>NC_056743.1:1220773329-1221135829 GCF_019279795.1 Protopterus annectens
GAATGTTCATCCTATTAAACTGTCCTTGCTTTCTTCCAATATTGTGAAAGTACAATAGCGGTTGTCTTGCCATTTCGGAAATTAGCTATGATATTACCTTTTTCATTTTCTTTCACTAATGCTCAGTCTCGCTGTGCTCCCCTACCCCAGTTTCCACCCACCCCCTCATACTCTACATTTATACTTCCATAGCACCACCCACGTTTCTCAAATAAATACCATCAGTTCCTCCAAAAGAAAAACAATCGATAGAATTATTCCCACTAGTAATACCCACTGTAGGTTGGCCGCGGTGGTGCAACGGTTAGTGTTGTCGCCTCACAGTAAGAGGTTCTCCAGTTCGATTCACGGTCGGGGTGCCTTCTGTGCGGAGTCTGCATTTCTGCATTTCCTCCCTCTAGTCGCATGGGTTTCCTCTCACATCCCAGAGACATGCTGTAGGTGGATACTTTAAATTGGCCCTAGTTGCGAGTGCGTGCGTTTGTGCCTTCTGTGGAATGTTGGGCGTCAATCTGGCAACTCGACGCTGTAAACCTCCACTGGCAATCATGAGCGAACAGGTGATCCACTGTGGTGACCCCTAACCGGGAAAAAGCCGAAATAAGTAGTAATACCCACTGTAGTTTACCATCTAAGTCTCTCTCAAACTGTCTTAATCCTTGCTCCCTTTAGCTATCAAGTTACAACTCTACAACTAACCCAGTACCTGCATAACCTTTTCTAATCCTAAGATAAGTAAGATGCCCCTAACTTGAATTATTTTATTATTCCTCCTTTCTCTACTAGCCTTCATCACCAATTATCAAATCCACCTCCTTCAAACACTTAAGACTTCAACCAGTCCTCACAAAGAATAACATCTACCAAGCCTGTCTTTCTCTTTAACACTATTTCTGTAAACACATTTATAAATATCTCAAAACTAAGTATCCAATTTTTTGATAAAATACCAAACCAATACCCAAATATAATTGGCCAAATTCTTCCGTCTGTAAAATAGCAATTCAAAAAATTAGCAGAGTCATTCTCACCCTGGTCCCACTGTTAATAAAACTATCACTTCCATCCCCAAAATAAACTAATCACCTAATACAGCTCAGCAAAAAAACAGAATCCAAGCTCACCTAACTAAATATGAACCGAAGAAGTATGTAAGTATGTGCAGTACATGTCTACCTTGCCACTCCTGATGTAGTCATTGCTACTGAACCCTGGTTAAAAGAAGTAAAGGATAATGAGACCCCCCCCCCCCCCCAAGGATACAGTATAGTCAGGCATGACGGACAAAACAAGCATGCAGGTGGTGTAGCATTCATCTATAAAAATTCTGTAACCATCACCTTACTTCCACAGAAAATTCTCCTATTTAACAATGCCAAGCTTCTAACAACACTCCTAAAAATCAACAATAGAAAACTATATGTTTAACAGTTTATATACCACCAGGGAATAACATTGATACTGCTGAAAGCATCCTGTATTGGATATCCCAACAAATTAACCATGAAGGTACAATAATTGGAGACATAAATGTAGACTGGCAGCTCATAAATTCCAATACCCTCAATGAGTCCATAAACTTGTCCAACTTCAGACAGTTAATAACCACACCCACTTGAATCAACAAAACTTCAGGGAGACACTCAACATGAGACTGGATTCTCGCAAACAAACCAGGCAAACTGACAAAATTAGGCTGCCTGTCAGCATAAGTGACTACATACCAACATATGCCATTAGAACTTAGCATAACCTAGCTATATATATCTATATCTGTGTGTGTGTGTGTGTGTGTGTGTGTGTGTGTGTGTGTGTGTGTATATATATATATATATATATATATATATATATATATATATATTTATATTTATTTATTTATTTATTTATATATATATATATATATATATATATATATATATATATATATATATATATATATATTTATAATGAGGTACAAAATGCAACCAATTTCAGCAAAGATATTTTCACTGGAGCACTAAACAATACAACTGGAATGTACTTTGAACAATGCTACTAGATACTGCTGTAGAACATTTTAGTAACATATTCTTACAGACTTTAAATGTAGCACCAGTAGGTAATGAGTAGTCAGTCCCGCACCATGTCTGACAAAACAAACAAAAAAATCATGATAAAAAGGGATAAAGTGTAGAAAAAGTGGTATAAAAATTGTACTCAAAATGCCTTTCGGCAATTCAGACATCTTAGAAACCTTGCAAAACTCCATGTCAAACAGGATAAGCAAATATACTATACCAGCCTACAAGATGAATATAAAATTGACCAAAACTTTTTTTGGTTATCCCTAAATAAAAATGACTCCACCCTGGCAAGATCACCACTGCCTATCTAAAAACAGATATGACCGGCTGTATTCCCACCCAGTTTAATTCCTGCTTTATACAATCAATGTTATCTCTCTTAGACACTAATACATCTGCCCCCCCTACACCTGTCCAATTAAAACCACCCACAGCTCTTTAATTGTAGTCCAGTACCTACCTCACTTATAAGGAAGTTGCTCCTTAAACTAAAAAGTACTTCCATAGTAGTAGAACAACTACCATCAGACTACCTAAAATGGCCACAGAAGTTATAGCCTTCCCTCTGTCCATACTAATAAGTAGGTCCTTAGTGGAACGATATCCATCACTGTATTATACCACTGGACAAAGATGGCACATCTGCAGAGTTTAACAACTAGAGACAAATAGTGCTTCGCTCCCCCTCTCCAGAATGTTAGAGAACTGCATCCGTATGCAGCTGATGCAGTACCTAACCTCAAATAACCTGCTGTCAGAAACGCAACATGACCCCAGCACAACACTGCTTTACTATATTTTTCCAGTATAGTAACCCAACATAGAAACAATGGTCTGCTTGTGCCCACCATGTTCTTAAACTTGTCAAAGGCATTTGATACTGTCTCACACCAGCAACTTCTCGTTCGACTGTCCTCAGTAGGACTTCAATACTCTTTTGTTTTGGTTTCTTAGTTACCTGTCTGGAAGGCAGCAGGCCATTAAATGACAACAAACCTACTCATCTTTTCAACCATTTACTACTGGTGTCCCTCAGGGTTCTGTTCTGGGTCCTCTTTTATTTAATACATTTATTAATGACCTCCACACTTCCACTCACAGTGCTAGTTTAGTTCAGTATGCAGACACTCAACATTAATATGTGCGACCTCAACAATAAATAAGCTCAAAGACATTACCCAAAAATCTTTCTCCTCTGTAGAAAACGGTCTCCAAGAATAACCTCCTTCTCAACCCCAGGAAGACTAATTTGATGCTTTTTACTTCAAAACGTTGCCAAAATCAAAAGCAATCTTTTACCATAAAGTCAACAAATAATACTGTCATTGAAACTGTAGCTCACAGTAAACTTCTAGGCATTATAATAGGTGACGGTCTCAAATATGACCAGCATATACTGCACACCATTAAATCTACACACCAGAAACTAGGCTTCGTTTGTAGGATCAATGGATTCTTTACAGATACTGCAAGAAAAACTCTAGCGACCAACTTCTTATTGCCAACTCTGTTATATGCTGCTCCTGTCTTATCTAACTTAATACTCAAAGAAAGAAACTTGGCTACTGCTACAATAAATTAAATTTGCCACCAGTCACCCACCATAGTCATAGTTTAAAGCAATTAAACTGACTTGTACAACTACCTAACATATTCATAAACAACTATAGCACACAAACTCATTCGTCATCCAGAATAATGCCCTGTACTACAAAACTTATTACTGCCCTACTGTCCAGCAAGGGACTTCCACTCTATTAACAAGTTCTTATTACTTACTAATAAGTCAGATAGTTTGAGAGACTCACTCTACTCCCATTACATTGCTAAACTCGGGAATAGTATCCCTACACAAATAAAACTGTCCAACAAACAATAGTATTAGACCACTGCTTAAACAACATCTTAACCAGTCATGGTCCTGCACATGCTCATCACAAGGTTAAGAGTTTGTGGTAATCATACAATACTCTCCTTAAACGGAATACTATCAACCTGTCACTGAAATGACAATACAATTTTTATACATTACTGCTGCCTGTATAACCCACTAAGTTGTACTTGGACTTTCTGTGTAGTAGCTTTCACCTCTGTAAAATCTTAGAATGTGTACATGTAGCTACTGTTTGTATATAAATGTAAATAGAAATGTAACTACTGTGTGCTTAAGTGGAACTTAGAATAATACAGTGTAAACAAATGAAGCTGTTCTCCCCAGGCCTCCACTGAAAATGGGTATTACCCAGTTTCCTGGGAAACGAAGACAAAGAAATTATATATTTTTTTTCATTTATTTCAGTGCTTCAGTATATGTTTTTCAAACATACAACCTCTTTGGAGACCTTCAGAGAGTTTGCTACTTGTTCATTGACAGTTGTAAAACTTCTTCCTAAACCAGTTGTCAACACTGCTATTAAAATACACTAAAGTGTCAGCCTTTCTGATTTTTAAAGCTCTAATATGAAAAGATCTCCCAATTGCAATTGTCCTAATAGGTGTTTTGTAAATTTAGTATCCATATTAGCTGCCATTGTGATGTTGTTTTACATTTGTAAATCAAAATAAGGTTTCCTCTGACCAGTCTTCAACTTATTAAAAACATGGATAGATTGTCAAGCCTGTTCCTGTCGTTTATGCACCTGAATCTGGAGGTGTGTGTGGTGAAAAATGTTTGTATCCTTTCTAATTTTTTAATCTAAGTGCAGTTGTAAGTACAGGTTTCCGCACAGTACTTTGTGAGGTCTAACTGCAGCTGTATACAGAGGCGTTAGTACTCTTTCATCCCTGTTTAGATATACAATGTAGTTTATTCCCTATAAGCAAATGGTATTTTTGATAACCATTGAAACATTTGCATCAAATTCAAGGTGTCTATCAATGACTAACCCCAAATCCCTCATAATAACATATTTAAATAAAAATTAGCATTATTTAATACCCAGATTAGTAGCTCCAAAGTGTGATGTTTTTGATTTGGCAGTATTAAATTCCATGTTTTTGATATAAACCAAGCATTGAGTGCAATTCCAAATCCTGCATTATGCCTTTATTTTTGTTAATGCAGATGTTCTTCCATATCACTGTATCACTGTATTCATAACCTAAGGGATCTCCTGCCAAGGATAGCCCAATGTCTGGCCAGTATATCAAAGCCTTTAGAACTTGTAGGCATTGTACATCACATGTACGCTCCCCATGCAAGGTGTACGGCATAAAGGTGACGTACGGGGACACACACTCGGAACAACTTTGCCACTAGTCAGAATGCCCTTCTGCTGTGCTGGCTACTAAGCCATTTTTTTCAGATAAGTGCCCCATTGGGGTTTCTTCTTGTCTTTCTTTTTCATTTAGTGTTGGGTTCAGGTCATCCAGAAAGGAAAAATGTTAGTGTGGGAGGCAGATTCCCCATAAAAACAGTCAGGGCCAATGTATTTTCAGTTCAGATGCTTCCCACGACCATAATCAATATTCTGTCTCGACAGTGAGGGTAGAGTTCAGGTCAAATACCCAGCATTCCAGAACATTAACTATATTCAGGAGGAAAGAAATATGAGTGCATAAGTTTTGTCTTCAGGCTTTGCCTGATGATGATAGGGCCAAACTGTTGGATGCTCCTTTGGATAATAAAAAAAAAAATCTCTTTGCTGCTGCTGAATTTCTTGCGTCTCTCCAGGATAACGGTAAAGCCTTGTAGGCGTTGAAACATATTTGAGTTTCTGCTATTCCGAATTTTCAGAGGAATTATCCCTCCAAATCTTTTGATTATAGACCGTCTTGCCCTAGACCTAAGGGAAAAAAAATGGTTTGAGATGTGTGCTTTCTGCTAAGTCTACTCAAACCCCTAACTCCCAGAAACCTGTTTTTCAGGATAAGCTGGGTTCCATTTGACAGTTTTTTCCCAGACTCTTCCAAATTGGTTAAAGATCACTATAGACTTTTGGGTTCTGCCCATTATCCACCAGGGATATTTCATGGTTTGGAAATCCTTTCCTCCCTTTTTGGGCATCCCGCAATCTCCTCAGGAACAGCTTCTTCTTTTCCCAGAGGTGCTCCATCCTCTTTGGCCAAGGGCACCATTCAGGCTTTGCCCTATTCCCAGGCAGAGAGAGGTTTTTATTCCAGAATGTTTTTTGTTCCCAGAAAGGTAGGCTCTTAAAAAAACAATTCTGGATCTTTCAAAGCTCAGCACCTTTCTCAAACTTCCTACCTTTTGGATGTCTCTTTGGATTTTATATCCTCTTCCTCAGGAATTTCTGGTCTCTCTGGATCTCAGAGATGCCTACCTTCTTATCCCCATCCATCCCCATTTCAGGAAATGTTTGTTTCTCGGTTTCCTCCTTGCATTTTCAGTTACCTGTTTTGCCCTTTTGCCTCTCTGTTGCCTCAGGGGTGTTTACCAAATGCATTACTCACGTCATTGCTTTTTGCAGGATGAGATGAGTTTAGATATTTCCCTACTTGGACGATCTGCTCATTCAAGTTTCTTACCCCCAATGCTCTGTTTCAGGATCTCAAGTTTACTGTTTCCATGTTACAGATTCTGGGATTCATCATAAACTTCCAGAAATCAGCTCTGACACATTTTCAGGATCATATTTTCCTCTGTTGCAGGCTCCAGACCCTCCCCATGTTGGCATCTCTGCCTGCCCCCAAGGCCCTATCTCTCACTGCCTTTTTCCAGTTTCTTCTCATTTCAGTCACAGCTAGGGAATTTCTCAGGGTCCTCAAGCTCATGGCTTCCACAAATTCCTATGCTCCTTATGGCCAGGCTCCACATGAGAAAGCTTCAGTGATGCCTCAAGTCAGTGTGGCTCCAACATTGCCACCCCTGGACTTCCCTGTACCCTTTCTTCCCTGTCTCAAACTTGAGCTTCGTTGGTGGATTTTTCAACTTTGTTTCAACTTGAGGCTTCCTTTCTAAGCTCCAGTCCTGTCTCAGGAGCTCTGTACAGCTGCTTCAGACAGAGGATGGGGCCCTCCATCTCTCTGAAAGTTCAGGGTCTTTGGCTTCTCTTTCAGAGTTCAGATCAAAACAGTATAAAGGAGATGAGGGCTCTGCTTCTAGCTCTTCAGCTTTTCATTCCCTCTTTCATCCTGGGCCCCTTAAAATATTCACAGACAATACCACAGTGATGTGGTATGTCAACAAACAAGTTGGCATAAGGTCCAATCTTCTTTGCAGACTAGCTTTTCAAGTGTGGTATCTAGTTGTCCAGTATCAAGTGACTGTTCAGGCAGTTTACATTCATTAAAAGCACATTCTAGTGGCAGACTCTTTGAGGAGGTCCAGCACCCAGGCTCACAATTGGATGCTTCACAGAGATGTGTTCCTGGACATTGCCCATCAGTGGGGTATTTCTAAGGTAGATCTTTTGGCTCCACTCTAAACTGACAACTTCCTCTACTCTGTTCCAGAGTTCTAAGTCCTTTGACTTGGAAAGTGGACACCTTGTCTTTTCCTTGGAAATGAATGTTTCTGTATGCCTTCTCTCCCCTTCCTCTGTTACCATGAGTCTTGCACAAGATGAGGCAGAACTCTCCCAACATCTTGCTAGTGACTCTCTTTTGGCCTAGACAGCATCTGTTCCCCCAAGTTACCTCACCAGGTGGATCTTTCCACACAAGTCAAGAGGAGTCTCTTATCCAGCCTCACTTGTCCACTCTTCAACTGATGCTGTGGTTGATAGTTGATAAGGTTTTGATCTCCTTCAGGCACCTGTTTCCAAGGATGTGCTTAAGGTTTTGCAGGAGGCCAGAAACCCCACTACCAGAAATTCATGTATAGCCAAATGGAAAAGATTTTCTGTCTGGTGTGCCTCTTGCCATCAGGATCACTTATCTGTGGAGATTCCTCTGGTTCACTCTTTTGTGTGATCTGCTGTGCACTGCTTTAGCATATTCTTCAGTTAAATCTCACCTGTTAGTAATATCTGCTTGTCTGCCCTTGACACTTCCTCTGGTCTGGCCTCTAGATTTGAGGTCAAGCAGTTTCATAAAGACATCTTTCATATCAGTCCTCCCAAGAAAGCCTATTCCACCTTTTTGGGACCTCAGTTTTGTTCTTGAAAAATTGACATGGGGCTCCTGCTTCTTCAACTTCCTTAAAACATCATACTTAGAAGACTGTTGTTCTTTTGGCTCTTCAGCTAAGAGAGTTTCTGAACTTCAGCCTGTTCCTCCTTTCTTAGTTTTCCACAGAGCACAGAGACAGGGTGTCTCTTCATACTAACCCTTTTTATGCCCTAGGTGGTCTAGGAGTTTCCCCTTAGGCAGTCTATTCATTGCCTTCCTTTTTTTTTCCTTCTCAACAGTCTGGCAGTGAGATGGTTCTTCACACTTTGGATTTCCATAGACAGCCCAGATGTTTAGATAAAACTAAAGTTATTCACAATTCTGAGCAGTTTTTTTGTTTCCTTTCATACTAGCTTTGGCTGTTTCTAAGCAAGCCATCTCTTCCTGGATTTCAAAGACAATTTATTTTTGTTGTTTTTATGGTAAATATCTTTCTTCATCCGTAAAGGCTCATTCTACCTGGGTTGTTGCCTCCTCTGGTGCTATTTTCAAGGGTTTGGATACCAGTTCTGTCCTTGAGCTGCTACATGGTCCGCTGTCCATATGTTCACTAAGCATTACAAGTTGGATGTTATTTCCAGGGCCAGATCTGGCTTTACCAGGCTATCCTACATAGGTTTCCAGAGTGCTCTTACTGCTGTCCTCCTCCCAGGCTTCCTCTTGAGCTTTTTGTACTCTCCCTTTGGTTATGAATTCTGCAGCAGTGATGTGGAAAAACATAGTATAGTTATGTAAAATTTTACCATGACAATAGATGTCCTCTACTTCAGTACTTGTTGCAGTATTTGCTCCCTCTCCCTCCTCTGCTTTAGCCTGATCTTTCTTGCCCTCCTGACCAAGGGGCTCGCTGTTCTCTCTTTTTCTCCTTCTGGATGCACGTGTTTTTTTTCTTCTCCCTTGGGGCAGTCTTTTCCAGTTCTGAGTGTGTGCGTCCGTATGTCATCTTTATGCCCTACGCCTTGTGCAGGGAGCGTATATGTAACATACAACAACTATGAGTTCTAAAGACTTTGGTGTAGCGGCCGGACACTGGGCTGTCCTTGACAGGAGATCCCATAGGTTATGAATACTGCAACAGTGAAGAGAACAGCATCTACTTTTATGGTAAGATTTTACACAATTGTACTTTCCCGCCTTGGTATTGCAAGCAAGCTTGCTAGTCCAAAAGCCTGTGTTTGGCAAAGTTTGACAGAAAGATTGAAATAATACATCCACAAGTACTGAACCCCTGGGGGAATTCTCCTTTAACTGCTGATTTGTAGCTTCACCAGTCTTTGTGCTAAAAAAATCTTCCTGTAGTGATCGGGTACTTCCCACTGAGCCAAGCCTCCTTTTCAGTGGAGACCTGAGAGAGAGAGGGAGACACCTGATATATTGTATAACAATACATAGCACAAAGTTCACTTGGTATAGTACAAGGGCATAATGAAACCGGATTCATTAAGTTACAATGTGCAGTCTACTCTTACATAGCCAAACAAAAGCTCATGTAGGCAGCGTCACTTAAATACAGCTATAAAACTGAAAACATGATCTATCTAGAAAGCATGGTGTGTGTGTGTTCACTGACTACGGTGAAACTGTTAGTTGTCCTGAGTTAGAGCATTTCACTGTTGACCGTATTTTCTCTCATGTTCTTTTCAGGGAAAACCTATATTTTGAATGAATTACCAATATTTTCAAACATAAAACCTCTGTTGAAAGTCTGCATAAGTATTACAGTAAAAAAGTAATCTTTAAATTTCAGAGCTTCTAACTAGATGCACAGGGTAGAGGTGCATGCAGTGCATCATGACTAACTGCCTGTACCACTGAACAGAAACAGAAGGTCTCTATTACCAGTTTACTCAAAACATTAAATTGTTAATATTTTACGATTGCCGTTTGCTTCCATGCTCTTGTATGTGGGTCGTGTTATCACTCCTGTTAACTATATTAACTATATGTACTATTTTTGGGGTTTCACTGCCTCAGAGTAAAGGGAATACTAGGTTTATTGGAAAAAAAAACAGGTGTTTTCTATATCATAGAAATATTGTGAAGTCAGAGCTGGCATATTAGATTACTGTGGGATGAGTGTGCAAGTTCCCTGTATTAATTTATTGATTATATATATATAAAATTATCGTGTGTGTGTGTGTGTGTGTGTGTGTGTGTGTGTGTGTATATGTATGTATGTGTAAATATATTTGTATGTATACACACACCTGTCTACCCGTATGTACCACGTGGACCATGTTTATTGTTTTATCCCTGTAGTCCACTATCATAGGCTAAACTGATGAACTTGTACTTAATCTGTGGTATAATGCAGTCACACACTAACAGTGCTCCTGTTGTGTGTAAACCTGAAGGCTTCAATCCACAGTAAGAGGTAATTCTGTTCAGTTGACTTTGAGCAGTTGGAGCCCAATCAACTGGTCTTCATTCGCCTTTACGGGAGCCATATAAAGACTTCAATCACCTACATCTCTGCATTTTAGGAACCTTGTATCCTCATGACATGTCATCTCCTCACTTGAGTAAGAAATAGCTCAACTCTGGTATCTGAGCAGAAACTGTTGAGAGTGTTTTGCTACATCTTTCTAATGTCCATAAACTCAGTTTTTTACTCCCAAAGGCAAATCACTGGTATAATGTTCAGCATTTGCAGGAAGCATTAAAGTCCACTGTATATGAAATTCAGATGCAAGACTTCCCATTTGTATGAAATTTAAACACTTTAAGGTATTTGAGAGACTCTCAGTGATGGGCTGGACTTCCTTGAGGAGTCCTTCTCAGTGGATGCCATTGTAACTCTTCTGTACTTGATTAAGTGTAGCTTTAGAGGGTGACTTTACATCATGTATACTTTATCAGTCAAAAGAAATGCTGGCTGCTGTTTCTAGTGGTCTTGCTGTATGTGCAAGGATACAATATACTAGTGAAGTTTTTCACTTTCCCCACTAATATTTGACTATGGAATTAATCTCTGTCTCTCTTATACATTGCCAACATACTGGCAGACAGGTTCAGTGCAAATTTCTCCCCTCCCTCCCCCCCAAAAGGAGAAATATCTATCCCACCAGAGTCTAGCCTTCCAAACATCTCAGATGCCCAGGTGAGAGCTGCTCTGTCTAAAGCAAAAAACACAGCATCAATGGGACCGGACGGTGTCCCCGGCTGTGTGCTACACGAACTCAATGAGGAACTAAACCCACACATAAGGCTGCTGTTTAATCTTAGCCTTACTACAGGATACGTACCCAAAGAATGGCGTACGGCAACTGTGGTCCCACTCCACAAAGGCGGTGCTTCTACGGACCCTGGAAATTACCGCCCCATAAGCTTGACGAGCCTTGTCTGCAAAGCTATGGAGAGGATCATAATGGAACTCATAAATAAAGACATTGGGGACCTACAGACACTGGATCCTACCCAATTTGGCTTTGTCAAGGGCAGATCCTGCCTCTTGAACTTTGTCGACTTTTACGAAACAGTCACTAAGGCCATTGATGAGGGTAAGGCAGTTCACACAGCCTACCTTGACCTAGCAAAAGCGTTCGACACAATACCCCACTCGGGCATCATAGAAAAGCTCACCAGCTTAGATGTAAACCCATATGTCACAAGATGGGTTGCAAACTGGCTCAAGGACAGAACACACAGGGTTAGAGTTGCTGGTGCCATGTCAGACTCTAAGCCGGTCACGAGCGGTGTCCCACAGGGCTCAGTCCTGGGCCCCCTCTTGTTCGGCATTTATTTTTCTGAAGTGCAGGCAAACATAGGGGATTGTGGCTGACAAAATTTGCAGATGACTGCAAACTGGGCACCATAATTGACACTCCATCAGACACAGACATCCTCCAGAAAGGTCTCATAGAAATGGATAACTGGTGCCAGAGCCATGGCCTTAAGCTAAATGCCAGAAAATGTATAGTCATACCCTTTGGGAAAAACAAGGTAACCCCTAATTACCACATAGGTGGTAATCCATTAAACACGGAAGAAGTTATCAGGGACCTGAGGACCCAAGTTGACAGTAACCTCTCTTTTGACACTCACATTGCCAAAGTGGTTAGGAAGACCTTCTACATTGCCCACCTGATCATGAAGGGATTCGCATCCAGATCAGGAGAGGTCATTGTACCCCTGTACTCTTCACTTATCAGACCAATGATTGAGTACAATGCCCCATTCGGAATGTACCTTACCCGACGCCTGCAGCAGTTGGAAAGACCCCAAAAGTTCCTCACCAAAAGGATAAAGGGGCTCAAACATATGTCATACGATGCCCGACTGAAGAAACTCCAGCTCTATTCAGTCGCATACCGTCTGCTCAGAGGTGATCTGTGCCTGACATACAAGGTCATGTCCAACCCGGAATTAATGGACATGCTCCACCTCAAAAAATCCAAATCCACCAGAGCCACGAGAGCAAGAGACTTAAACCTCAACACGGATATAAATAGGACGTGCTGGAGGGACAGATTCATCACCCAGAGACTCCCTACACTATGGAACAGAATCCCAGTCCATGTGAGGCAGAGCCCCTCACTGACTGTTCAAGAGAAATCTTGACGAGTGGATGGGAGATCGTAGGTTTACCCCGGGAATCATCTCTGTATCACTGCTGGACAGAGGCACAGCAAACTAATGGGTATAGTATTCTCATCCTAAGGGGTGGTGAAAGCCACACACACTCTGGCTAGGCTTTTAAATGCCCCAGGGCAGATAGCCTAGTATGAACCTATGAAATGTCTGTCATACCTCGCAACTGTACAGAATTTTTCATAATATTCAAATTTTGGCATCATATTTTTGGTCTGTTTTTCATAAAATTGTGGTTTTCTGGCAAAATAGTGCTAAATCATTAAAGATTGAAGTTCAAAAATAATGACAGACATTTGAGTTGCAGACTTCATATGCTTCACAAAATTCATTCTAATGCAAAACCTTGTTATCCTGTCAACTTTCAAAGTTTGTAAGAGCAATATTTAAAAAAAAATGTCTGTATTTTGGGGCCTTTGTCCCACTTTTATTTATGGCTTTGTCCAGATTTCTTGCTCTAAGAGGTTAAGAGATATGGCTGTCTGTGTGTGTGTGTGTGTATATGTATGTATATATATATATTGCACACACACACATGTGTATGTGTGTTTATACACACCTATAGTTAGTTTTGTTATGCTGTTTATGGTATACTTTGTGTGATTTAGGGAACTTGAGCAAAATAGCAAAACATAACTTATTTTACAGTGATTCAAACTAACGAATATTATGAATATCTGCCTGTTTGTGAGTGTGTGTGGGGGGGTACCAGCCCACGCAGTGATACCAGTTTTGGGAAGTTGTACTCAGCCCTGTACACTCTACTGCAGGTGGTATAGTTTAGATTTTCATTGCCACTGTTAATCATAACAAAGCTCCCATGTTCAGTGCTGAAGAAGCTTATGTAGCGAAACAGAGAACGAAGGAGTGCTACAGGTGCCAAAGATTCAACCAGTTGAAGGTGGTATGAGAGGCTCAAGGCCATTGTAACTGCTTTTTGGGTTCAAGGAGGGTCCCTTGTATGAGCTTGGTCATGAGTCAGAGCAAATGGCTAGACATTGACCAGAGCCTGTGGCACCTGAGTCTGCTGGCCAGGCAGTCTCTACCTTCTTGTAGCCTACAAGTACTCCAGCAGTTACTGGGAGATTAAGCTTATACCATTCATTGGAAGACCACCTTGATGGAAGCAGGAAGAGCATTCCCCATAACAAAAAAAGAGAGAGAGCGAACTCTCCAAGGATTGAACCCCACTCATCATACATTGGAGGCTGGCAGGTTTGCTTATGCAGTGTGCTCTTGAGTTCCCTAGTGATGGTTATGAGTTTGAACCTTGGTGTCCTCTCACCCCCCCCCCTTGTGTCACTCACTAGTGGATGCTGGATAAACTCCTATGGCCCTCCCATGTCTTTGGGATGAAGTAGAAAGCATATTAGGTCATTACCTTCCCCTGTGGAACCTGGTCTATTGTTATGCTGTGTTTGCATACTGGAAGCACTCAGATTCTGTTCCTGTAGCTCCAAAGAAGAATGTTACTCTGTATAAATCCTTGGATGCTTGGAGAGGCATCCTTACAAAGCGTTCTGAAGCAGAGGTCATCAGACCATTATATAAGGTCTTTGCACCGCAAAACCTTTCGCACCATTCCACCAGACAATGAATCCAAGACTTTAGCCAGGATGAGCAAAAGAGTGTTTTCTTGTATCACTGCAAGTCTCACATCCCCAAATTGTCTGACTTGATTCCCTCATTTCTATTTTTTCCTTGCGGACTTGTCTCTTGAAAAGGTGTTTAATTCTAAAATTGGGGAGTCTCTGGAGAAAACTATTGTTGGCTTCATTAGGCTTGCATGTTTTCTGCTGCAACTCTTTGCTGATGCTGAGATTTGGATGGTAGCATTTTGGATATGATTGCATAGATGACATGATTCTGTCTCTCCTCCTTTAAGTCTTCCAGGTTATGATGAGGCTTAAGGCTATGAACTGTTAATGAGATATTTCCTTTGGTACAGGGTTTGATTCCCATAGCCTTCATTTGCCTATTCTGTGAACTTGAACTAGTCACTTAACCAGACACTGCTTTGGGACAGTTGGAAATTTGGTCTTGTCGACTGCATGTTGGTAAGTACCTATGAACATGTGTGTGTACATACAGGGAAGGTGTGAGTCAGGCTGTTGTGGATGCTTCCTTTTATTTTTATTTTTTTGGATAGACTTCACTGAACCTAATAGCAGAACTGCAAATGAAGAGCCAGATGTTGACCACCAAAGGGTTAAGTATCTATCTCAGTTTAAGCTGGAGTTATAACCCTGCATCCCTTTGAGCTCTGCCTGTACATTTTCACTGTATTCTCTTCCACCATGTGTGTGTTGTATGCATGTGTGTATATATTGTCTTCTGTAATGATAAATGTTCTTAGAATCTTGTTTGTAGGTTCTTGCAGGGATTCATGGGACTGGCGATGCCCTCACATAGAACCAACTCTTCAACCGAGCACAGAGCTTCAGGAGAGAAGGAATATGGAGCGGTGAAGGAGGAACTGGTGCACCTGTCTATCCAACCAGATCAGCCTAACCCACCTAGTGATCAATGGAGTGACAGATGCCGTACCACTCTACGCTCACATCCTATGATCGAACATTCTTAATGTTGTAGTTAAAAACCAGCATTAAAAAGTTGTAACGTACAGAAGACTGAATGCTCTAAATATGAAACACAAAAGATTGAGAAAGGACCTCCATATACCACCTTATTAATGGGAGCTAACCCTAACACTGGTTCTTCCCCCAGCCCTAACCCTACACCTGAATGAAAACCTTTTTTTGTAACACTGCCACTAGGCAAGACTCACTCATATACAATCATACACTAACAGCACTACATCTACCCCCTTACCTCACCCTAGTCTTAAAATGCACACACACAAATGCTCTCACTCTCTCCAACCCCACTATTCTTTAACAACAGAACAGTCCCTTGACATTTTGAACATTCAGCTGCAGCTGCCCATACATTCAGTATTAAGAACCACCCCAATCACTCATCGACCAAATGAACTTTCAAAGTGAGGGGAAACATGTATGTATAAATATATATATATATATATATATATATATATATATATATATATATTTGTCTTATATTATACATGTATATGGTTTACTGTCAAAATGTTGAACGTGGGTTAGACGAACACAGGAATGTCGAACAGCAGATGGCCGATTCCCGTGTTGCCGAATGTTACTTGCGCGGTGGTTCATATCAGCAAATGCCACTGAGCATTCGCTGAGGTGAGCTCGATGTAAGGAATAAAGATCATGGTACAGTGAAGAATGGGACTGTAGCGCAGTCTCTGAGTTGGAATATATAGTTAGTGGGGGGGTGTGGCGGGTACAGGGGTGCTTGCCCCCTTGCAGAAAGGTTGAATGCAGTCTAGGATTGAGACTTAATTTAGCTGTTACAGGGACAGTACGTTCAATACTCTGAGATGGTGTTGAATCTGCTGAAGTCTGTCATCAGATTCGACATTGTTACCTACTTAATATGCAGGAATTCAACTGTCATTCGATGTTACAAACTTTTTTTTTTCAAATTTCGATATTTTGATAGTAAACCTATACATACACACACGCACATGTTATGTATGTGTGTATATGGATCTACATCAGTCTATTGAATTTTTCACATAAAAGGAGGAGATGAAAAGATCGGAATTGTACATGAATGAACGTTTGCAATGCAGAAAGTCATAAGAACAAAAAAAGTTTGTGGATGTCACAACCCACTCGGAGCTTCTGAATGGAGATCACAGTACATTGAGCATTAGGAAATTTACCCTTTTGCCCATTGTAGTGCGATTTTGGAGTTGGTATATATATATAATTTGCAGGGGTTGTAGGGGGACTTGCCCCCCTGCAAAAAACATACAAAAAGATAGATTTTTGTTTTGAATTGAACTCTTTAAATGGAGCACTTGGTTTGCCATTCTTATGACTTCTCAGCATTGTAAATGTTCGCTTGTGTACTTTGTGATCTTTTTGTCTCCTCTTTTCAAGTTTCAGTTATGTGAAAGAGTTCGATAGACTGAGGTGGATGCATATATTGTTTTTTAAATATATATATATATATATATATATATATATATATATATATATATATATATATATATATATGCGCGCACACACACACACACACACACACACACACATTTTTATGTTTACACCTGTATATCAGTGTTATTTTTTTCCTTTGGTTCTTTGTCATATACTTAAACTTTGCATTACACCTATATCTTTGCACTGGAATGCCGGTATGAATGTGAAAACAGTATCTGTACTACACCTGTAACTGCCTCATTTTGTATTTTAACTGCTGTAACTCCTTATTGACTCACTGTACTCCTTCCCCCCCCCCCCCAGTGGAGTATTTTCTCCAGACTTTCAGCAAAAACAAGTCTTCCTTATTCAGACTGTTGTGGTAGCAAACAAAATGAATTGATAAATAAATATATAAATGGTGGTCTGTTTGCAGTGCCCCCTGACTTTTCTTCTTTCTTCATTCCCTCTTAGACCAGCCCAGTACCCAAAAAGAAGTCCTGCAGGCAGTGGAGAGTAGTCGAGCAGCAGTCTTGCCCCCATTGGGTTAATCTGCCTTATCACCAAGGAGGGAAACACTGTAGGTGCCTCACACACCCCCCCCCCTTACATGGAGGAGGGGAGCTTTGTTCCTGAAATAAGCAGTATTTTTTGGTCATTCATAATATTCAAAGAATTGCTATTTCAATAAGTTGCCTTAATTGAAGTGGCTTCCACCAGAATCAGATTTGCCTGGATATTTATGCAGATTGTACCTCTCAAAATATTTTAAAATTGGCACCTTTCATTGTGAATATCCCTGTTGTTCTTCTTAAGGATAGCTGCTGCAGTATGAATCTTAACGTGGAAATTATACTACAGATAGAGAGTCTGGTATGACTTCCATAGCTGTCAGACATCCTGTTACAGGGCTGCCTTTCCCATACATTGGATATCTGGTAGGATGTATGATATAAAGGGGATTGCTGCACATGCCATCTTCAGTTCTTGTTTTTTATTGTAAAGTGTGTTCAGAAATCTTTCCCCCTCTGCATTCCAGGAAACCCTGAAAACTATGGATGAGAACCCATTTTGGGATTTCTTTCATTTGTGCATTCATTGCATTATACTGTTGTTGACAAATTAAATCTGACTCTGGGATCTTTCTGAGACAGCTGATGTTCCAGAGAAATATCACCAACAGGTGTGCTTAAGGACAATATTTTCACTTTTCAGTGTTTTTTCTGCCTACGACCGTCAAATGTATCTTGAGTTTAACCATTGTGAAAATCGCAATGTGAAAGGCATGAACTTTTGTAGTACCTTTTTAGAGCATCAAAAATTTCACATAGCTGACCCTGAAACTGAGAGAGTCATCTTCTGTAGGACTGAGCAGGAAGTCCAAATGTTCTAATAAGCTGGATAAAAATATGGCTATAAAAACATCTCCAGGCAGAAAGCATGACCTGTCAGGTGAGGTCCTGAGGGCACTTGTTATGCAGAGGCACAACTTTGTCAACCAGTTATCTCTGACTTTTCTTTCGGATTTAATGATGTCCATCTATTCCAATGTTGCAGTATTCTTAGTGTGGGATTTCCCGCCTCAGGCGACTCGAACGTCGGCTTCTATACAAAAGCTTAAGCATGGCTGCTGTACATGTGTGGGATGTCACACGTTGGCCATAAACCAGGGTACTTAAATGCGATGTCTGCACACACAGACCTCAGAACTTTTCGGATGCAGTCAATGTCACATCGATCGCTCCACTCGAAGACTTCTAAAGCCAAGTACCCCATTGGGGAATTTTTGCATTTAATTGCTTGAGCTTAGTTTTGCTGTAGTTACCATTAGCCGATGTCAGCTAAGAAGGGTAAATGCCGATGTGGCCGCCAGGTACCGCATAAGGATCCGCACAACCACGGTCTTTTGTCTAGCTGAGAGCACGACCATACCACTTGCCCCTTTTGTCAGTCCTTTGTACCTAAGACCCTCCATAGCTGTCTGGCCACCCTTAACTTATACTTAGAAAACCAGAGGCTCAAAAAACTAGCACTCGGGATGGATCCCGAATTGACCGCTCCGACGGAACCACCGCAGAAAAAGACTAAGGTTTCCAGGCATACTTCCTCTGCCTTTCCAACATTGGATGTCCCACCAGCTTCCTATTTAGGGGTTGAGGGACATCCGATAGAACAGTTTACTTTGGCTCCCTTCGAGGAAGCCACTTTGGAAGTAATGGCCAGCGCATCCACGGAGATAGCCCTGATGTCGGTCCCTACCAAAGTCGAGGGGGAACCAGATATCGTTGGATGACCAACCGGGATTCCATTGCCTGAAACCCCTACCATTCCCCAGACTCCTGAACCCAGGCCTTTGCCAAGACCTACACCTTTAAAAAGAAAACAAAAAACAAAGCCCCAGACTCCACGTTCTGAAGGAGTCTCAGACTGGCAATCATTTACCATGTCTTTGATGCAGGCCTTCATGGCCCTTTGGCCCACAGCCTCTTCCCCCTCCACTATTCCAGTGCTTAGTCCTAGACCTGCTTCTGCTACTTCTCTCCCTCTATGTACTGCCCAAGAAGGGAATGAAGAACAGGAACCCTACTACTCATCTTCAGATGAATCCGTCTCTTATTCCTCACAAATTGCCTCCCCTCTTAAATACTATTCCCCAGATGAGGAATCCATAAAAGGGAACTCTCCACCAGAAGATATCACATTTGGGGAGACTATCTCAAAAATGAAAGAATACTTTAATTGGGACACTTCCCAAATGACTGACACTCAAAGGAGGTACTTTGAACTTCTCCAAGTGGAATCTGCCTCGCCTTCAGCCATCCCACCTGTCATCCCTGCCTACCTTGATGCTTTCACCTTAGCATCAAAGAACCCAGATTCACAACCACCAGCCCCTAAGAGACCTAACAGGTTCTACAAAGTTCCAGATGAACAGAAATTCTTAGTAAAGCCACCCCTGGCAGATCCTGCTGTAATTGCTGTATGCCCTGGTACGCAGTCTAGACTGATTCCTTCAGCATCTCTTCTGGCTACTGATAAGGATAGTAAAAGCATGGACAGGATAGGAAAGAAGGTTTACACCTCCTCCACTCTGGCCTTCAGAGCTGTCAACTACCAAGCCCACATGATTAAATATGCTTTGGACCTAATTACTCAAGCCTGTACTCTATTGGCAGCCACCCGACTGCCCCACCAAAACTGAGATAGCATCAAAACTGTCCCTGGCTTCCCAGATAGCCAGACATTCTATTAGATGCAGTTATGATGCAGTAGAGGCCTCTGCAAGGTCTGCTGCTTCTTCTTCATCAGTACTACACAGATATTCTTGGCTATGCCTCCAACCCCTACTAGAGGATTTCAAGTCTAAAATCCTAGACGCCTCATTAGAACACAACCTCCTATTTGGGAAACCGTCTGTAGACCTTTTCAGAAACCTGCAGGAGAAAAGTAGAGAGCCTCAAGCATTTGCTTGTGTCCTCAATCCCCAAGTACTGCAGGAATTATCCTGCTAAGACTACCTTTGTCAGGAGCCCCCCCCCCCATCTGCTTCCCCTTCCTTTTCTAGGCATGGGAGAGGAACCAGGAAAACAAACCTCCTCCAGACCACTTGCCTCCCAACCCAGTCAAACAGCCTTTTCAAGATAGAAGTGGACCCAACAACACGTGACTGCCTTGTCCACCTCCTCTTGTCACCCCACCTCTCCCACTGCCTCCCCATTTGGAAATCCATGACAACAAACCGCTGGGTACTGGCAGTCATACAAAATGGATATTTCCTTTCTTGGAAGGAAAAACCTCTTTCAAGGGGCATGCCTGCCCCCCCAGAAATCAGTTCCACCTCATCCCTCACATACTGCAAGACCTTCTGAGATTAGGAACCATAGAACGTGTTCATCCAGGGCAGGAAGGAAAAGGCTTCTACTGAAGACCTTTTCTGGTCCCCAAAAAAGATGGCCCTTGGAGACCAATACTAGATTTATCCTTTCTAAACCTTTTCCTAAAAGTTCCATCATTCAGAATGTTATCCCTTCAAACTCTTCTTCCATTATTGCCAGCCCAGGCCGTTATAGCCACTCTAGATCTAAAGGAGGCTTATCTCCATATTTCCATAAAACCCTCCAACAGAAAATTCTTACATTTTACTGGGCCCTGGTTTCATTTTCAATTTACAGCTTTGCCCTTTGGTTTGTCTACTGCACCCAGGGTATTTACAAAATGCCCACCCCAGCCACAGCTTTCTGCTGAACCAAAGGTGTCCAAATCTATCCTTACCTAGATGACATCCTCATTCTAGCAGAAACAGAGGACACCCTCCAAATCATCTAAGGTTCACCACTTCCCAACTTCAAAGCTTGGGTTTCACTCTCAACCTCCGAAAATCATCCTTAATCCCAGAGCAGGACAAAATCTTTCTGGGCTGCAGGATCAGAACAGACCTGATGCGGGCTTTCCTCCCACAGGACAAAGTTCTCTTGATCTCCACTCACTTCCAAAACCTGTTACAGGTTCATCAGATATCTGCAAGACAATTCCTGCAGATCCTGGGATTCATGGCAGCCACCATCCCGATGCTGCTCCTAGCCAGAATGCACATGCGAAGCCTCCAATGGTACCTGAAAAAATGTGTGGTCTCAACACCAACATCCCTTAGACCAACAAATTACCCTCCTGCCCTGCCTCAAAACAGAACTAAAGTGGTGGATCCAACAAATACTTCTGAACCCCGGCCTTCCACTACAACCACCCTCCCCTACCCAGCATATGCATACAGATGCATCAGACCTTGGGTGGGGGACTACCATGAAAGGTTTTATGGTACAGGAAGCCTGGAATCCAACCCTCCAAAAGAAACGTATCAATGTCAAGGAAATGACTGCAGTTCTTCTAGCTCTGAAAGCCTTCCTTCCTTTCCTTCAACCGGGCCCCCTTCAAATATTCACACACAACACCTCAGTCATCTCAACAAACAGGGGGGGACCAAGGCTTACCTCCTATGCTGAATAACCTTACAAATTTGGGACCACGCCTCCAGGCACAGCGTAACCCTGCAAGCAACTTACATCCCCTCTCAGGACAACAAAAAACGGATATTCTCAGCAGAACATCCTCCCTTCAACACGAGTGGGTGTTGAACAGGGACACCATTCTAGACATTGTCCACTTGTGGGGCACTCCTCAGGTAGATCTGTTTGCCCCCCCCCCCCAGAACAGACAGTTGAAAAACTTCTGCACCAAGGATCACACTCCACTTGCTTGAAGGGTAGATGCCTTCAGCATTCTATGGAAGGGACGGTTTCTATACGCTTTTCCACCCTTCCCTCTCATTCAAAAAGTCCTCCTGAATATCAGAAAGGACAAACTAAAAATCTTGCTGGTGACTCCCTACTGGTCAAGGCAGCACTGGTTCCCCCTACTTCTCTCATTAGGAGAATCACCACAAGTTATCCCACAAGGTGGACCTACTCGCACAACAAAAGGGAGCTCTAATTCACTCTCGCCTACAGATGTTAGGTTTAACAGTCTGGGTGATAACCCTTTCAGACACCAATCCTCAGAGGATGGGCTTTTAGTCCTGAGGGAAGCCAGGAAAACTACTACTACTAGGAAATCCTACTTATCAAAATGGGAAAGATTCTCCAAATGGTTTCTCCATAAGGATGGGGACCCCTGTCAGGCAGATCCCTCCAGTCCTTGCCTATGTGTGTGAACTAATTAAAGCTGGTATTTTGTACTCTTCAGTGAAAGTCTGCCTATTAGCAATTTCAGCCTGTCTACCACTAAATCCCCCTGTACTGTCCAGGCTAGATGTCAAACTCTTCCTGAAAGGGGTCTTACACATCAGAACACCACCCATCTCACCCACCTGGGACCTAAATTTCTCTGGATTTCTCTGATTGACTTCTTTGAATCACTGATTGACGTCTTCAAATCAGTCTCCAGAGCCGTGGACGGGGGTAAGGTGGTCCACACAGCCTATCTGGACCTCGCCAAGGCCTTTGACACCATCCCCCACTCTGGAATCGTAGATAGACTTACTAAGCTGGGCATTAATCCCTACGTCACTCGATGGGTTGCCAACTGGCTTACTGACAGAACCCACACTGTAAAAGTAGCCGGGTCTATATTAGAACATCGAAGTTTCACAACTTCAAATGTTCTAATATCGACCCCTATTCACCGAATGCTGAAAATAGCGAAGCTACAGAACACCGAATTTCTTCCTAGGGAAGGAGTTCGGTTGTCCGTTCCTGCGGCTTCGCTATTTTCAGCACTGTGGTGGAAAGTTACGGGTCGGGATCAGTAAGTGTGCGATTGTGTGGATGTGAGGGTTAGGACGCGGGGTAGGTGACTTAGGGTTAGGGTGCAGGTCAGGTGAGTTAGGGTTAGGGTGCGGGTCATGTAAGTGTGCAATTGTGTGTACATGAGGGTTAGGGCGGGGTAGGTGAGTTAGGGTTAGGGCACGGGTGAGGTGAGTGTGCGATAGTGACGGACCTTAGGGTTAGGATTTGGGTTTGGGTTAAGGTAAATGGATAGCTAGTGGTGTATGTACAGTTTAGTGTAGGGTTAGATGTAGGATTTTAGATGTATGTGTGTGGATTGCTGTTTGTTTGGTGTGCTTGTGTTGTGTGCATGTGTGTCGGAATAGCAAATTTTTTTCCCTGGGAAAAAATTTGCTGTTCTGCATGTTCGAGATTGTCAGCGTTCGCTGAATAGGGGTCGATATTAGAGCATTCCACGTTTTAAGAAGTTGATGTTCTAATATAGACCCAAAGTAGCCGACTCCAAATCCAGCTCCAGACAAGTGGAGTACCTCAGGGTTCAGTCTTGTTTGGCATCTGCTTCTCTGAAGTACAGGCCAACACTAAGGGACTCTGGCTAACGAAGTTTGCAGATGACTGCAAACTGGGAGCCATTATTGAATCCCCAAATGATGTGGATACTCTACAAAAGGGCCTTACAGAAACAGATGATTGGTGCCAGAGCCATGGGCTCAAGCTCAGTGCCAAGAAATGTGTAGTTATCCCCTTTGGGAAAAAACATGTACCCATGAATTACCACATAGGTGGCAGTACACTAAACACCAAAAGTGTGATAAGAGACTTGGGGACACAGGTGGACAGTGGTCTCACCTTCAATAACCACATCGCCACAACAGTCAGGAAATCCTTCTATGTGGCACACCTCATCACTAAGGGCTTTTCATCCAGAAAAAGTGGTCATTGTCCCACTGTACTCATCCCTCATTAGACCCATTATAGAATACAACGCCCTGTTTGGTATGTACCTCTCAAGTAATCTGCAACAACTGGAAAGGCCGCAGAAATACCTCACTAAAAGAATCACAGGCCTAAAGCAGATGCCCTATGCTGAACGCCTTAAAAAAACTCCAGCTGTACTCTGTCGCATATCGTCTACTCAGAGGCGATCTCTGCTTAACATACAAGACCATGTCAAATCCAGAGCTGTTGGACATGCTACACTTAAAGAAATCCCAATCCCTCAGAGCCACATGCTCCAGGGATCTAAACCTTGTCATCACAATAAACAAAACATGCTGGAGGGATAGGTTCCTGACCCAGAGACTCCTCAGACTCTGGAATAGACTGCCCATACATGTCAAGCAGCGCACCTCTTTGGCCCTCTTCAAAAGGAACCTTGACGATTGGATGGGAGAGAGGAAATTTACCCCTGGGATCACGTCAGTCGCCCTGCTAGACAGGGGTCCAGGGAAGTAAATATTGTGGGAAGAAATAGCCAGGGAATTGTTATGGCTAGGCTTATATAGGCCCTAGGGCCGATAGCCTAGTACCAACCTATGAAAAACTAACACTGGCTACTTTTGAACCAGCTAGTGCTGATATACTCCAAATGTGTACATGGAAGACAGTACTGCTGGTGGCCCTTACCTCAGCTAGAAGAGTGTCAGAGTTACAAGCTCTTATGGCCTGCTCTCCCTACACTACCTTCCACAAGGATACTGACACTGTGCACTAATCCTGCCTTCATGCCTAAAGTGGTCAATGAACTGTCCCTAAACCAATCCATTCACCTGCCCACCTTCTTTCCCTCTCCAACCAATGACTGTGAGAGTATACTCCATTCCCTGGATGTGCACAGACAATTAAGTTTCTACTGAGACAAAACTAAGTCCATCAGAAAGTCTAACCAACCGTTTGTATCCTTCCACCCTAGGGCCCTGGGCAAGGCAGTCTCCAAATAAACCATTCCCCCATGGGGTAAGAGCTCACTCTACCCAAGGGCATGGCAACCTCCAAAGCCTTCCGCAAAGGCCTGGACACAGCTTCTTTCCTAGAAGCAGCCACGTGGTCCACAATTCACACCTTCACCAAACCACTACAAATTGGAACACGTCTCCAGAGCCCGGGCAAGATTTGCTAGAGTAATCCTACAGGGTTGTGTGGAAATCAGCTACGTCTACCTACACTCTTCCCTCGAATTAAGCTGTGGTACTCTCTCACACTAAGAATACTTTAACATAGGAATAGACGGACATAGAATAGTTGTATAAAATCTTACCATAACCATAGATCTCCTTCCCTTCCATGTTACAGTATTCCTTCCCACCCACCTATCCCCCTTATGGATTACTGAGATATCCTTAGGGCACTCTGAAGCTCAACCCTACGTCAGGGCCAGACTAGCCAGCATATGACACTTTGCACCTTTGGCTGACATCTCTTGTTATTCTCTGTGGGACACTCTGACTGAGCATTTAAGTTCTGAGGTCTGTGCATGCAGACGTCACATTTAAGGTCCCTGATTTTATGGCCCTATGTTTGACGTCCCACGCACCTACAGCAGCCAGGCTTAAGTTTTTGTATAGGAGCCGACATTCGGGTCGCCTGGGGTGGGAAATCTCACACTAAGAGTACTGCAACATGGAAGAGAAGGACATCTATGGTTATGGTAAGATTTTACACAACTATTCTTTATGTGATAATGCTCCATTAGAGGCTGTCAGAAAAATACTGGTGTGCCATTCTCTGTAGTTCTCTCAAAAATTGTGTCACAGCTGTTCAGTGCTTTCCTAAGACCTGCATTTAATTCACAAGTTCCTTGTGCATTGAGATTTCATTGTCCTACTGTTTTTGTTCAGAAACCTGTTGGTCTTTGGGAAGAAACTATAATCTCTTTCTTAGATAGAAAAATCAAAGCAGTTCTAGTCTTTTGTGCTGCACTAGGTAGTTTTAATAACTGTGGCATCAGTTCCACAGATACCTATATGTGCCTGTCAGTCTCTCATTTCAGGTATTTCACCGAAGAATTTGCTTTGGTATGGCAAAGATTCCAGGTTCCATTACTGGTGAAACCTCTGCTTTTGCAATAGCATCTCCAGTGAAGAGGAGAAAGCCATTCCATAAGTCCTCCACCAATTCTGATCTAGGGAAAGGAGAGAAGACTTAAGCTAGTCTACTCACATCTGCTCACTACTTTGATACCAGTGACATTGAGTCTTTTATTATAGGATTCCTCCCAGGAGGATGTATCCTTTGGGAAAATGCCAGACTTAATGTGGAATCATTTCAAATGAGAGAAGGTCAAAGAGCATTATGACTGTCACAAACATTGCCTTGTTTTGTTTGGAATTGAAGGATCCTAACCCAGCAGCTATCCCTCTAATGATACAGGTGTTGGAGGATGCTTTTGAAAGTGCCTCATTACAGCCTGACTCTCAAAACCTAATGGTTAGCCGTGCAGTTGTTCAGTCATGGCTGGAGGACCCAAACCAGTAATATTGTACCTGATGACAAAGAATGTCCTATTGTGGACAGATTTAGCAAGAAGATCTGTGCATCTGCCCACCTAGTAGTTAGAGCCATTAATTGATAAATACGTATGCTCTGGTGTAAAACCAGATTAACTAACCAGGTGAATGGTAAGTGCAAGAAGGTCTTAAACAACTACCTTAATAGCTTCTTTGTATTGAGATATGGGTTTCAAAGCAGAGTATCCAGCTCTTTGCATATTATGTTCCACTGATATAGTAAGCTTTGGCGAATTACCAGATTAAATGTGCATATGACACTGTTGATGCTAACAGCAACAGTCTCAGACTTGGACATCAGTTGACACTTGCTCTCAAATCATCTGCTCCTGCACTCATACTGGACAAAGGGAACTACAGCATCTCTCTTCTGAAGGAAAATGTGTCTGCACTTAATTCCTTCTTTTCTGAAGATGCAATCCTGATATCCATGACTACAAGCTCCCTGAATGCTCTTGGCCACAGCCACATGCCCTTCTTGATCCTCATACCCCTTTTGATGAGGCTACACATGAGGAAACTGCAGTAGTACCTGCACCACCTTGAGAGGGTAGTCTTCACCATTTCTTCCCACCCACATGTAATTTTGTTGATGAATGGTGCAGGTAAAGGCCAGTCCAAGTATGTTGAACCAGAAGGGGACCAAATCCCAAACCATGGACATCTTCAGCTGATATTGAGAGAGGTTTGCATGAGTTCTTTGAGGGTTCAGGGCTTTCAGAACAGTTAGAACAACAGAGAAAAAGGTGGGTACATCAGCATGAAGGAGATGGTATCACATTTATGTCTGCAGGCCTTCAGGCTTGTCTTGCAGATGAGCATTTACTGACAAGTGATGGACAGTAGTATTACAGCGATATAGTACAACAAGTGGGGAGTGGCATGTTTGTACTTTATGGCAGACTAACCACATTGACTTGAAATCTGGATTTTAAGGCAGAGTATGCAGCTCTTTGCATGCTACATTCTGTTGGTGTAGTAAGCTTTGATAAATCACCTCAGCATGTCTGCACCTGGTCCCCTTAACTGGAGACTGAACCAGAATCCCTCCTACTGTGGGGTACTATTGAGGTAGACTTATTTTTCTTCTTGCTGAACTACCAGATCCCAAACCTTTGCTCCAGATATCCATGCAAAAGAGATGCAGCAATGGATGCATTGTCCGACCCTTGGAGCAAACTCCTTTTGTATGCCTTCTCTCCTGTGCCCTTAATATTCCAAGTAGTGAGGAAGATTTTTGCAAGACAAAGCCACCTTAATCCTAGTTGCTGCCCCATGGCTGAGGCAGCCTTGGTTCTTTCTGGTTATGGAATTGAGCAGTTGGGACCCCAAGGTCTTCCCACATCATGTTATGTTCTGTTGTAATAGCAAGGGACTTTAGCACAAGCTAGACCTAAAGAACCTGTATTTTGCAGTATGCAGGATAGAACTTTGATTCTGCGGTGGAAGTCCTTTCAGGTCCCAAGGATCCTAAAGGAGACCAGAAAATTTGTTTGTAGGAAATCTTAGATTTCAGCTTAGTTCCGGTCTAATGGCATTAATGCTAAGGTAGCCACTGTCCAACAAGCTCTGTTATTCTTCACATTATTTCTTAAACATCTGTTAAGGTACTGACATTTTTAGCTGCTTTCCAGTAGACACATGTGTTGTGCCTTCTGTACAGTTATTTTAAATGGGCTCCTACATTTGAGGCCTTGAGGGAAACTGGTGCCTCCCCAATGGGTCATAACTTTTTTTTTTTTTTTGAAAAATTGACATTTAAATCTGCAGCCTTAGCAACTATAACATCAGGTAGAAGGATCTTAAAATTTCTGGGCATTGTACACTGATCTGTTTACACGATCTTCCATAAAGATAGGATGAGACCCTCTTTTTTCACTAAATTGGTCTCAAAAGTGGTATTGAGTCAAGCCATTCAGCTTATATTTTTCTAAACCTGCAGAAAATAGGGAAACAAACTTTTCACCTTTTGGATATGCATAGACAGCTAAGAATGTGCCATGACAGAACAATTTGGCAAATTTACTAGATCTTTGTTTCCTTCATTACAGGCACGCAAGGAAGACAAGTTTCTAAATAAACTTTGTCCATATTGTTGGTATTTTGCATTGCCTTTTGTTATAGACAGTATGGAAAATT
The DNA here is from genome assembly GCF_019279795.1 of Protopterus annectens. Classification (NCBI taxonomy): domain Eukaryota; kingdom Metazoa; phylum Chordata; order Ceratodontiformes; family Protopteridae; genus Protopterus; species Protopterus annectens. The sequence goes on from NC_056743.1 coordinate 1,220,802,012, forward strand.
GTTACAATGCTGGGTTGGAGCACTCTCCACAAGATTTTTCATGAGTGTCATAACACATGATTTTTATGAGGCAGTAACATGATCCTCCATTTGTACCTTCTCTTAGACACTGCAAATTAAACATCCCCATGAGCAGACAGTCTTTGCCACTATAGTGCTGTGTCTCTTAGGCATTTCTCTACCCTATGCCTGTGGCTAGCTTAAGTACTGCTTAAATATTCTCCTATATGTGATGGTTCATTCTGTAGCAGTGATCCATATAAAAACTCATCATTTTTTTTATTTGTCTATTTTATTTTACATTTGTTTACCCAGCAAGTCCGACTGGACATAGGTCCATTTACAGCGGAGGCCCAGGGAGAGCATTTCTGATTAGACATTTCAGTATTTACAAGCATTCAAGTGTGTACATAAAGATAATGTTACAATGATTACGTATAAATAAAGTAACAATGACTCCAGGATTAACTAATTAGTAACAAGCATGATTATTTGAGAGTAACAGTTAAGTAATATTGGAGAGTAGAATTTTATCAGAGGAGGAAATCAATGCGTAAATACACTCTGAGATGCTCAAAAGCTCATTTTTATACAGTTGATGACAGCTGTTGCTGTGAAATTGTTAATTCTTAGACAATGATTTGCAGTGATTTTAGGGAGTTGCTCGATGCAACCAAAGAAATCCAGATAAGATCATTGATCAAGATTAGATTCCTTCCTTCCATCTCCTTGACTGCTGCTTTTTTCCTTATAGTTTTAATGTGGTAATTCCTTTGCCCTTTTAGTGACACAAGCTCTTTTCCTACACCTCAGACTTGCTGTATGGAGAGAGAGATTTTCCATCTCAATTCATTGGTCTAAGAAGCACATTTATTGGCAGTCACCCTTTAGTCTCACACATACACTGAAATGTAATCATATAAATCAGAACTGATGATGATGGCATGGGTAACCCTACCCTTTGCACAACATATCCTGATGACTTCTGTGTAGTGGGAAGGACAAACCTACATTAAGATGTCTGAATTCTCTGCTGGAAGTCTGGCTATATGGCAACCTACAGCGCAATTTCCACATCATGGTTCATTATGTACCTGCACATCAGGGCTTATGGTGAGCTTGCTAGCTTAGCTGTGCTTCCCCATTTAAATGGCAAGAGTTGGAAAGGTGCAGCCTGTTTTCATATAAGGCATGCATATATTCTCTTCATCGGTTCATAGATAGGTACTGGGCTATTGGCCCAAGGGCCTCAAAGCCTAGCCAACAAAGTTCCCCTGGCTTACGCCAACACAAGAAAGTTAATTTCCTGTGCCCCTGTCGAGCAGAGCCACAGAAGTGATCCATCCACTCATCAAGATTTTTCTTGAAGAGTGTTAATGAGGAACTTTGCTTGACATAGATGGGTAGCTTGTTCCAGAGTATGGGAAGTCTCTGGGACAGGAATCTATCCCTCCAGCAAGTCCTGTTTATTGCGGTGACAAGGTTTAGGTCCCTAGAGCGTGTAGCTCAGAGGAATTGGGATTTCTTTAGGTGTAGCATGTCCAACAGCACTGGGTTTGACATAGCTTTATATGTTAGGCAGAGATCACCTCGGAATAGCCGATATGCTACAGAGTAAAGCTGGAGTTTTTTAAGACTATCAGTGTAGGGCATCTGTTTGTGGCCAGTAATTCTTTTTGTGAGGTACTTCTGTGGCCTTTCCAGCTGCTGCAGATGTCTTGTGAGGTACATTCCGAAAGGGGCGTTGTACTCTATAATGGGTCTGAATGTCGAGTAGAGGGGAACAGTGACCCCTTTTTTTTCCTGGATGAGAACCCTTTTGTGATGCTGTGCCATGTAGAAGGATTTCCTGACTGCTGTGGCAATGTGATTATCAAAGGAGAGACTACTGTCCACCTGGGTCCCAAGTTCTCTTATCACACATTTGGTGTTAAGAACACTGCCGCCTATGTGGTAGTTTATGGGTATAGAGTTTTTACCAAAGGGGATAACAATGCACTTTTTGACATTGAGCTTGAGGCCATGGCTCTGATACCAGGCATCTGTCTCAGTGAGGCCCTTCTGTAGGATGCCCACATCATTTGGGGACTCGACTATAGCTCCTAGCTTACAGTCATCTGCGAACTTCATTAGCCAGAGGCCTTCTGTGTTAGCTTGTACTTCAGAGAAGTAGATACCAAACAGGAGAGGTCCCAGGACTTGAACCCTGAGGTACTCCACTTGTCACTGGTTTGAAGTCAGATTTGGAGTCTGCAACTTTTATAGTGTGGGTACTGTCAGTGAGCCAGTTGGCAACCCATCTTGTGACATAGGGATTTATACCTAGTTTAGTGAGTTTAGCTAGAATTCCAAAATGGGGGATGGTGTTGAAAGCCTTGGCGAGGTCAAGATAAGCTGTGTGAACCACCTTACCCTCGTCTACAGCTTTGGTGACTGCCTCAAAGAAGTCGACCAGGTTCAGGAGACAAGATCTGACTTTCACAAACCCGAACTGGGTGGGGTACAGAGTTTGGAGGTTGCCAATGTCTTTGTTTACGAATTTCATGATGATACGTTCCATGGCCTTGCAGACCAGGCTCGTCAGGCTAATAGGGTGATAGTTCCCAGGATCAATGGTGGCTCCCCCTTTGTGGAGTGGGATAACTGTTGCTGTGCGCCATTCAGTGGGCACAAAGCCTGACGTGAGGCTATGATTGAACATGGTGCTTAGGTGGGGAAGCCAGTTCATTCTGAAGTTTGTGTAAAACGCAGCCTGGGATGTTGGTCCCATGGATGTTGTGTTTTTGGCTTTAGAGAGTGCTGCTGTTACCTGTGAAGTTGTGATTACAGGGACTCTGCATTCTTCCAGTGTAGATATGGGCCCTTTAGGGGGTGAGAGGGGGGGTAAAGTTAGCACTAAACCTATCTGCCAGGATGTTGGCAATATCAGTTGGTTCTATAATTTTTGTGCCATTGTGCTGTAACTCAGAGCAGATATGGGTGTGGCCATTGAGATTCTTGACATAGCTATAGAATGCTTTGTGGCTGTCCTTCGAATCAGTGGCAATTTTGTTTTCATAGCTAGCTTTGGAAGATCTTATAAGGGATCTCAGCGTCTTGCTGAGGCTGATCAGGGAGCTCCTCCACTCGTGGGATTTTACTCTATTTTGCAACAATTTCTTCCTTCTGTTGTAGAGTTTGTTTATGGCAGGGGGCCACCAGATTGGCTTCCTTTTTTTGGAGGTTAGCATCTTGGTTCTGTTAGGGATAGCACGATTCATGCACTCGTGTAAGTGCTTATAGAGTGCATTTGTGTAGGATTCAGCAGTCATAACTGTATTGTCCATCTGCATGGGTGCCATGAAGTTCACCACTTCTGTCTTAAGAAGCATGAAATTGGCTTTGGAGAATTTTTTTAGCGTGGTTTCCTTAATGGGGGGTGGGGGCGGGATGTGGATATCTAGGGTGATTAGCTTATGGTCGGATCTGACCAAAGAGGAGTTGGCTTCAGGTGTGAAACACCGGTCACTCATGTTGGTAAAGATTAGGTCTAGGATATTGTTGCCCCTGATGTGGGTGTAGATAAGTTGATCCAGGGCATTGGAATTTATGAATTCCAGAAAGCGCTGAGCGAAGGTGTTGGTACATGAGTAGTTTTACCAGTTAATGGCGGGGTAGTTGAAATCGCCCAATATTAGGGTGTTGGGTGAACCCTAATATTTTCCAGTATATCAAGAAAAGAGGAGTTGGAATCCTGGGGCATGGTGGGGGATCTGTAGCAAGCTACAATTAGGATTGCAGTTTTGCCCAGAGTTAGTTGCACTTGGATAACCTCGGCTGCATTATGCTGAGCAAATAGCCTGGAGGTGTGGATATCCTTAATGAATATGGACACACCTCTGCCTTTGGTGTTCCGGTCCAGGTTAGATGGCCAAAAAGTGTGGTATGAGTTATAGCCTGGTAATGCAGGGGTGCTCTCTGGAGCCTTGAACCCGGTCTCCATCACTGCACAGACATCGATGCTCTCAATTTTAAGGAGTGCCTCGAGTGAGTGCATTTTGAGATTTAGACATTGCCCTCAGTTTTTGCTTGCCTGTTACCTGTTATGGTGGTGAATTTGTCATTTGAACCTTGCCTAAAAAAGGCACTATAAGGGCGGCAAGAGCCTTTGCCAGTATCTGGAATCCCAGGGGTGACACGTGCAGGCCATCTCTGGCAAAGCATCGTGGTCTGTTGACCATGTCGTCCCAGGCAGACAGATATTGGATCCCCTTAGAATGACACCAGAAGCTTAGCCAATTGTTGAAGTCAATCATTTTGTCCTTGTACTGCGGTATTCTGGGTGATGGCAGGATGCTACTCAGGGCTAGGGTCATACCTGTCTGGGCTAAAAGATCGAAGAGTTCTTCCATGTCTCTTCATGTAGTCCAGGGAGGTATGTCGCAGGTCGTTCACACCAACATGGACAATCACAGAGTCGTATTTGTACTTGTTGTGGAGTGACCTGAGTGCTTGGGTTATGTGGCGGATCCTGGCACCCAACAGGCAGCTGACAGTGACGTTCTCCTTGTTTAGCCTGGTGAGTGCGACATCATTGTGCCTGACTATAGAGTCACCTATGACTAGTGTGTTTGGTACGTTGTTTTGCCTTATGGACTGTGGTTGAGTGGCACACTGAGTCTGTGGACTATGTGTCATTTGGGTTGTGTTGGTGGTGGGAGGTTGCTTGCATTTTTGCTTTGGAGGTCTCTCTTTGAGCAGATTATTGAGAGCCAACGAGAATGTTTTTGTGTTTGGATTTTGGTGGTGTAGGTTTAGTGGGACTATGTGATGAGTGTTGTGTGGTGCAAGTGTTTACCATCTCCTCTTGACTATCAAGTTCAGTCTTGGTTGGAGAGAGCTTTACCTCCAGTTTGGCTAGATAAGTGCATCTGTCACAGGTTGTAGTGTTGGGTGGTAGGAGGAGAGGGTTATCTGTGTACATGAGGCAAATGCTACATTGCCCCAAAATGCCCAGATTCATCAGATAGACAGGAGAGAACACTGGGAGCTGACCCTTGGACATGCCTGAATAAAAAAATATTTTCCTCTAGACAAGTGAGGAAAGTGAGTACAAGAGCTGTTTTTCTCTAAGCAAGTGAGGAAAGTAAGTACCAAAACTCATTTTCCTCTAGGTAATGAGGAAGGGTGAGTGCTGTAGTAATTTGTAGTTTATTTAGTGCTTACAAGTTCTGAACAAGTGCTGAGCACGGATAAGCAAATTCAAGTGCTAAAACTAAGAATCTGTATCTGGATCTTGTTGTAGATAGGCTACCTAGTGCTTACCACTCCCACTGATAAGCTAGAAGGCTTCCCTCCAACACAGAAAGGCTTGGGGGCACAGAAGCTTACAAACAGTCCTGGATACAGCAAATCTGTATCTGGGCTAAACTAGTTACAGGGAAGGTGGGAAGCAAGCGCAAATGCAGGCTTTTAAACCAGAAAGTTGAAAGAGATGGAAAAACTGCCCAAATGGCCAATACACTACAATTTCTGGGCCAGAAACCACTCTTGTGGTAGAAAGGCTACCTAGTGCTTACCAATCCCACTGATAAGCTAGAAGGCTTCCCTCCAACACAGAAGCTTACAAACAGTCCTGGATACAGCAAATCTGTATCTGGATTAGACTACTTACAGGAAAGGCAGAAAACAAGCTCAGAATTTTTATATATATATATATATATATATATATATATATATATATATATATATATATATATATATTTTTTTTTTTTTTTTTAATAATAGTTAAGTGGGTTGGCTTTCTGAAAAAGTTCTCTCTGTATTAGAAATAATGAGCTAATGACAGTAGTAAAAACACTCTACATGCAGTACAAGCTACCACACGAGTGTGTAGCAATATTAAGGCAAATACAGTTTAAATAAATGCAGATAAGTTACAAATGACAAAAACAAGCTTATGAAAAATCAAATAAGAGCACTTGAAGAGTTAAAAGCACACAGAACAGCAAATTAAGGTACTAAGGTAGCAGACAGTTATGTAAGAGCAGCTCGGGAAACTAGAAGTAATTTTTTTTGTAATGTTTCTAATCATTTTGAGTTTGATGGAGTTAAGTGCACATTTTGTTTTAGTCTGCCTTATTCTGTTGTCTGCAGTCTTAAGTTTGTCTTTATAATGCTTACTGTATTGACTGATTATTTTTTCTGTTTTTCTTTCTTGTAGTTTACCATGTCATCTTCATTTATTGTGCAGTACGAGGCAAAAAGGGTTTCCAATTTTTCTACCTCCCATACTTTGAGAAGTGATCCCTTTTCTTGGAAAGGTTGGGCAAACGTGTAGGAAGATGAGGGCTCTTGCCCTGAAAGACTCTGATAAAGATGAAGATAAAAATATAACCTACTCCTTTATCAACAAAGAATTTATGGTTATTTCTGATCTGGCTGCTACCTATGATTACAAAGAACATTTTATGTAATGAAATCAGTTTATTTTAGGGATATATATGAAGTCATTTGCAAACAGCTTGTAATTCAAGAGCAGCCTGTTCTAAAGTGTGGCGTAGTTGTCCTTCAGTTGCAGCGTATGCTACCAAAGTGGCCGTGCAAACCCTTATTTGGAGAGTTCGACATTGTGGAGTTTTTATTTACATCCTTACAAAACTTCACTAATGCATCCCTTGTGCTAACTGTGCGCAGGATATAAAGGATCTGTCTAATGTGACTTTTTTTTAAGTTAGTTATGCATTTATTTTTCTGTTGAACTTGTTGATGCAGTAAAGTTGGAAGTGTCTCAGTGGACAGTCCTTATGATGGCTGCATAGAAACATTTATCAAGGCCATTCCATTTTCTTTAATGTTGCTGCTTGCTGTTTTGATATTTGTTCCAAAACAGATTTTAGCCACTCAGGAGCTAAGGTGGTCATTGAAGTGTAAACTTCAGGTATCAGGGAAATGATACCTCAGCACTGTGTTGTTTTTCATTTTCCTGGCTACTAGTGAAAGAGTTATGGGAACATAGGAGAACACTGACTTTGAGAAAGAGCCTTATTGGAGTGTCTCGCCATCTGATGCCTGCAAGAGTATAGGTGTGCCTTTGTATGCACAGATGTAATGGAATATGCTGTGGGCCCCATCCTGTGTTTACTTTGTAGAATCCTTCCTGCTCTCTCTTATTGGGATACATTGATACTGCTGTCTGATGCCCACTGTAACCACTTCCACCTGCTTCTCACAACACTTCAACCAAAACCATTTTTTCCATAATAGAAGGGGAGTAGTATTTTACTGAGGAAATGGTCCTGGAAAGCTGGCAGGAAATTTTAACATAGAAGGCCGCAGGTGAAAGATGACTACAGTGTAGCAAAGTGTTTGATAGTTTGTTTCATTTCAAATTTAAGACCCCAACAGCAGTGAGAGAAGATAGAGGCTTTGGAGGATTTGGCTGCAAAGTCTTGTGAAATGTGTGATCTGCTAAGGAGCTACTTGTAGTTACATATTTCATTAAGTCAAAAGTGATGTGCTTTAAAGTATATAACGTAATATGGACTGATAGAAAGCTACTGGGTAGTTAAGCCTTTAGGATGACTGCATCACATGCCCTTTTCATACTCTGTAAGTGATGAGAAAAAATGGTCACAGTTTAGTACTATGAATTTCTATCACACTTTCTCTTCTTATCAGTCGCCTAACTCTGCAATATTTTATAATGTCACTAAAGTTTGACTGAGCAAGTAGCATAAAGAGTAATTGTGCTCCAAATGTATTGCTTTTTGTTTCATTGCAGTTTCCTTCTTTTAAGTTGAAATCACTGCTCGACTGTTAGTATCCTCAGTTGAATGGCAGTTCTGATATGAACTAAATGCATCAGTAGCATGTGAAAGTGGATGCAAGATGCAGAAGTTACTTCAGCCTGAACCTTCATTTTCCAATGGTGTATATTGTTAGCATGTAGTGCAGAAAGTTCATGCTAGGCCAAAAGGATTAAAAAGCAAGGCTGGGATGCTGGTAGCTTAAAAGTAAACTGACATTGGTCTGGAGTGATTGCTGGGAAGGAGAAGTAATTGCTGTAAAACACTTTAAAAGTGGGTAGCATTGCTAAATAAACTTCACTTTTTTTATTAATTACTGTGCAGCTAGCAACTATAAAAATTTGTATTTACAGGTTTTAATGGAAGTGTCAGTATGTCCTTCTCAAAAGTAACATAAGAGATGCAGAGCAGTCTGAAAGGCATTCCGTGTGCTAGCAAGAAGTGTTATTGAAGCACTCTGAATGGTATGGTTGACTGTCTATGGTAGAAACTTCATTAGGTGGCCTTTATTGTGAATTTGTTAAAACATGCGATTAATGTGTTGAGATAGAAGTAATGCCATGTTTTACCCTCTTTGAGTTCATTAAAATGCAGGTGTCTTGGCGGCATTAATATGTAGGCGTTGGCTGGTGCTCCCTGAGACTGCATTGCCTTGCTGTGCCCCTGTAATGTTCTGTACTCTCCAGGGCTGGTAATGAGTTAGTTCTGGAGTTAGGGATGATAGTGAGGCTGATTAATTTTTTTTCTAATAACTGACCTCAGTACAGTTTGGTAATGTAATATGTGTTAATTTACTGGTAATAGAATTCTGTTTTCAGTATGCATTCAAAATATAGTACTGTGTGTTTATCAACAGAATTTAAAGGAAGACCAACCAAAAAGTTAATGAATAATTTAAAAAAAATACATGCTAATTGCTAGTTAACATTTTAGGACAGTGGTTTACGTAATCTGTAGTGACAAATTATTTATTACTTTATACTCCCTAGCTGTACACTCATTTGCAGCCTTGTTTCAGAATTTTATAATTTCAGTATTTTAGTGAGGAACGAGTTTATGAATGCATTTGCACTAGCAACATCTGTGTCAGAAACTGTGTCTTTTCTTTGAAGTGCATAATAAAAATGAAAATTGCATAGTTTACAGAAATATAGTGCTGTTTAGTACTAAACAGGGATGTGTTGTGCATACACACACTGATACTTGGTATATGCACTAGGTTTTAATACAGCACTGCTATTTTTTTAATCTGCACTGATATCTGAAAAGTTTTCTATGTAGATGTTTTGCCAGTGAAATGAAGTTGTGGAAGGTGTTTGCCAGAAGCATCAGCAGGGGGGACAGTATGTGGATTTTTTAACCCTTTCCTTCATGAAAACAAAGTAAATAAAATTTCTGAAATGGATTTTTATAAATTCCTTTTTAAACTGGTATACAGTTGGTAGGTAGATCAAGGATTGTATCTGTAGTAATGCTGTTTTAAGACAATTATAGTTTACCTTTAAGTTATAGGACATGGATATTTCGCACTCATTTTATAGCCTTCAGATGTGAAAAATGTTTTTTGCACTTGAACTCTGGCTGAAATGCTGATATGTAAGGCAAATAATTCCTGAAAACCTTCACCTTTCATACATCTGTGGGCAAAATGTAATGAGATGGCAAGAAATTATAGAGGCTGATAAAGGGAACAGGATGAAGCTTTCCAAGTCACTGTAGCAGAAAAGATGAATTGTTCCCAATCATTAAATTCTATGTCCTAGGTGTTGCTGTATTCAGAGCTATAACATGTCATCTATTTTAACTGTGAATTTCAGAAACACTACCAGAGAGAAAAAATAAAACCTTTGCACAATAATAATCTGTAGTTCATATGTCTGTCTTTTAAAACGAGAGTTTAGCTCTCCTATGACTATATGTCTGTATTTGTCTTCAATCACATTTCTGCATCAGAAAATGTAGTATCCTTAGAGCATTAGCAGTTTAGAAAGCTAACTACTTAACACTCCTTTAACTCTCTAATAACTCATTGCAAAGTAATGCCAGGAGGGAGTCAGTCTCTCTTGTTGAAGTGTAGCTAAGTTACTTTGGGAACAGTGCATCAGTTTTTCGTCTACACCCATCTACATTGGATATCAGTTCCAATATGTTGTTCAGATCCAATATGTTATTTTTTTGATCATTGCAGCATAACTGCAGTACAGCTATTTAGGGACAGATTCCAAAAGACCTGCTCTAAATGTAAGCGACCACTTACACTGAGAGCAGGTCTTTTGGAATCTGGCCCCTGATGTAAGCCTCTTTATTGATGGGCCTTACACTGAAGTAAGTCACTTACAATTAGAGCAAGTCTTTCAGAATCAGGACATACTTAAATTGAGAGCAACTCTTTTGGAATCTGGCCTTTAATCTCTAGTGAAGCTCTTGAACCTTTTTATCTGTATTTAACTGTGTTAATTTGAGGTTAGAAAATATCAGGCCCATAATTTAGTAGTTACAGTACTGGCAATTTGCAGTGGGTCAGCTCATTGACACTGAGTCAAGGCCTCCATGTGCTATTCTATTCCCCAGGGTTTGGAAGTGAACCCTGGATTTTTGTAGGTGATGCATTGGCTTGAACATGATTGAGAATTCCATCTGTAGTGCTTCTGCTTGAAAGCAAGAGAAAGATGTCCAGGATTTGTTTATTCTGTCTGGAGGCCTGGATGGTGTGGGGATAGGGCATCACCAGCTGTCTGTTAGGAATGATGTAGATTGTACTCATTATCTGAGAAATAATAGGATTGCATGTTTGCATCACCAAGGGGAAAAACATGAAGGAAGAGGGAGCAGTTTCATGGAAGGTATAATAACTTACTCGCAGAGCACAATGGTTCTAATTAAAATGATAGGAGGACATAGGTGATGAGCATCTTTTTCAGTGGGTTGTGGTAGTGGTGGAACCGTGGAGGCTGACCAGTATAGGGCTGTTTCCTAAAGTATAACTCACTTAATCAGTCTCGAGAGCTATGACTCATTGACATAATACAGTTAACTGGCAAAAGCACCAGCATCAGGCAAACACATGTGATCTGCTAAGGAGCATCCTTCTGCCTTTGTTGAGCCATGGGTCTGTTTGCACCATGGATGCTGTTTTCAGCAGATATGATTTTTTTCCCAAGCTACTTAAGCACGTTTCCTCTCCATTTTTCCAGTTTCTCTTCACTGCTGAGAGGGTTAAGGGGATCCTGATGACTCTGGGCTATGGTCATATTTTTTCAGTGATTAAAAAAATCTTTTCCCACTGGTTGCTTTTTCATCACATGCCATCAACATTACATCTTTGATGTACATCTTTCTAAGTAATATGTCCTACTTTTGTAACAAACTTAAAAACAAATAACCTTTTACACTGTGGTAGTTCTGGATGATAATTTGTGTATATCAGTCTTAACTCATAAGTTTTCCTTTCACTTCACAATATGGTTATTTCAGTGTTGTGACCAACCTTTTTGTTCCAGTACTTCACTATTTCAAAGAACTTTGTCTATTTCTACCTAGCTATCCAGCTGATGTAAATCTCTGTACATTTTGATACTATCTAACATTTTGTGCATATATACCTTAACCAGTTCATATTGCAAAAATCATCCCACTTCTAACAGATCTACATCTTGACTGATAATAGGTTCATAGGACGATAGTAGGCTATTGGCCCAGAGGCCCTTGCAAGCCTAGCCAAGAATTTCACCCATGTTCCCCCAAAGTCAGCACCTGTTTTCCCTGTCCAGCAGGGACACAGGTGGGATTCCAGGGGTATATTTTCATTTTCCCATCCAGTCATCCATGTTCCTGTTAAAGAGGGGTAATGAGGTACTCTGCTTGACATGGAGATGGAGTCTATTCCACAGATGGGGGAGTCGTTGGGACACAACTCTATCCCGCCAACAAATTCTATTAATGTCACAAACCAGGTTGAGGGCTTGCATGCAGGTTGCGCGAGTGGAGTTTGACTTACAGATATGCAGCAACTCAATTAAGGCTGAATCGAGATGGGCTTCTATGCCAGAAACAGGTCACCTCTGAGCAGTCTGTACAAGACTGACTAGAGGGACAGGGCTTTTAGCCTATCTGTATAGGATAGGTGTTTGAGACCCTGGATTTTCCTGCTCACGAACCTCTGTGGTCTCTGAAACTGCTGCATGTGCTTGGCAAGGTACATACCAAAGGGGACACTGTACTCGATAATGGGTCTGATAAGGGAGGAGTACAGGAATGTTATGACCTGCTTGTTCCTGGATGAAGTACCCTTACTTGTGAGGTGGCCCATGTAGAAGCCTTCCGTACAATGATGGCAACGTGGTGGTCAAAAATCAGGTTGCTATGAACCTGGGTGCCCAAGTACCTCACCTAGATTGATAGCAACCTGACTTTTAACCACCACATTGCCTCCATTACTTTGCTGGACAGCGAAAACAGGTGTTGACTTTGTTGGAACATGGGTGAAATTCTTGCTAAGGCTTATAAGGGCCTCCGGGCCAATAGCCTAGTATCATCCTATGAACCTATTATCAGTCAAGATGTAGATCTGTTTGAAGTGGGATGATTTTTGCAATATGAACTGATTAGGGTATATATGTGCAAAACATTAGTATTAAAAATGTACAGCAATTTATATCAACTGGACAGCTAGGCAGAAATAGACAGAAAGTTCTTTGAAATAGAGAGGTACTGGAATAAAAACGGTCACAACACTGAAATAACCATATTGTGAAGCAAAATGAAACTTAAGAGTCAAGACTGATATATACATAAATTATCATCCAGAGCTACCATGGTGTAAAAGGTTATTTTTTTTAAGTTTGTTACAAAAGTTGTACAAATTACTTAGAAAAATGTACATCAAAGGCTTAACCCATTCTAATATCAGTATATCATTGTGTCAAAAGATTTTTAACACTCTTAACATATACTGGAAGAATCACGCAGATTAAGTAAGCAAAAAAGGTTTATTTTACATGCATGGAGACCTGCCACAAAGTACTTGGTATGTCAGCAGTCTAATTTCTGTACACTTTACATGGGTTTTTATACCCTCTTTTACACATACACAGCAGCTGGTTACTAGACAAGGAATTTCAGTCAAGGCTATAAATTCACTCACTGGAGCCTTAGATGGTCAAAATTCAGACACAAGATAAGTTGGTGCCTACATCAAGGTAACATCTATGCATTCCTCCTTGGTCAGAGGTCAGTCCCAAGATAGGCCTGTGCCTGGACCAAGGTAACATCTGTGCATTCCTTTCTGGTCAGCAAATTCCTTACAAGAAAAACAATTCATTTTAGCTTATTTCTTTGCACGCAATGCAGTTTCACATTTTAACCCTTCCTATACAGGATACAAAGATGTTGAACACACAGATTCTTACTACATTTCCTCCCTAACAACACTTTGTATCACCAGTAATACATTTTATTCATACAGTTTTTCGCATGATTCATTTTCTGTATATTCAGAATAATAAGCTTTAGTTGCATTGGCAGACAATACACTTGATATCATTCGGATGCAAGGAATGCAACAACAACCCAACAGCAGGAATATAATGGCACCAACACATACAGCAATTAAGACATTCATAAGTACTGTTCCCCAATTCCCAAACCAATTTTGGAAAAAGTCAGTCAATGGATTCTGTCCTGGTTTTGTAAGTTCAGAAACTTGGTGTAAGATCTCCAGGTGACTGTCTATATCATGCTCATTGTCTGGAATAAAAGAACAACACTCCTCCTGGATAAGAGCACAAGTACCTCCTTTCGCCGCTAGGGTGAAATCGAGCGCCATACGATTCTGCAACACTACAGTCCTCATTGCAGTTAACTCATCCGTCACCAATTCTAGCGCAGAAAAAGTTGCATTGCTCAGAGTTTCTAACAGTTTTGACAGTTTTCTGAGCTCCCAAATAGATTTTACTGTCCCATACGCTGGAAGGATACCAGCCCAGGAAATAACATCATCGCCCAAGTCCATGTATGATAGTCCCTTGCTGCTACTGTGGGCCAAATCGTGATGATAGATCCAGGATGCATCAACGTTACCTACAGGATTAACAGGTTTATTTACAGCACGTACATTTCGTATTTTACCTTGGGGAAGAGAAAATGTATGTCTTATAGCTGGTGCTAAATAACCCAAAAAACAACTGCCTGACCAATTCCTTGGTAACCATTTGTATGCTTTTCTACCACAGATAAAATAACAATCATTCACTTTGAGGGTAATATTTACTGGAATAGAATGATTTCCTTTGTCTTGTAGCCCTTTAAACAAAAGATCATACACAGATAACATTTTTTCAAAAAAGCTTGTGACATTAATAAGCCCTGTACTATTAATAAGCACTCTTATAGGCTTGAAACTCGTTGCACAGTGCCCATCTATTGTACAGTTATGAATTATGGTTACATTACATTGACTCCATCCAACCTTAATTTTTCCAGATCTTTGGAAACATACAGTTCCATTCTGGCGACCCATGAGGGGTAATGCTATTTTGTCCTTTAAGGCTACGTTTGAAGTTTCAAACAGTAAATTAGTCCATGTATCATTTGCCCCCAAAGGGACTGTACCTAACATCAGACCACCATATACAGTAGGGATAGCTGTGCATATCCAACAATTTGAAACATTAAAAGACAAAGCATATGCATATTTAATAGCTTGGTACGTATTAAAGGGTGGATGCCAAGCTGCATTTTCGTCTCTCTTCACTTGGCTAGTTTCATTTGAAAATAAAAACGGCCAAAACAGAAAAACAACACTCACACTTACTAGTAACAAAATTATTTTGCAATGCCTTTGTGGGAAGGGCTGCTCCCTTCCGGTATTTTTCTGCATTGCTACAATAGTCAAAAAATTCATACAGACAGAACTACTACTCAGTGTTCCTCAGGGGAACTCAGGTTTTTTTCTAGCTCAAACTGTTTAACAATTTTGCAATGTGTCAGGTGGATCCACGATGGTCGCTCCTTTATTCGGACCGCTGTGAGCGTTGCGATCAAAACCTGGTATGGTCCTTCCCACTTAGGTGAGGCCCAGGTCTTCCTCTTGACAATCTTAATCCATACCCACTCGCCAGGCTTTACTTCCAGGATCCTGTTGTTCTTCTGATCTGAAAAGCAATAATTCGTTAGAGAAGTGTTAGTTCTGGTCAGCAATTTCCTCATGTAATCTGCTATCTCTTCACCCCCCCTCACGTTCCACAGGCAAAAGACCTTGTCACTGCGGGACGTAATAAGGTCTGCCGTATAGTAGTTCAAATGGTGTGTGACCCCTTTTGAGGTGGGAGTGGTACGCATGGACAGGAGTGCTAGAGGTAAGCAGTTTATCCAAGACTGATGCGTCTCGGCCATGAGTTTACGTAACTTGCCTTTGAGAATGCCATTATGGCATTCAACCAACCCTGCTGACTGTGGGTGGTAGGCACAGTGATGTTTCAAGTCAATCTGAAAAATGGCAGCCAGCTTTTGAATAACTTGATTTACAAAATGTGTACCATTATCAGAATAGATGCGTGTAGGTAGCCCAAAATGAGGGATAATATTATTTGTAAGGGCCTTGGCTACCGACAGGGCATCTGGGTGTGCTACCAGAAAAGCTTCGACCCATTTTGTAAAGGCGTCAATAATGACCAACACAAATCGCTTCTGTTGAACAGGAGTTAGTTCAATAAAATCCATACAGATTGTGTGAAATGGGTATGGAGGCAGCGGAAAAGCTGCTGGGGTGACCCGCACCCCACCACCATGGTATCGTGCACAAAGCAGGCACGATAAACAGAATCGTTTGGCGTACGCTATAAAGCCCTTGGTCCAGAAAATTCGCTGGATCATTTGAACCATGGCAGCAGGGCCCAGGTGCGATGGGCCGTGTGTCACTAATGAGGCATACCTAAAAAGGTTCGTTGGCAAAACATACTTGTCATTTGGACCTACAAAAACTCCCTGCTTTTGAATAGCCCCATATTTAACCCATCACTGTTTTTCCTGAACTGTACTAAGTTCCTGCATTACCTGTAAAGTTTGTAGATCAAATTTATCTGTAAGGTGAAGTTCCTTTTGTGTGGTCTCGAGTGCAAAAGTAGAGGTTAAGGCTACACTTTTTGCAGTTTTCTCAGCTAGTGCATTTCCAAGTGATACTGGATCCTTGGCATTTGTGTGTGCTGCGCACTTACAGATGGCCAATCCCCGTGGCAGTTGGACAGCTTGTAAGAGGCTAAGGATTAAATCCTTGTGGGTTATTTCCTTTCCTGAGGCCGTAACCATTCCCCTATTTTTCCATTGCTGTGCAAAGACATGGACCGTAGAAAAAGCATACTGACTATCTGTGTAGATAGTAACTGCCTTATCCTTGGAGATGGTACATGCTCTGGACAAAGCAATCAATTTGGCCGCTTGTGCGGACACGTTTTTGGGGAGAGGTTTTGCCTCTAATACCTTAGTCTCAGTTGTGACTGCATAACCCACTTGTGTGATACCTGCCTCATTTTTACGTGCTGACCCATCTACAAACAGGGTCCAATCTGAATTTGCCAAAGGTTGGTCCTTAAGGTTTGGTCTTGGTAAGACATTAGAATGTATTAAGTCTAAACACACGTGAGGGGCACCGTCATCAGCTGTAGGTAACAACGTGGCTGGGTTAAGAGTAGTACATCGCTCAATGGTCATGTGTGGTTGTGATAATAACGTCATGCAGGATAAGTGTCTGCTAGGAGAAAGAAAGGTAACTTTATCCTGTAGTAGTATTATCGCAACAGAATGCGGTACTCGTAAGGTGAGGGCATGAAATAAAACTAAGGTTGCAGATGCTTGCACAGCCTGTGCGGCTGTGACTACAGCTTGTACACAGTGTGGCAAAGATCGTGCCACTGTGTCCAATTTACTAGAATAAAAAGCTAATGGTCTCAACTTATCCCCATAAGTTTGCAACAGAACCGATGTCATAAAGCCCTGCTTACAATCTACTGTCTGAACAAAAGGTTTTGTATAGTCAGGGAAGCTAAGTGTTGCAGATCCTGCTATCAGTTGCTTTACCCTAGTAAATGCCTGTATTGCCTTATCCGTCCATTGCAGCGCATCATGTGCTGCCATGGGAAGTGCAAAAATAAGTTCTGAAAGTGGACTTACTTCCTCTGCATAATTGGGAATCCAACTACGACAAAAGTTTGTTATTTCTTAAAATGCCATCATTTTTTTTGTACTAGGCATCGGTGCCTGTAAAATGGCTTTTTTTCTACAGTTATCTAGTTGTCTACCAGCATTTGAAATGGTATAGCCTAGATACCGTACTTCAGTTCTACAAAATTGTAATTTAGATTTATTTACCTTGTGTCCCTCTTTCGCCAAAAAATGCAACAACCGAATAGTTTCGGACTCAGACAGCCTCCATGGGTGCAGCCAGTAAGATGTCGTCCACGTACAATAGTAGATGACAGCCATGCTCTGGTTGAAACTGTGCCAGGTTGGTCGACATTTTTTGCGAAAAGATTGTAGGACTCTCACAATATCCCTGCGGCAGTCTTGTGTATGTGTACCGCTTGCTTATAAACGTAAAGGCGAACCAAAACCTACTATCTTCCTGTAGAGGGATAGAAAAAAATGCGTTACTGGTATCAATGACAGAAAAATACTTGTCTGTGGGAAGGATATCATTTAACAACACAGATGGATCTGGGACCACAGGAGCCCTTGGCACTACAGCAGCATTCACAGCCTGCAGATCCTGTACCATTCTCCATGTCCCGTCTGGTTTTCTTACTGGGAACAAGGGTGTACTACACGGTGAATCTGTGCATGGAACTAAAACCCCAGCTCTCAGTAGAGCTGTGATCACCGGTAAAATGCCGCCTTCTGCCGTTTTACTTAATGGATACTGACGCTTATGAGGTCTAAAATCGGATTTTGGAGTTATTTTAACCTGTCCTGCTGTTCTCATTAACCCAATGTTGTGCTGCCCTAGGGACCATAAGGATTTTGGTAATGACTGTAGTTTCAATTTTTCTTGTGGGGTCAGAAAGCATAGTCAGGATGGCATGCCTCCTGTCGGTATTAACCGATCTTCTCGAAGATGTACTGTTGGTCTGGCTTGGGTTACCCAATTTAACTTCTGTACCTGAACTCCCTTACCTGCCAGCTGTTCCGGCATCAGTTTTGACCACTCGGTAACCTTTTTCCCAACTATATACCATGCCATTTGTTCTTCCCTAGTCACAGATACATGTGGGATTGAGGTATTCCGAAAAAGCTGTTGCATGTCTCTTGTGAGACTACAAGTAACTGCGGAGTTCCCTGCTCTGTCCCAATAAAGATTTTGTAATAGAATCCTAGTCACTTTATGTTTAAAAAATTGTTCTTCATACTTGGGATCGGGTCCCACATTTTTTCTGTAATACATTGTACAGTGTAGTTGTTTGGCAGCCTCTGGTAACTGGATAGCCATACCATGTTTGCTCAAAGCTAGATTCAACTCTTTGGCCACGCTTTGTGGTCCTGTTTCAATAAGATAGTTACTATACCAGTAATGTAAATCCCCTTGCCCTACCTGCAACATTTCATCCTGGATTGCCATACGCTTAGCCAAGATTCCTGATGCAGTTGGTACCGCTGCTATTCCAAAAACATGCATCAAATCTCTTCCTAATAAGTTAACAGGGCAAATCCTGGAGATAATCACTCGAAATCTAATAGTTTGATTAGTTTCAGGGTCCGTAAACCATAAAGATTTAGACAAAGGTTCCTTATAAATGAGGCCATCTTCCGCTTTGACTAGTACATAGTCATCAGTAGCCACATTGGATGGCAATGCAGTATGTTTTAGTAAGGTTTTGGAAGCCCCTGAATCACATAGAAATTCTATGTCTTTCCCTTCAACCTGTAATATAATTACTGGTTGCACTTCTAACTGCATAGTCATAGCTAGAGCTGTCAGACTAACAACCTGATATATTCACCTTTTTCTGAAAAGTCAGTCATCTCATGTTCCCATCCTGCACATTCCCCTTTACCTTCTTCATTTGCATCCTCAAAATCATCCTCATTTTGCATTACTGGCTCTTGCCAGTCGACCTCAGCACCTGGGTCCGGTTTATCCGTGCTGCCATCATATAGTCATGCTGAACTATGCTCTGGAGCAGCAGCGGGTTTTTCGGGATTCCGGCAATCCCTTGCGAAATGCCCTTTCTTACCGCACTTAAAACATTCCCCTCTTTTTTTGTCTGCCTTCGTAATCTTCAGAATGTCCTACATTTCCCCTCCCTCTGCCTCGTCCCCTTCCTCTACCTCTGTTGGCCGTATTGTGTACTAACATAAGTGTCCCATCTGCACTCACTGCAAAGGTTTGAGCCCGTTTCCTTTTCCTTTCCTCGAGATATTTTTCTGCATGTCTTGCATACTGCAGTAGAGGTTGCAGACGTGCCGTCCTATGGTCTATCATGTGCTTTTGAATGAAGTTACTAATTGCAGTTCTGCACCCTTTTAAAAAGGCATTTTTTAGTTGCTGTTCATAAGGTGAATCCTCTTTTTGATTATGTGGTTTTTCTATTCCACTATGGTTGTCAAAGCACTGGTTAAGTCTTTGTAAATAATGATCTACTTTTTCATCTTCAGCTTGTACACACTGATTAATACAAGTCTAATCTGCCCTAGGCTTCCACTGTTTCATAATACGCTTTATCAAGTCCTGTGTTTGTGTCTTATATGTTTCAGAACCAAAAGCACGTGGTTTACTATCTGCCCTAGTCAGGGGATCCCAATTCCCACAAATTAAGTGCCAATCTGGTCCAAAGATTTGGCGTATTACCTGTTCCAATTCAACGGAATTTAATTTGTAACTTTCCATCATACCTGCAGTGTCATCGCAAAATTTAGTCATGTCTAATTTTGGGTGTGGTATGCCCTCCACAGCTTTTCGGATGTCTTCCCGTGTCCAAGGTCGGTAAACTAAAATAGTGGGACCTTGACCGGGTGATCCTGCCTGTGGGTTTGCTACTTTTATAAGAGGATATGAGTCTGTAGATACCGTATTTAATTCAGCTTCTTGTATTTCGGCTTCCTTACGCGTCCATTCTGATTTATCTATATTGCGGCTCCGGAGTTCCAGGGTTTCATTTACTTGTTTTGTCAGTACTACGGGGGGAACAGTTTTATCCTGATTTTCTGTGTCATCTTCCTGATACTAGGGTGGACTAACCCGGTCTTTAGTGAGGTCAGGATACAAGGGTGGGGCTGTTGGTTTACAACAGACAATAGATGTTTCGTCATCTTCTTTGTGGACAAAAAATGCACCTTTTGCACTCGAACCACTACTTCCCTTATTTGAAAATTGTTCCTTATATCTCTTATTAGCTTCTTCTAACCATTTCTGTGCTTGAGGAAATCCTACCTTTTTTTGTTTCTTAACCTTACCTCCCGTGTCCCTGCGCAGGTCTCTCACTAGATTTTGACATTCTGATCTATTTAAGGTACCACTAAACCCATAATTTTTCTTCCATTTTTTCATATATTTCAAGTTTTTTGGATGTAATTTAAACATATATTCCTCATCCTCAGTCCTTTTATTTAAGCAGCCCTTACTAACACAACAACTGCTTCCTATTCCCATTTTTCTTATTTAAAAGAAAAACTGTTTCCTTTTCCTGAGATCTCTACCGGTCTTTTGTAAAATTTTAAACAAAAGAAATTTCTTTATGACTAGTCCCTTAAAAAAAACTTTTTATAAATGTAAAAGCTTACCTTACTGCGGATCTTCCGCCGTTAAATCACCGTCCCACGAATCGAATCTAAGAGTGACTGGCCTCTACTTACGACTTCTTTGTCGGAGGTCTTTCCATTCAAGGGAGCCCGAGATTCGTTCTCCCCTTCCTGTACAGGTTTTTCAGTCCCTCTTATGCGATTCGTACCGTGAAGAGGTGGCCCCACGTTCTTGGGCGCCAGAAA
The DNA here is from genome assembly GCF_019279795.1 of Protopterus annectens. NCBI lineage: Eukaryota > Metazoa > Chordata > Ceratodontiformes > Protopteridae > Protopterus > Protopterus annectens. The sequence continues at coordinate 1,220,822,771 of NC_056743.1, forward strand.
TGTCAAAAGATTTTTAACACTCTTAACATATACTGGAAGATTCACGCAGATTAAGTAAGCAAAAAAGGTTTATTTTACATGCATGGAGACCTGCCACAAAGTACTTGGTATGTCAGCAGTCTAATTTCTGTACACTTTACATGGGTTTTTATACCCTCTTTTACACATACACAGCAGCTAGTTACTAGACAAGGAATTTCAGTCAAGGCTATAAATTCACTCACTGGAGCCTTAGATGGTCAAAAGTCAGGCACAAGATAAGTTGGTGCCTACATCAAGGTAACATCTATGCATTCCTCCTTGGTCAGAGGTCAGTCCCAAGATAGGCCTGTGCCTGGACCAAGGTAACATCTGTGCATTCCTTTCTGGTCAGCAAATTCCTTACAAGAAAAACAACTCATTTTAGCTTATTTCTTTGCATGCAATGCAGTTTCACATTTTAACCCTTCCTATACAGGATACAAAGATGTTGAACACAAAGATTCTTACTACACATTGTAAAGTACTGTTTGTTGTTTTATAAACACTTGCACTCTTTTTCTAGTTTTGTAGTAATCTTTAGGTTTCCTTTGCTTGAATAGATTAATTATGTGATGTGCGATACCATTGTAGCTCTCCTATTTGTTTACAAGTCCATGGCGTATTTAGTTCTTTCTGTATAGTTAAACAGTATAAATTCTATGGGATCCTTACTCGTTTCCCATCATAATCAAATGGACCTTTGTATACACAGTCCCATTACCTATTCTTATGCTAACATTTACTTGACAGCACATGTATAAAGTGTTTGTAAGGCGAAACACTGTCTCAAAATTTGGCCCAACCTGCTGTGTTCATACACCTTCTTCTCTGTAAATGCTCATGAATATAAAAGTCTCACTATATTAAGGAGGAGCATATATTCTCATTCAGTATTCAATCGATCTTCAGACTATCAACCAAAAGTTCCCTTTAGACTCGAGAGGGCAAGACGAGACAGAACTGGAGAGAAATTGAGGCTGCCAACCCAATTGTCTATGTTTACTTGAAGGGGGCAATGGTGCTTTTCTGCTTGGTGTGTAGTGGAAGTTTGTTCCAGAGGTAAGAGATGTATTGAGGTATGAATCTGTCACACAAGTGTGTTTTTATCTTATCTTGCTTTAACCAGGTAGTTGAGGTACCATTTGTTCTCTGAAGGAATATGAGGTCAAAAAGGGTTGGATCTTTCATGGCTGAAAATGCTAGATGTAGATCTCTGTGGAGGAGTCTGTAAAAGACTAGGTATAGAGAGAAGGCTGCCAAGTCTGTCTTTATAACTAAGATTTTTGAGGCCACTGATCTTTTTAATTATGAATCTCAGATCTCTCAAGTTGAGTGACTGGTCCTCAGTCTTGAAACTCTGTTATCATTCAGTTATCAAAATACTGGCTACATCACCAATGAATCACTGAAATTTACCATTTGCTTGTTTTTCACCATGCTAGTGTGACAAACTACCCCATAACCCTAAGTCAGCATATAGGCATACTTCTCCCTAAACAGTTGCAGTATGGTAACTTCATGTTGGAACTCGCACCTCACTAGCCTCCATTGTTCCATCATCCAATCAAAACTAAAAATCGACAACAACAAAAAAAAAAACAGACCTCACCTTGAAGACATTACTGAAATTGATATCCCCTTTTCAGAGAAGCACTTCCTCCTTGAACTAGACAGTCCTTCAGCAAACCAACAGGTGACTCAGCCCAACCACCTTTTATTTAAAACTAGCATTAATTAGTCCTATAGAAGACTAATAGCATTCAGCTTTCAACATTAACCTAAATGCAGTCATCCTTGAACTACCAAAAGTACACTATTAAACCTCAAGGATCCACCATGTGGCTAGCCTCAGAATTGTTTTTATAAAACTTTTTATCATCCATAATCGTATACAAATATCCTCACAGATATATATTCTCACTCAGCTGCTTGGAGACCACCCCTCCAGACAGGAGCACATTCATGCATCATACCTTTGTTTACATTAACGTGGAAAAAACTGCTTCAGACTCTACCAGCTGTATCTGCTACACCATCTAAATTTTAGTAGCCCACTTAAGCATCAGATTACATCCATTTATCTCAGATAGCAGTTCATCTTTTATGGTCCTATAAGATCCTTAAGCAAATAATCAATACTTGAAGAGCAACAATTTAAGCATAGTCCATTAAATATGTCTTAATACATTTTCCAAAAAAAGTCCCTTATAATAAAAATCATCCTTCAATAAAGCTGCAACAAAGTTTTATGTTGGTAAAAGATGATATGATGTTAATTTTCATTCAGTCCTCGACTGATGGATTCTGAGCCAAGCCCTCGGATCCAACTCTGCCATTGTAAAAGCTCGTGGCAACTTTGAACTCTCGAGCTTCTCCTTTACCCAGACTGCACCAATCCTTTACCTCAGATCTTGTTTGCTGCTTCCAGCAAAAGTACGTGGTCCATTGTTCTCTCGAGCTTGGGCAATAAGTAGAATTTCAAAACAAAAATGTTTATCTTCAGTTGCTTTGACCTTCTTTAGCGAAGTGTTTTTTGTTTACTGGTTAGTCTTTCTCCCTTACCTTTCCAACAAATCTCTGCTTTCTTTCCTTGTTACTGTTTGTGATATTTCCGGTTACTATTGTTAGTAACCCTCTTCCTTTCTCCTGCGATTGTCATAGTCTTCAGTACTTTGTTGGTACTTTTTAGAGAAGAAAGACTTTCTCCTTTTAAATTGTAACTTGATTAGATTGTTGCTGTTGTCGTGGTGTGACTGTGCTTGGGCCTTTCTATTTGGGGATGGCTGAAATGAGAGAGAGCCCAGCTGGGTTCAAAAAAGTGTGGGAAATTTGGTCAGTAAATCCCTATGTTTGACTCTTACTCCGTGTGTGTTTTTTGTTTAGGTCCTCTCCAGCTCCAGGATAATTGTGTGATCTGTAACATCTTCAATCCTAGGGCATTGATAGATCACAGCAACAATTCTTATGGGTCTCTTGCCTTCTTCCTTTGACAAGGCTATATCTGGACCTTCCAAAGAAAAACCTAAAAAGATGACAATTACTTCTCTGAGCACTTCTTCTGTATCCTCCAGGACCTATGGAAAATCAATCAAGAGAACTTCAGACCCTATAGTTTCTTCGGATCATATGAAGAAGAAGCAAAAATGATCATCTCCTACCCTTTCTTTGGATCCACCTAAGACCAAATTCAAGCCCTTGGATCTGACAGTTTCTTCAGATCCAAAGCCTCCGATAACTAAAGATTCGTCAGATCTGAATACCTCGGATCAAATGTCTTCATTACCACTTCTGCCTAGAACGCGGTACTCTCCTTCAGTGGACCCAGTTCCATCTAGAGTGCTTTACCTATTTTTAAAAAGATTAGTCTCCATTGGCTCTATCCACTTGATCATACAGGAGTCTCACCAAAGAAGAAGTAGAGAAGCTAGTGAGAAAGATCCTCTTGGTGCAGCTCCAGCCTGCTCCTTTCTCAGCTCCTACCCCATCTGGTCAGGAGTTTCATGTAGCCACTAATCCTCCTCTACCAATTCCTCCTTTATCTCCTATCCAGATCTCAGAACCCTTAGATCCAAGACATCTGGCACAGTCTTTTTTTGGATCAGAGGATTCTAGTATCCCCCAGATCCCAGACTCGCTCTGAGCTCTTCTGTTCATTCGGATCTGGAGAGCTCTCATAGCTGAATCTACCCTGCCAGATCCGAGGTACTGCCATTTACTCTGAAGGTTTCAGAGCCATCTCTATATCTCAGAGCCTTGGCAATAGTCACTTCATGTCTGACTTCAGCTCCGGGCAGCTGTCCTCGGCGCAGGGTGAGACCAGAGATCTGAGGCTTGGCCTCTTGGAGCAGTGTTCTTATCCCTCTCCAGGACAGTCTGCCTTCAGGGATCTGGAGAGAGCTCTCTCTGCACCTCAGACCCAGACAATGCCTCTCCCTTCAAATCCTATGTCTTCTTCTGTTCCACCCATGTTCCCTGCATATCAGAATTCCCCTTTGCAGAGACAGCCGATACCAAAACCCCAGGCTTCCCAACAGGGTTTCCCTTCCTCTTCTGATACCTTTCCGGAATATCCCATCGAGGAGGTCCCTAAGAAGAGAACATGCAAGGGGAAGCATATCAATTCCCCTGAATCAGTCACTGAGGACACAGATTTTGATGAGGGTGAAGGATTCCCACAGTCACCTCCTGAAGTTCTCATTCAGAGATTTCCTTGAGATCCTGAAACAGAGTTTTGACTAGAAGTCCAACAACCCTTTAGAGGAATCTGTACTACTGGAGGCTTTTGGTATTTGACCCATCTACTACTTGGGTGGCCCCACCCACTGATGAGCTCCTGGAGTTGGTCTCGCAGTGGGCATGGAAGGAACCTGACTCCATTAAGCCCATTCCCAAGAAACCATATAGGATTATGACCCCTCCAGAATCTAAGCAGTTTTGATCAAAAGGTCCGCCTGTTGATGTTATTGTCGTGGTGGCAGCCACTAGAAAGGAACTTGCTGATGAAAGTACCTCTGTCCATCCTCCTGACAAGGAGTCGCGGGCAATGGACAGATTTGGGAAGCGTGTCTATGCTTCAGTGACCTTTGCCTTAAGGTCTCTGAACTACTTGGAACATTTTACTAGACTTCAGAGAGAACCATGTGTGAAGAGGTGAAGGATTCAGTAACTTATCTTGCGACCCTACAATAGATTTCCAATTCTTCCATGAGACTTATCTCTATTGTGGCATAAGGATCCTCAAGGGTAGTGGGTTCAGGCATAGCCATTAAGAGACGCACCTGGATGCATTTGTGTGATTTTGCAGAGTCTTTTAAGTTTACATTCATCAATGCCCCCTTTGAAGGCACCTCTGTTTTTGGCCCCAGAGTAAAAGATACATTGTCCAGGTGTGGAAGGATGAAAAGACCCTTTGTGTTGTGGGTGTACATCCCCCCCCCCACAAGATTCTTTTCGAGGAATCATCGAGATGAGATGGTGGAAAAATGGGATTCAGAAAATCACAAGGATCTTGCGATGACAAACGTGGAGGGTCTTCCCCCCAGAGGCAGAGGGAGAAGTTCAAATAGTAGATACTGTCCTCATGGCAGAGGAGGCCGGCAACATCAGGGGGGGTCCAGAGAATCCTTCTTTGGCAAACCCTTCCAGCTCTCCTGAAAGAAAGCCTGATTGGCCCCCTCTGGAGGCAATCGTGGGTAGTTTGTCCCTGCACTGAAGAGCCTGGCTAGTAATAGCCAAAGATACCTGGGTGCAGAGGATTGTATCCAGAGGATATATAATTCCATTTTCCCTTTGTCCTCCAATCTCCAGGAAAATCCCCAATGTTCCACAAAGTCAGAGGGAGCAAGCAGCATTTCAAATGCAAAAGCTGCTAAACAAGAGAGTCACCCAAGAGGTCCTCCAGACCAGAAAGGATCCAGAACTTACTTGAGGTTCTTCTTAGTGCCAAAAAAAAGGGGACTGGAGAATTCTGGATCTCAACAGTCTGAACAGCTTTGTTCAGAAGACAAAGATGTTCTTCGTGTTTCACTGTTGCAGTCATCACATTTGGGTGATCCCTGCCAGGGTAGCCCTCGGCCAGCCCAAATACCAGAGACTTAGTATTTCTGCATCAGTTGCTGTCACTTGAGGACTGATGTCAGGTTGTCAGTAGTATAAAGTAAGGCAGCCGATGCCATTACATCAGTCTTTCTTGCTGTGGAGTCAGAAGCAGTTCGCATGAGGTGCCAGTCAGTAGCTACATGAGTTTTCATCTACCGAATTGAAGTTAAAGTCTTCTAAAGCTAAGTACCCCATTGGGGATCCTTTTTTCTTGCACTAACCGATGTCAGAAAAAGTCAATTATCTCGCCTGTGGAAAACGAATACCACACCGAGACTTCCACTCTTACTGCATCACTTGTTTAGGCCCAGATCATGACGTCTCTCATTGTTGCTTCTGTGCTTTGTTCAACACCAGAACTATCTATCATCAAGCCCTTATTGTAGCCAGATATTTTCGCTTACAGTCCTCAAATTGGTAAGCCATCCAACAGCAGATGATCTGAAAAAATGTAAAGACAGAGACAGACCGCACCGGCCTAAACCTACCAACAACGCTTCCTTTAAGCTAATCAGTTCTCTGGTACTCAGTGAGGTGCTTTCACACAGCCCCTGATGCCCACTTCTGTTGATTTGCAGGCCCTTACCAAGAGCCTTTCAGAGTCTGGTATGCAAAACTCTTCTTCTACTAAGGATCCTGCAGTCATCTCAACCATGGATGGGTCCGGAGCCACTGAGCAGGACCGGCTTCCGACGAAGTTTTTCGCACTACCGAATCTCAACACAAACTGACGTCTTCTTTCATGACTACCGTTCTTTCTAAAACTACTGAGTTTCTTAGGCCCAGTGTACAAACCACACCCAAGAAACAGACAACCCACTCTCAGGCACCTGCTACCTTGACTCAGTCTGAAATGCTTAAAATGGCAGAAGACCTTATCATGCTGATCAGGGGAAGCCAAGCCACTACCTCCAAAAGGAAAAGAGATCTGTCCCCTGTAGTTTTGTCTGAACAAGACTCTGATAAATCTGATGCATCTGAATATGAAGACATGCAACCCCTCTCCATGTATGAGAATTCTGATGCAGAGGATTCCATTCCTTCAGCCTCTCCCCCAGAGGATTTTTCCTTTGGGAAAACCCTACATACCTTAAGGGAGCATTTCCAATGGGAGAGCCAGGGCTACCCTCAGTCTAAAAAGAGACTCTGGGAATTCCTAGATTTTCCACAATACGCACCCTTGGCTAACCCCTCAGTCCTGGATGTTGTGGAGGATGTTTTCCTCAAATCCAGCTTGACTCCTGATGGCCTTCTTCCTACTCCCAGAAAACCAGACAGGTACTACAGAGTCCCTGACTCGCACAAATATCTTTTTAAAAATCCTACAGCTGACCCCGAGGTTATGTCTCAAGAGCCAAAAGGGATTAAAGCAACTGCTACTAAGAATCACACCCCCTCAGACAGGGATTCCCAAACATTGGACAGATGGGGTAAAAAAAGTATACACCTCAGCTACTCTTGCTGTCAGGGCACTAAATTGTCAGTTCCATATGCTGAAATTTCAGCAACATACCTTGGAGCTCCGTAAACAAAAAATGTCTTCCTTTCCTGCTTGGGCAGAATCTAAAGATTTACAAGAGTTAATGCATTCTGCAAGTCAAGTAACTTAACACATCTTGCATTGTGGTTTTGATGCCCTAGAAGCTTCTTGCAGGGCAGCAGTCACTGGATCTGTCATTAGAAGGCATGCATGGCTTAAGGAACAGTCCCTGCCAGACAATGTCAAATCTTAAATTGTTGGATGCCCCCTTGCACAAAGATAACTTATTTGGCACTAAGGCAGAGGAGGTCTTAAAAAAGATGGAAGAAAAAGCAAAATCTGTGCAAACAGCTGAGGATTTCTTGCAGGTCCAGCCCCCTACAGGCATTGTCCCTCCAAACACTGGTCCTTTCCTGCTCCCAGTAAACCGGCCCAGCCTAGGCCCCGTGGAAGCAAACCACCCAGACAGCCGCCCCAGGGAATGCAGAGATCTAAGCAGTGGACTACCTCCACTTCAAAACCAGGGAGTTCTAAGCCACCGCCTTATGGTAAGAACTCACGATGACTCATGTCCTCCAACCCCTCCCTCTGCCCACCCTCACTTACCTCAGGAGGAAAACTTTCCTTTCACTCAAGCACCTGGGTCACCATTACCAAAGACCACTGGGTTCTGAACACTGTGTCTCAGGGATACAAATTTTCCTTCCACACTCTTCCAACCCAAAAAGGGTTCCCAGATCTACCACCAAATCAGTGGGCAGAGGCTCAGAAGCAAATCCTTTCCCTGCTCTCTATGAGGGCAGTAGAGCACGTTCCTGCAGAACAGATAGGCCAAGGTTTCTACTCCAGACTTTTTCTGGTGCCCCATCCTCGATCTATCCATTCTAAACACCTTCCTGGTGATCCCAAAATTCAAAATGTTCACCCTCCAACAGCTGCTACCCATGCTTTCCAGGGACGCTTGGCTAGCAACCGTAGATCTAAAAGAGTCCTACCTTCACTTTCCTATCAGGGAATCATGCAGGAAATATCTCCTCTTCAGGACAGGATCTCAACACTTTCAGTTCTCTCTGCTTCCCTTTGGCTTGGCTACTGCTCCCAAAGTTTTCACAAAATGTCTAGCTCTGGCCATTGACTTTTTCAGACAAAGAAATATTCAGATTTACCCATACTTAGACGACTGCCTTATTCAGGCAGACAGCCAGGAAATGCTGCTCAAGCACCTGGCCTTTGTAAAGACCCTACTAACCTCCCTAGGGTACACAATCAATGAAAAGAAATCAAAACAGGTGCCCATCCAAAGGATAATCTTTCTGGGAGCAAGTCTGGACACAGCATCCCAGACGGCATACCTTACTCCAGAGAAACAAATTTTCCTGATGGCCTACTTTTCTCAACTAGTCACCAGGCCCCAGCTAACTGCAAGGAAGATCCTGCAAGCTCTGGGGTTCACGGCATCTTGCATACTACTTATTCCATATGCCAGACTGCATATGAGGAAACTTTAGTGGTACCTAAAGAGCCTTTGGTGCCAACACTCTCAATACCTAGAAACTCTTCTACCTATAATTCCTTGACTCAGAAAAGATTTTCTTTGGTGGGCAACAGCATCCTCCCACAACAAGTGAATGCCTTTCTCCCCACCCAGACCCTCACTACAGACTCATCAGGTGATGCATGGGGTGCACACCTGGACAGCAGGTGCATACAGGGCCAGTGGAGCCCACAGCAAATCCCTTTGCACATCAGTCAAAAAGAGATGCTGTCTGTGCTGCATGCCTTGATAGCTTTCAAGCCCCTTCTCTCTTCAGGGGCTCTCCTGATCAAAACCGACAACACCACTGTGATGTGGTACATCAACAAGCAGGGAGGGACACGCTCCTACCCTCTACGCAGGCTGGCTATGACCCTTTGGCACACAGCCTCTGCCACGCAACTACACCTGTTAGCACAATTCCTGCCAGGCTCTCAACTCTCTGGTAGACCAGTTAAGCAGAAATCTTCTGGACCCACACGAGTAGCAACTCCGCAGAAGTACCTTCACCCTAATAACTCCGAAATGGGGAACCCCGAAGGTCGATCTCTTTGTCTCCCACACCCAACCATCAGCTCAGCAAATTCTGCACCAGGGAGCATCACTGCATGGTTTGGAAAGTGGATGCCCTGGCCTTCCCCTGGGTCAGTCTATCGGTCTATGCCTTTCCTCCCCTACCGCTCATCCCCAGGCTACTGCTCAAAATAAGGGAGGAAAAACCAAGGACCATTCTTATAGCTCCAGACTGGCCCCTGCAGCACAGGTACCCCTTGTTGCGTAACCTGTCCCCACTACCCCCATGGCATCTTCCTCAGATTCCAAACCTCCTGACCCAGAGGGAAGGGGAATTCATGCATTCCCAATTCCAGACATTCAGTTTGGCAGCTTGGCTTATTCCCTAACCCTGAACCAATCTGCCAGCCTCAGTAAACAGGTTCTGGATGTTCTCTGGGAGGCCAGACATCCTAGCACCAGAACGTCTTATGTTGATAAATGGAAAAGGTTTCCGCACCTGGATCCAGGCTAAGGGAGCCAATAAGGCACAGCCCTCCCTCCCTCTCATCCTGGATTACTTAGCTGACCTACTACACTGTGGCCTCTCTCCTCTATAAAAATTCATGCCTCTGCTATTTCTGCTCATTTTCCCACTGAGTAGCCCCTTTTCTCACACCCTTTGATCAAACAGTTCCTAAAAGGGGCGAGCAACTTGAGGCTACCCAGAAGGGCACCAATACCAGGTTGGGACCTTAACCTTGTATTGGAAAAACTCACCCTGCCCCCTTTCGAACCAGCTTCTTTTGCAGAGCTAACATTTCTCTCCTGGAAGACAGCATTCCTTCTGGCCATCACTTCAGCCAGAAGAGTCTCTGAACTACAAGCACTCATGGCTGTGGGAACCCTTCATCATCTTCCATACAGTCAGGGTATCCCTCAGAACTAACACATCCTTCATGCCCAAGGTGGTGTCCAGTGTGGCTCTCAAAGAATCCATTCATTTGCCCACCCTTTTTCCTAATCCCCAGAACAAGGGGGAAAGGATTCTTCACTCTAGATGTGCACAAACAGCTCAGATTCTATCTAGACAGGACAAAATCCTTCAGAAAGTCTGATCAATTGCTGGTTAACTTTGCTACAGGGGCAGAAGGCAAAGCCATCTCCAAACAAACCATTTCCAAATGGATGGCACACTCCATCCATTTCTGCTACAAACAGCATGGAAAGCCTCCCACCAAGGGGGTCAGGACACACCCCACCAGAGCAGCCTCCACCTCTGCAGCTTTCCTCAGAGGAGTCCCCACCAAGGACATCCTGGAGGCTGCCACCTGGACATCTGTCCACACGTTTACCAAGCATTTTACCACTTGTCTTTCTTCTCCAAAACAGGACAGGGTTTGCCTCTGCAATCTTGCAGGGCATCCTAGCCAGCCCCTAGTTTCATTGACTGCCTCAACCTTTTTCCTCAGCTTTGGGAATCAACCCAAATGTGATGACTGCAACAGTGAAACACGAAGAACATAGTACAGTTGTGTACACTTATGAATGTAGATGTTCGAGTGTATTCACTGTTGCAGTCCTGGTTTCCCTCCCTCCATCCCCCTTTCTTCTCTTTCTCCTTTTATTACCTTTCTAACTTGTTGTTCTCCTTTCCTTACAAGGGACATATTGGTATTTATTTTCCACTGGTGGGGTTTCTTCCACCAGAACTTGGCCTACTACTAGGGGGCTCCTGACAGGTTAGGGCAAGAAAAACTGATGTAATGGCATTGGCTGCCTTACTTTATACTACTAACAACCTGACGTCAGTTCTCAAGCGACAGTAACCGACACAGAAATACTAAGTCTCTGGTATTCAGGCTGGCCAAGGGCTACCCTGGCAGGGATAACCCAAATGTGATGACTGCAACAGTGAATACATTCGAACATCTACATTTATGGTAAGTGTACACAACTGTACTTTCTGTGTGGTCATGGTTCAGTCAATTCTTCCATTTCTGGAAAAAGACAGTTGGATGTACTCAGTAGATCTCCGGGATGCTTACTATCATATAAAAATGAACAGTCAATCCAGTAAATTCTTACTCTTCGGCTAGGAGCCAGTCATTATCAGTTCAGCTCTTTGGTCTCACCACAGTCCCCAAGGTGTTCACCAAATGTATGGCAGCGGATGCAGCTCATTTGGGACTGCACATTTTCCGGGTACTTCTTTACTAAGATGACTGGCTCATTTCCACCCTGAACAGGCATCAACTCACCATAGCAAGAGAAAAAGTAATCCAGATTTGTGCACGGTTAGGCATAACCATAAATTTTGAAAAGTCAAATCTTCAACCATCTCAAACTATAGAATTCACAGAGGAGCATCTTGACACAAGGTCAACAATGACTTTTCTTCCCCTTTCCAGATTTCAGAATTCAAAATCTCAATTCAACAAGGTAGTTTGCAGTACCACAGTCCCAGTTTGCCTAGTTCTACAAGCACTAGGGTCGATGAGGTACCCCCTGTTTCGCTGACCAGATTATACATGAGGATTCTTCAGTGGATGTTGGCATATCAGTTGGCATATCAGTGGTTGATACTTCAGCTACCTCTGTCAGCTCTAGTACGAATCACCAACTTATGCAAAAATCTGATGTGGTGGACCCAGTCAGAACAACTACTGCAAGGCTCTCCATTTGTCCCTCCTCATACCAAGGCCATAGTGACCATGGATGCTTCCCAGTTGGGGTGAGAGGGCATTACCTGGGAAAGACAGTCCAAGGCATGTGATCCCCCGAAGAGGCCAATTTGGATATCAGTGTTCTGGAGTTGAGAGCAGTGGTTTTAGTGTTGCAAGCCTTTCAAAATGCTCTCCTATCAGGAACTGTTGCAATACAAACAGACAATATGTCAGTGGTTTGGTACATCAACAAACAAGGAGGAACCAGAGCATACTCCCTATGTCAAGAAGCACTACAAGTGTGGCAATGGACAATCTCTTCCAACCACTTTTCTTAGCAATGCACAATCCAGGAAAGACCAATGTGTTAGCAGACAAGCTGGTGTATTCTGCTACCTCACAAGTGGTCCCTCAACGAGAAAGTAGCAGACATGATTTTCTGCAAGTGGAGCCGGCCTTGATGAGATCTCTTAGCATCTCCCCTAAACAACTGCAGCAGCTGCTTTGCCCTCATCTCCCCACAGGTGGAGTCACTGAGGGATGCTGTTCTCCACGATTGCCCCCCCCGGGTTACTGTATGCATATCCTCCGATCCCTCTCATATCAAAATTCCTTCAGAAAGCTGCCAGGTTGAAGAGCAAGGTCATTCTCACTGGTCCCTTTTGGCCTTGATGCATTTGGTTCCCCTTCCTGTGGTCTCATTTGATCCATCAACCCTCGATCCAGTTCCAGACCTTCTGTCTCACCTGACAGAAACGGTTTATCCGGATCTTCCAAAGCTCAAGCTGACAGCTTGGTTTCTCCATTTCAGGTAGTAGCCAGACAAACCTATACTCTCTTCCCCAGTTAGATGAATTCTGTCTCTCTTCCCCAGTTAGCTGGATTCTGTTATCTTCCCTGAAACCATCTACAAGGAAAACGTATACTAGCAAATGGAAGAGATTTGTGCATTGGGCACTTCAAAGTGAAGTGGAACCATTTTCTGCACTGATTCACACTATCCTAGAGTTTTTGTCATTGCTTTTTGATCAAGGGGCCAGTTCTTCCACAATCAAGGTTCACTAAGCATTAATTTCCAATGTTCATGTTGGCCTTAATGGCTCTTCCCTTGATTCATATAAACGTTTTAAGGCCTTTCTTCATGGAACATTTCTGTTGAGACCTCCACTTAAAGATCCTACTCCACCATGGGTGGGACTTAACTCTGGTACTTCAAGCTTTGGTTCTCCTGCCCTTTGAACCTGCAAGTATTTGTGATCTCAAATTTCTGTCTTGGAAGACCTTATTTTTTGGTAGCCATTACTTTGACCAGAAATTCTGGCTTTGTCAGTGAAACCTCCATACCTAATTTTTTTGTAAAGATAGAGCTACATTATGAACTAATGCATCCCTTTTGTCTAAAGTTATGTCAGAATCCAACATTAACCAGTCTATTGACCTACCAGTTTTCTTCCCAAATTATACAAACAAAGGCAAATATTTGTTGCATTTATTAGATGTGCATAGGCAATTGTGTTTCTACTTGCACAGAACAAAGGACTTCAGAAAGTCAGATCAGTTATTTGTTTCCTTTGTGGAAAAGAAGTTGGGCAAACCAGTGTGTAGAGTTTCCCTCTCATTATAAGCTAGACTTGGTTTCTAGGAGTAGGGCTTCATTTGGCTCAGTGGTGCTTAGAAATATCCTTCCTTGAGGCCACCCTGGTATTATAGTAGCTGAGGACTCTGTCTCATCAGTCGAGGACAGAATGAAAATGGACAACATCAGATAAAGAAGTTATGTACTTACCATAACATTCCATCTGTGTTCATTTTCATTCCTCCTCAGCTTCCATTCCACCAACCCCCATCCAGTGTTGTCTGAAGAGCGAGTGAATAGAGCCAGTCTTGGGGTCCTTTCCCTTGCCTTTTATGAGCCCAGATATAGCTTTGTGCTTTAAATTTTTTCTGTATCAGTACAAGTGTTTGGTCTTTTGCCGTAGTCTGCAAACAAGATCTGAGGTAAAGGGAGTGGTGCATTCTGTGTAATGGAGAAGCTCAAGAGTTGAAGGTTGCCATGCGCTTTTACAAAGTCAGATCGGAGGGCTCTGATCCAAACCCATCAATCGAGGAGGAATGAAAATGTACAACACAGATGGAGCGTTATGGTAAGTACTTCTTTTTTCCTTGCATGTAATTTTAAAGACAATAAGGCCAAACATATTACGAGCATTGTCCCACTAATTTCCTCAGGTGTCCTTAATATAATCAGCTGCTTCATACTAGATGGAAATTATTGAAAAACACCACACCTTGGCCTACCTTAATTTTTAGTGCAGGTAGATATGGTAAATAAGTCTGCTTTAGTCTGCCCATAAATAAGTAATCTTATGTTGATATCGTTTTCATCTTAAAATTATTCATTCAGCTGACTTGAAGATGCTCTCTCAATGAAAGTTTGTATTCAGAACAACTCAAACAGTTGGAGTAACTTAAAAGAATGAGTAAATGCATAGCCATCATTACGTTGCATTCATTCCTATGTTGCCCCCTAAACTATTTAAATATATTCAGACTCTAACACTGTTGCAAATAGGTATGGTGAATTACAAGATCATCATCAACCCCCTTCTTCCCATTTTCTACATGGGGTCAGGGTGTCACATCAACTGTCACCATCTCTCTTGATTCAGTGCTACTCTCCTACCTTTATTGACAGTCATGCCTGACTGTCGCAGGTCTTCACTCTAGCAATTCACCCATCTCTTTTCTGTACACCCTTCCTTCCTTTTGCCTCCTTCTTGTCTTATCCCAAATCTTCAGCAGATTGTCTTCTACATTCCTGCACATGTGGCCAAACCACCATAGTCTGTTCTCTTTAACTTTCTCTGCTTTTGGAGCTAATTGGATTTCTGGTCTGTTGTCCTCATTTCTTCGTCTGTTCCACAGTGCGAATCCTACCAGCCATCTTAGACACTTCATCTCATCACATCTAGCTTCAACTGCTCTGACTTCAATGACTACATTTCTGTACAGTACAGTAGCACTGGGTTGCACCACATTTTGTACAAGTTAATTTTCAGCTTCTTTAGAACTCTTTTGTGACACATAACTCCTGACACGCTGTGCTAGTTGGCTGTAGCCCTTCTGATTATAGATTTCACCTCCTCATTCAGAAGACTTCTCAACAACCCCTCCCAGATATTTGAAGTTGTTAACCTGTTCCACTGTTTTCCTTTGTATAACAGTTCTCAGTATTTTTTGACCCCCCCCCCCACATTTGTTGCCATTGCAGTTATCTGTATTGATTTCCGTTCCATGTGCCTTTCGTTTTGCATTCCATTCCCATTTTATTTGCTAAAGTTGTTCTACAGAATCTGCCTCTAATGTCACATTATTTGCATACAACACCTTTGTTGATTTGTTCCCTCTGACCTGTGTAATAATGTAATCTCATTACTAGTACAAATAACACTGGGCACAGAGCTGAACTCCGGTGCACACCCACTCCCGCTAGAAACCTTTCTGAGAGACTAAACACTGTCCATACTTGGGTCATTGGGTCCTTCTATGTAGTATGCACTAATTTTTCTGGGACTTCAAGCCATCGCAGGGCTGCCCAAATCAGCTTTCTTGCAACCTTGTCATATGCTTTCTCCAAGTCTAGGAATGCCTGTTGGATTGTTTCCTCATCTCTAGCTTCCACTCTACTGTCTGCATCACTGCAAATGCTGGGTCAGTTGTGCTGCATTTTGATTTGAATCTGAACTTTCTCCTATCCCATCCTACTTTCTGTTATTATGCATATTCATTTATCAGTCGCTCTATCCAGAATTTTCATGCAGTGTGAAAAGAGTTTGATACCTCTATACTGCCCACACTTGCAAATGTGCCCTTTGATGTTGTATACTGCACTAGTATGGTTATTCTTCAGTCATCTGGGATACTTCTTTCTCTCCATATTGGTGTGAGTACCCTCTGGAGACATTTCACCCCTAACTCACCCAATATCTTGGTCATATCCGTCATGACCTAAAATGAGTCTGCTGCTTTCTGTAACTTCATTTTCCTTAATGCTGCTCTTACTTCTAGGCTGGACTGTTCTTTCATCACAGTCTGCATCTGGAGCAGTGCAGCTCCTGTGGATTTTTCTTTATTTAGAAGCTGCTAGGAGTACTCCTTCCATCTGCATTTTATGTCCTGTGGAATGTTGAGTAGGTTGTTGCTGGCATCCTTTATGAAGGGTGTCTGAGGGCTGTCCTTTATCTTTCTGTCTCTGCCTTGCAACTTAAGAGTTTTTGTGCCATCTACTGACCCACTTTTCAGAAGCTGGTAGAGTGCCTCTGATGCCTTTTTTTTTTTTTTTGCTATTGTGGCTGCTCTTAGTCTCATTGTTAGCTAACCAATATTCTGTTTTAGGTTGGCACTTCTTTTCTGTCTCACATTTTTTCCTGTACTCATTTCTTTTTATAACTTCCTGGACATCGGCATTCTACTACAAGTTTTCCATGTGTATCTTATTTCAATACGTGGTTTGGCTGTGTACTGGTTCTATAGTCGTCACTCGTGCTAATTTGAATCACTGCCATTCTTCAGCTTCACCTATTTCCTCCTCTTCTGAGGTGCAGATACCCAGAGTATTTCCTTTAGCTCTTGTGTTTTCTGTCCAGTCAATTTTCAGGTCTTCAGCATAGCCTTTGATATTACAGCTTTCACTGACCACTGCTTGGCAACCAGTGGTTTGTGTTGCAAGTTAACTGTTTCACTGGGGATGACTTTGCAATCACTGATTCTACCCCATTGCCCTTTCCTTACTAGGAGGAAGCCTTCCTGAGTTGCATGTTGGCCACTTTTGTATGTAATCTTGCGACTCTCTCTTGCTGAGTCATACATTCACCACCATGAAGCCATTTGCCAAACTGAGATTGAGTAGCCTGTCTGTCTTTATTCCTCTTGCCTCCACTCATTTGGACCAGTCTCACTATGCTGTTCTACCTGTCGTGATACGTGCATTCATGTCCCTTATTAATAGCACCAACTCATGTTGTCCTGGTTATGTAGAGTGAATGTGTTCTTTTCCTGCCTATCACAGCCCTGATGTGGGGCATAGACTGACATTATGAATAATGCGCTATCCTTACACTGGAGTCTGACTGCCATGAGTCTGTAATCTGTCACTAATTCTGATGACATCCCTTACTGTCTCCTGAAGCCTCTCTCACCATAATTCCCACACCATTTCTGGTCTGTTCTCCCCCTGAGCGGAAGACTGTAGATCCCAGTCCAAGAGGGTTTGCTACACTGACCTTCCATCTTGATTCCTAGGCATAGAGGAGGTCCAGCCTTCTCTTTACCATCATGTCATTCATTTCCTGTCAGTGAACCTTTATTGAGTGTAGTAATCCTTAGTTCATGTTTGAGTGGTTTTATGTCCAACTTTCACCCAGCAGAGCTATCCCAGGTAACCCATGTTCCGCAACTGGACACTGGCTGGCCAGCAGCTTATTGACACATGGCTGCTGGGCTTTATGTTGGGCACACACTGGCCATTAGGGGCACATAGACCCTTCCCACCATTAACATGGGACCCTGGTGTAGGTTGGGTCCTGAACCCACTCAATACTGGCAAATACCCATGCCCATTTTTGGCAGCATTAATGTGACCAAATCAACTAGAGCTACTTTTTACACTTTCAAGTGGCTAGACCTGACATGAGGTGTAGTCTGTGATCCCTGCTGTCCTATCTAGAGGATACTGAGCATGAGAGTAAATGCCCAAAGCAGTTTGTCTATGCAGTGTTCCTCCAGTAGGCACTATCAAGAGTGTGTGCTTCTGCCCACAACTGCATTCTTGGGTGAATTTGAGGTGGAAACGCCCATCATGATTTTAGGAAGTGGGTGGAATCCCACAAAGACACAGGGAGAGCATGCAAACTCTATACAGGCATTGGTCTGAGATCAGAATTGAATCTTGTACATGGGAGACAAAGACCTTAACTGTTATGCCAGCTGTTTCTCAGAATTAGCCAATTACAAGATGAACAAACTTTATTTTCCAACTTGCACACACTGATGTTTAGTAAGCACTGAAAGAAATCACATTTTTAGATGAATCGTTGGTGCAGTCTTGTAACAGTGATGTCCTTCAAAAAATGTTTTGCTTTGGTGCCATTTGATACCTACCACTGTACATATAATCTATAGTCAAGAATGCATTAAGGCCAGTAAAATCCGTCTGTTTAGTGAAATCCTGATATAGAACATATTATCAGTCTTTCTGTTTTCTCCAGGCCTTCTATCTCCTCCCACTCATCTTAAAGTTCTTCAGGGGTCATAGCAGACGAACCGTGACAGTTTGCATTCTCTAAAAAAAAAAAAAAAAAAAAAAAAAAATCAACTCAAACACTCTGGGAGAATCTAGCAAGATTAAACAGTTCCATGACTTTTTCATCTTGTATTTCTGTGCAGTTCCCCAATGTCTACTTAAGTATTCAAACTTTAGCAAGATTTTAAACATACATTTTCATATACTGCAAATTACAGAGATACTCATAATTTTAAAATTACAAGCACTTGTAGATTTATATACATTGAAACAAATGGTAGCCTGTTATAACCATCCTTAGTGCAGTTAAACATGCTAAATAATGCATGGTTTGAGTTTGCCCATATGTAGAACAACCCTGACATGTTGTAAGTACTGATATTCCCTTGTTTACCAACGTGATTTTTGCTCCCATGCCTGCTAGCCATCAAGCCTTCCATAGTCAAACAAGTCCATTCATTCCTTTTGTGGGGAGACCTTGGTAACCATGGAGGCAAGAGTCTTTGGGGGATAGGGGTGCACCATCATTCAGAGAGACACGATTGTTGGTTGTATCAGAGCTGGCATTGCAGCTGTGATGACATGTATGATCCTGCCACCAAACCTTGGACAGGGGGTCACAGTGCCTTCTCCATGTGGGTGCACTCCAGCATGCCCGCTATGAAGGCTACCACTCAGTAATGGCTTAGAGAGCCTAGCATCCCCCTGGCCATGTCTTTTACATCCTGCACCCTCCTGCAAGGGTACTGGTGCATTCTATGGCCAGTTCATCCCACCTTCCTCACAGAATAGGCATACCGTTCCTCCCCTGTCAGCATCCTAAGCTACTCAAGCTGCTAATTAAACCTGGGTCATCTGGACCACTGGCAGGTCTTCATCCCTCTATGCCAGTGGAGCGAGCACAACTTGCCTTCTACGTAAGCAGAGGTTGCAGTACATTCTAATTATGATAGTTTCTAGTCTTAAAAAGCTCAAATCTTAAAGTAAATCTACAAGACTTAGTCTTAAACAGTTGCATAGTCATCATCTAGCAGATGGTCATCATATTAATCATTGCTCCGGTAGTCTTAGAAATATGGGTTATATTCTGCCAAGGATATAGCAGACAACTTCCAAAGCTTCAGGGCACCTTCTTTGTGCTTAAACTGTCAGGCAGCTTGAACTGAGCTGACTAAAAGAAAAGTTTGGCCACTAAGCCCTTCAAAGCTTTACTGCTGCCAAAGGGTGCACTCATCTGAGGCTTTCAAGGATCGACTGTATGCTTGTGCTGTTCCTTTTTAGGTCAGATAAGTTCCTTTTGGAGAAAAAAAACTTCCATTTAATAATTTTGTAATTGATACTTTCGTCTTCAGGAAAAGTTATTTTAAAACTAGGAGTTTGTGTTTTAACAGATTATCTTGAGACTGCACTGTACTTTTTAACAGGAGCACTCTCTTTTTTCCTTGTCAGTTTAAAAGTTTAACTGAAAATTATTTTTTTCTGTGGCTAAATTGTTTATTTTACTTTGTGGGGTTGGCAAACTGTGCTTTTTACTGTACTTGTCTGAAGAAACTAACTTTTAAAGACTTGTTTAATCAGCATTTGCTGCTCGTTTTCCTCAGGTAGAGGCTATAGCTTTAGTTAATTATTCTGCTGCTACACACTTTAAATCCAACCCTGCTGCTTCTGATAAAGATATAAAGATTTCTGATAATTATGGGGGAAAGTGTATGTTTCTGCAACTTTGATTTTCAAAAAATTGAATTGTCAGGCTCATATGTTAAGGTTTGTCCTGAAAAAGCCACACAGCAGCAAGGACTCATTCCCCAAAATTTATTCTTGGCACTTTCGTCTCAGACAATGACAAGACTTCATCAGATAAAAGTATAAACTCAAATGAACGTTAAATACCCATGAAGCCAGATGACATCATCATCTCATTGCTCATTTAAAGAAAAACATACACAATTACTCTAAAATACATATAGTAACATACATTAAAAACCTATTATAAACAATTCAAATGGAAAAGAAAGTAAATAGCCAACAATAACTATTAAATTTATTGACGTTTTTTCAGTTTGAAAATACAACCAATGGATGCCATCTCATTCAACCCAGGCCAACCTACTGCTCTCAAATGTAAAATCCAGTACAGCTCCCTTTGCTCAAGTAAAAGTTGCCATGGTCCACCCCTATGGTTAGGTTTAACTTGTTCAGTTACCACAAACTTAAATTGATGCTTAGGGAAACCCAATAAGGGCCAAAATAGGGCATTGGTCATTTTTTTCTTATTTCATAAATGTGTTCATAAATATGATTTTTTAATTTGCGCTCAGTCTTTCTGACATAAAATATCGGGCAGCATTGACACAATGCCCCATATACTACTCATGCTGTTACAGTTGTACTTCCCTTCAATATTCAGCTGGTAGCCATCAATATCGAAGAGTTCCTCAGTATTGATCTAGGGACAAAAATGACAACACCCACATTTGGACATCTGGCAAAGCTTCTTGTCTTTAAAATTGTGTGGGTAATGTGGCCTCTCCATAAGATTTTTTTCAGGCTATTACCTCTCATATATACAACCACCAGCTTAGAACCTATTTTGTTCCTTACCCCACAGTCGTCCATAAGCACAGACCAATTTTTAAAAATAACATCCCTCATCTGTTTAAAGTCCACAGTAAATCTCGTAATAAAGGCCAACCTAAAATTAACATCAGCATTTTGTTGTACAGTCTGATTAGTTTCATGGACCACATTAGTATGCTCAGTAACATTGTGAAAACTCATCAGCTTCAAGCTCATTAAAATAGGGACATAGCCTCTCCCCCTCCCCTGTTTATCACTTCCATTTTAATCTTTCTCACAAATTCTTTAGGATAGTCTCTTTTAAGAAACATTGATTCCAGTAAGGCATATTCATGCATAAAATCATCAAATAATGATACCATCCTGGCAACCCTGACAAAATTGTCCTTTGACAGCTGCTTTCTTTTGGGACAAGGGGTGTGAACTGTTAAAATGCAAGAATGAATTAGAGTATGTGGGCTTCCTATAAATGGTAGAAACATATCTACCATTACCCACATCTTTTACCAAATTTACATCCGAATAACTAATACATTCCACATTTAACATGTGTAAATTGCAAAAACTTGGTAGTATTATTAATATATTCCAAGAATAATTCAATATCACTCTTTCCACCCTTCAGAATGATGAACAAATCATCCAGGTATCTCAAATACAATACACAATTCTGGAAAAGAGCATGTCCAAACAAAAACCTACATTCCCATTCACACACAACAATATTGTTGGTGGAAGAGTCTGTCAGTGGTTCTGTCAGTGATACAGAGAACTGTTGAATGCAAGTGGATAATACAAATAGTGTCTGACATTAAACTTCAGAATTTTGAAGAAGTTGTAATTTAAATTGCTTCCACACATTTGCCTGATAAAAAATGGTTAGTTTATTGAAAAAAGGTGATCCTGGAGACGTCTGAGATTTTGTGGTCAGATATTATAGAAAAGATTTTTGGAATGGACAGCGAGTTTGGCAGAAAGGAAATGAGTTGTGAATTGGATGGGAACAAGGTTGCAAGTGGGACACAAGCTGGAAAATCTTATCCTGATCTAACAGTATCTAACAAAAATGCTGTAAACTTTATTAAAAAAAGGTTTGTTGGTCAGGTAAGAAAGAAATAATATTTTGTGTGGAATAATTTAGTATTACCTTTGGGTTTTTAAGCAAAAGCCATTAGATCCTAGATTCATTTGGGGAAATTTCACTTCTTGTTAATACTTGATCTGATGTTGTAAATCTTTGTTCATTAGTTACTATTAGGACTTCGGTTCCATCCTCAGAGCCGATACAGCCGTTTCCAAGCTCTCAGCTAAGACCTACCCATAATGCCCCTCTCCTAGTTACTCCAGATCTTATTTGTCGCATTCCTAGTCCAACGTGCTAGCCATCTCTCTCAAAGATAAGTAGAAAATTGTCATTTCTAAGATAATTTCTCGTCAATTATTTTTATTTTTTAGTCAATTTAGCCCTTTCTCACTGTCGCCTATAACCTAATTCTATTCCCTGCACACTTGCACATAGTGAAAAAGATGGAAAGACCTTGTCTGCTGTGGGCATACACTTTTCCAACCCCCAGAGGTCCTACTCCAGGAACCAGAAGGGTGGAAAAATGTGGTTCAAGAAATCCCAAGCATCTTTTCGTGACACTCGTGGTGAACAATCCCACTGGGGCAGAGGGGGCAAGTCATATGGAAGACACCCCTTTTGGGGTAGAGGGGGTCCCTGTAACCAGGGTGCTAGAGATTCTTTCTCCTGCAGACCCTACCAGCACTCCTGAGCAGTGGCCTGATTGCTTTCCTCTGGAAGCAGTCAGGGGTTATTTTTCTCTGCACCTACCAGCCTGGCATCTTATTACTACCAATGTTTGGGCGCAGAGAATAATATCCAGAGGCTACCAAATACTATTCGATTTAATTCCCAGACCCATCAAATGAATCCCCGATGTACTACCCTGTCAAAGGAAAAAACTTCAAAGACCAATACACGTAAGGTTCAGTTAAGGCACATTTAATAACTTGCTGCAAGGAGACAAAAACATGCAAATGCAGGATTTTGCCTAACTACTAACAGGAAGTATGCTATTCTTATACTATTCTACAAGACATGGCCTTCTATGGCTGATGTAATTAAACACAACTTTCAGTATTGTTTTACAGTAGATGTTACTCAGATTTTCTGCTGACATGACTGGATTTATGAAAAACATTTTGAGAAAAACAACCTGGCCTTGGTGGGCCCTAGCCCGTTACAAGCTTCTATTGTGTAGTTCTAATACATGTGTTACATTTCAAGGTACTTTTCTAACTTAGGCACAAGCAAATGCTGATTGCAGTTCATATTTTCAAGCAGTCTTTGTTCTAATTATCTATAGCTTCTGCAGCTGTGTATTTTCTCACAGCACAAGCAGAACTCCTTGTCTAAGTCTCATAACATTAATACAAGTGATATTGTTCTATTCATTATTTTCCTGACACAAGCAGAAATTATCTTCTTCCCTGTAAATTTCCAAAGCATAGCTGAGCATATTTCATGACAATACAAGGTTAGAAAGCTTCTGCAATTCATACAGATTTATGCAGTGTGAAATAGAATAAATGTGTTAACCCTTTTCAAGCCTTAAATGCACTAAGCATATTACTAATACATACACTAATACATATTTTTCTGACATTTCCCCCCTTTTAATACTTTTATTCTACTTTCAAAATAAGCATAAACAGTTTTTTTCTTCCCCTAACCTCTTCCCACTTAGGATTTGCACTTAAGAGAGTCATTTAGTTTAAACTTATGAAAGCATTTTCAATCTTTTAACAGTTCTTCAAACTCAGTACTTTGATATAAGGTTTCAGAAACTGACATGTCTATAACGTCTTTAATCAGTCTTTTCATGCAGGGGATGACACAGCAAACACATACTCCCAGTAGTAGCATTCATACACAAATGGCAATCAGGATGTTCATTAGGATAGTACCCCACCCCCCCAAACCATTTCTCTAAAAAGTCCGTCAGTGGGTTTGGTCCTGGTTTGGTCATGGCCGACACTTGCTGAATTACCTCAAGATGATTGTCTATCTCGTGTTTACGGTCAGGAATATACGAACAGCACTCCACCTGGATTAAAGCGCAAGTACCACCTCTCACCGCTAGGGTGAAGTCGAGAGCCGTGCGGTTTTGAAGCACTACAGTTCTCATGGCATTCAGTTCATCAGTCACCAATTCGAGAGCGGAAAAAGTTGCATTGCTCATTACTTCAAGAAGTTTTGACAGTTTTCTCAGCTCCCAGATGAATTTCACTGCTCCATATGCTGGTAATATGCCTGCCCACAATATAACACTATCACTCAATTCCATGTGTGTCAGTCCATTGCCTATAGAAAGATGTTTTTTCCAACGCGCATCGATTTGCCCCACTGGATTCACAGGTTTCTTGATGACTTCTTGGACATTCCAAATTTTTCCTCGAGGCAAAACTGCAGTGTGTCGTATGGCCGGAACCAGGTAACCCAAAAAACAACTGCAGGACCAATTCTCAGGTAACCACTTGTATGCCTTTCTGCCACATACAAAATAACAGTCCTCTAGTAACTTTGCTATGAATATACACTTGCCCTGCATGAAACATTTTTCTATCAATTATAGACAGTTGTTTATAAAGAACAGAATTATGTTTTACTTCATCAATTGTTTTGTGCATCAATTCAAAAAATGAATCATAGTTTGTATTACAATAAGAACCTGCATTGTTAGCTTTAGTGTAACATTTATAAGGAACAGTCACATTGCAATTGCTCCAACCCACCTGAACAGTATCATTTTTATAAAAACACACAGTTTCCTTTTGTGGAACAGACAAGTGCAATGCTATTTTATCTTGTGATGTAATGGTTGAGGTATCATAAATCAAGTTTTCCCAGATCTCGTTGACCCCTAGTGGGACTGTAGTCATTAATAATCCCCCTTATGCTGTCGGCAAAGCTGTGCAAATCCAGCAATTCAAAACATTGAAAGTCTCAGCATACACTTATTTAATTGCCTGGTAAGTGTTGAAGTTTGAATGCCAATCTATGAGTAACGCTTCACGTTTATTCAGTTCAGTTTGTGTGGCTGGAAAAAGAATGGCTACAACAAAAAGATTATTGTCACTAGTACAGTTAATAGGATGATTATGCAATACTTCTGAGGAAATGGTTGTTCTGCATTCCTGTTTTTTCTGGACTCTATCATTTTTGCCCTTGACATGTGACAAGATTTTTGTCCAGTTCAAAGTTCTTAACTAGTTTGCAGTGCATCAGGTGGATCCACGAGGCACGCTCTGCGATCTTGACTGCAGTGGGTGTTGACAGAAGCACTTGATATGGACCTTCCCACTTTGGTGATGTCCAATTCTTCTTTATTGTCTTCACCCAGATCCAGGTACCTGGAACCACTGCCACTTCTGATGGTTTGGTTTGTTCTTTATCTGAAACAGAAATTGACTGCAACAGATGTTTAGAATTCAACAAATTTCTCATATACTCTGCTAGTGTACAGTCAGCTTCCTGGTCTGCGGGCATGAGAGGTTTCCACTGAGGTATATAATAAGCCCTTCCAAATAGTTTTTCAAAAGGAGTCGATCCTTTTGCATTTGGAACAGTTCTCATGCTCAACAATGCCAGGGACAGACAGTACACCCAATTTCTCTGTGTTTCTTCTATTAACTTCCTTAGCTTACTCTTTAAAATCCCATTATGCCTCTCTACTAACCCTGCAGATTGCGGATGATATGCACAATGATTTTTTAAAGAAATACCAAAATGTTTACTTAACTGTTGTATGGTTTGGTTTACAAAGTGTGTACCGTTGTCACTGTAGATCCTTTCTAGAATGCCGAATCTAGGGATGATTTCTTTAACGAGAATTTTTGCTACGGTAGCTGCATCTGGATTTTTAGTCGGAAAGGCTTCCACCCATCTGGAAAACATATCTACAATGAC
Organism: Protopterus annectens; assembly: GCF_019279795.1. Lineage (NCBI taxonomy): Eukaryota > Metazoa > Chordata > Ceratodontiformes > Protopteridae > Protopterus > Protopterus annectens. The sequence goes on from NC_056743.1 coordinate 1,220,848,412, forward strand.
AAGGCAATACTTATTTTCACATTTGTTCAATACTATGAAATCCATACAGATAGTATGAAATGGATACGGTGGTGTAGGGAAACTCCCTTGCTTGGGCTTTAATGCCCCTTGTGCATGATGTCTGTTACAAACGTGGCACATTAAACAAAATTTTTTTAGAGTAGTTTAAGAATCCATATGTCATGAACACTCGGTTCACCAGCTGTACCATCCCCCCTGTTGAGACATGGCATTGCCCATGGCTCAACAAAGCTGCATATCTAAACAAATTAGATGGTTATATCAGTTTCCCTTCTTTAGAGATGTACAGCCCCTTTTCGAGAATTGCTCCTCATTTTACCCATCTTCGTTTTTCAGCTTGCGTAGTAAGTGTCTGTATTGTCTTTAACATTTCTAAGTCCAAAATCTCAGAGGGTTGTAATTCTTCATTCAAAAGAAATACTTCTGAAGCTGCCTGTTTTGCAGCTGTATCAGCTCTCGCATTACCTTTTGAAATTCTATCCTGTTGCTTGGTATGAGCTGTGCATTTACAAATAGCTACTTTTTGAGGTAACTGAATAGATTCTAAAAGATCTAAAATAAACTGTGCATGATTGATTGGTTTGCCAGTAGATGTTATCATACCTCAATTTTTCCATAGTTGCACAAAAACATGTACAGTAGAAAAAGTGTACTGGCTGTCAGTAAAAATGTTCACACATTTACCCTTTGCTAAGGTATATGCCTGTGTCAAGGCAATCAATTCTGCTGCCTGTGCAGATAAATTGTGTGGTAAAGGTTTCGCTTCTGTAATCTCAGTATCAGAAACTACTGCATATCCTACTAGGTTCTGTCCTGCAGGACCCCTTTTGCATGAGCCATCCACGTAGTATGTCACCTCGGCATCATCCAAGGGGACATCCCTAAGATCTTTTCTAGGCAGTGTCTTTTGCTCAATCACCTGCAGGCAGCTGTGCAGTGTACCATCTGCAGGGGTTGGGAGCAAGGTAGAAGGGTTCAAAGTCATGCATCGTTCAATTATCATATGAGGTTGGCTCAACAATATAGTCATACAGGAAAGATGCCTAGCAGGGGAAAGATATGCTACCTTCTCTTGCAGTAAAATAATTGTGACTGCATGAGGCACTCTCAATGTGAGAGGGTGGAACAAAACTACTGAGGCCGAAGCCTGTACTGCCATTGCAGCTGCAACTACTGCTTGTACACAGTGGGGTAAAGACCGTGCCACTGGGTCTAGTTGTGATGAATAATAAGCAATGGGGCATTGCTTGTCCCCATGCTGCTGTGTTAACACTGATGTCATATAACCTTGCTTACAATCTACAGTTTGGAAAAAAGCGTTTATGATAGTTTGGTAAGCCTAAAACTAATGAGGACGCTATTAACTGTTTCAGTTTGCAGAAAGAAGATTCTGCTTCTGGTGTCCATTGTAACAAATCCTGTGCTGCCATAGGCTTTTTATATATCAGGTTAGTCAGCGGTGCAGATTCCAAGGCGTAGTTTGGAATCCAGCTCCGGCAAAAATTAGTCGTACCCAGGAAGGACATCATTTCCTTCTTGGTAGTGGGTTTTGGTGCTTGTAAAATCACTACTTTTCTGTCCTCATCTAATGTCCTGCCCTCTTTGGATATTACATATCCTAGGTATTTAACTTGTTTTTTCCAAAGCTGCAGTTTATTTTTGTTTACTTTGTCCTTCAGTGGCTAAAAATTGTAATAGCGCTATGGTATCTTCTTTGCAATCTTGCTGGGTGGGGGCCACCAGCAGGATATCATCAACATAAAGTAAAATCTGACTACCTCTTGGTGGGGTAAATCCCGCCAAGTTGCTTGCCATTTCTTGTGAGAATATTGTCTGACTTTCACAATATCCCTGTGGTAGTCGTGCATATGTATACCTTTTCCCCTGAAATGTGAATGCAAACCAATATTGGCTGTCAGGGTGTATCAGTATCGAAAAGAACGCATTGCTGATATCTACCACAGAAAAATATTTCTGTTGAGGTTTTAAATCATTCAACAGGGTGTGTGGGTCTGGCACTGTAGGTGCCCTTGGTATTACTGCGTCATTTACAGCTTGTAAATCTTGGACCATACGCCACTCTCCATTCGCTTTCTTAACAGGAAATAAGGGTGTGTTACATGGTGAATCAGGAGATTCCACCAGCACCCCTTCCTTAAGTAAAGCTGCTATAATAGGTTTGATTCCTACCTCTGCATCTTTTGTCTTTTCTGTGGTCTAAATGCTGACTTTGGCATGATAGTAACTGGTCCCGCTGTACGAATAAGTCCTACATCTGACTTTCCTGTTGACCAAAGAGTTTCTGGTATATTCTGTAAGGCATTCTCTTCCTCCTTTAATAGGAGTGCTAATCAGCTGTCCTTGCTAGACTGCAAGTGCACTGCTGTGTGGGTCTGAGTTATCCAATTCAACTTCTGCCTTTGTATTCCTTGTTCTGACAGTTCTAACTCTGTCTGCTTTTCCCATCTCGTCACTTTTTCTCCTAGGTCTACCCATTTTACATTCTTGTCCTTAGTTAAGCTAACATGTGTAATCGATTAGATTTATAGAGTGCAAAGAACTCCTGGGGCAATGAACAGCTGGCTACACTGTTCCCTTTCATGTCCCAATACAGATTACATAATATCAATCTGTTTGCACAATTTCTAAACAATTCTTGCTCATATTCCTTATCAGGTCCTGGTGTATTACAATAATACAGAGTACAGTGCAACAAATGTTGTTTATCAATGTCAAGGGAGGGGAACTTGCTGATGGCTACGTTCATCAACTCTTCAGTCACTGCCCCTGGACCAGTCGTAACCCAAGCCCTGGCTGTACCAATAAAACATTTCACCCTCCGATTGCACTGCAAAGGTATTAATTTGTCGCTGTGCTTCCATACCCTGCATAGTCGGAACTACTGCTATACCAAATAGCTGCATAAGGTCTCTGCTCAAGAGGTTTACTGGGGATTTTGCGGAAACAACAATTTTACTTTTCTGGGTCAATCCTGAAACAGGATCAGTTATTGCAATATTATGGGAGAGGGGCTCCCGATACAGCTGTCCATTAGCTGCTTTCACTAGTATGTAATCAGGTGACTCTGAATTTTCTGGCAGTTTGGAGGGATGTATCAGGGTCCGTGATGCCCCTGAGTCACACAAGAATTTGACTTCCCTCCCTTCTACCAGGAGTGTAACTTCTGGTTTTGTGTCTGCTAAATAGAGGTCTAAGCTCAACAAAGCTAAATCCAATATTTAATTTTCTTCACTATCCGTAACTTCCTGCACTTTCTCTATTTCATCTGTCATATCCTCTACTCCCTCTATCACATTCTCATTTGTCATTTCTCTGCTATCCCCTTCTAGTGATTCTTGACTATCATATAGTCAGTCCTCACTCTCCTTGTCTTCCGTGGTTGCTTTTTTGTTTTTCTTGCAATCCCTTGCCAAGTGTCCCTTTTTACCGCATTTGAAACATTCACCCCTTTTCTTTCGCCCTTCAAAGTCCTCTGATCGCTGATCAGATTGTTTGTTTCCCTGGGCATTTCTCTTGCCCTTTTTCCCTGACTGTACTACATAAACTTCTGCTCCATCTTGTACAGAAAATACTTGGGCTTTCTTTTTCTTTTTGCTATTAAAATACCTTTCGGCATGCCAAGCATATTCAAGTAATGACTGTAACCTGCTTGTACGATGATCTACCATGTGCTTTGTAATAAAACTGCTTATGGGTGCAATGCTGCCTTTCAAAAATGCATTCTTTAACTGCTGCTCATATGGGGAATCTTGTGTCTGATCTTCAGGAACCTGCATTCCACAATGGTTATTAAAACATTCTAACAGTCTGGCATAATATCTGTCAATAGTTTCACCTTCTTGTTGGATGCATTGATTAATGCAAGTCCAGTCTGCCCTAGGCTTCCATTTCTCAGAGATGCGGTCTGTAGGACCTTTCACTCTGTTGTCTAGCTCTGCGTTGCTATGTGGGAGGGGCCTGAGCGCAGCGTCACAGGGATTCCAGTTGCCACTAATCATGTGCCAATCTGGTCCCACAATTTGTCTGACTACTTTTTCTACCTCTTCTCCATTTAAATTGTAACTCAGCCTCATTCCTTGTAAATCTTCTAAGAACTTTCTAAAATTAACTTTTGGATGGGGAATTCCCTCAGTGGCTTTCCAGATGTCTTCCGGAGTCCAGGGTCTGTACACTAGAATAGTTGGGTCCTGACCTTCTTGTCCTGCCTGTGGATTAGGCACTTCTATGAGTGGGCATATTTCTTCTTCACTCATAGACCGTGAATTTCTACCCATTTGATATAATTCAATGTCCCCTTTTGAATTACCTGCCCGTGTTCGAGACCTGGTCTCGATGGGATCTCTAACAAACAGTTTTGCTTTTGTAGTGTCTCCATTTATGGTAACAGCAGGATATCACGGGGGTGGACTAACTTGTTCACTTGCTTCATATTCTGGTAAGGGAGGCGGAGGGGCCGATGCTATTACTAAGTTATTGTCCTCCTTATCTAAAAACATTGCTTTTGATTTATTGTTTTTTTTGTTCCCTACAGTTTACTTCCTCAATCCACCTGTGTGCCTGAGGAATTCCTAATTGGCGCTGCTTTTTTAACCGACCTTTGGAATCGGTTTTAAGCTGTTTGACAAGTTTGATAAGCGAGGATTTTTCTAATTTACCATCAAATTCATACTTATTAACCCATTTTGAGTAGTATTTAATATCAGCATGCTGTGACTGCATGTATTTTGCATCTTCGGTTAACGGCGGATTTTGGGGTCTTTTTGTGCAGTTATTACCCATTTTGTTCTACCCTTTTAATCGTTATGTAACTCCTTATTTTTAATGTGGTACCACGGATTTTGTTATAGTCTCTTCAGAATGACTGCCTACCTGCTCTTTTTCTCTGATCTATGACAAGACAGTAATCTTTTCTGTCCCTGACTTGTAAAAATACAGTCCTGACAAAAGCAATACAAATCTAGTCCCTGATCTAAAACAGAAAAAAGGTAGATTCACCTTACCTGAGCCTTTGTGATTGATCACCTGGTTCATGAAAAACCCGTCCTTCAGTCGCAGATCAGAAAGTGGCTGGCCTCTTTTGTACAACAATTCAGTCGGAGGGCTTTTCAAATAAGAAGAACCAATGTGGTTTCTCCCCCGTATGGTTTCAAGCCACCTGGCCTGTCTGATCCGAGGCGAAGTGAGGGTTTCTGGTCCGAAGGACCAATCTGTCAAAGGAAAAAACTTCAAAGACCAATACATGTAAGGTTCAGTTAAGGCACATTTAATAACTTGCTGCAAGGAGACAAAAACATGCAAATACAGGATTTTTGCCTAACTACTAACAGGAAGTATGCTATTATTATACTATTCTACAAGACATGGCCTTCTATGGCTGACGTAATTAAACACAACTTTCAGTATTGTTTTACAGCAGATGTTACTCAGATTTTCTGCTGACATGACTGGATTTATGAAAAACATTTTGAGAAAAACAACCTGGCCTTGGTGGGCCCTAGCCCGTTACAAGATTCTATTGTGTAGTTCTAATAAATGTGTAACATTTATATGTACTTCTCCAACTTAGGCACAAGCAAATGCTGATTGCAGTTCGTATTTTCAAGCAGTCTTTGTTCTAATTATCTACAGCTTCTGCAGCTGTGTATTTTCTCACAGCACAAGCGGAACTCCTTGTCTAAGTCTCATAACATTAATACAAGTGATATTGTTCTATTCATTATTTTCCTGACAAGCAGAAATTATCTGCTTCCCTGTACATTTCCAAAGCATAGCTGAGCATATTTCATGACAATACAAGTTTAGAAAGCTTCTGCAATTCATACAGATTTATGCAGTGTGAAATAGAATAAATGTATTAACCCTTTTCAAGCCTTAAATGCACTAAGCATATTACTAATACATATTTTTCTGACACACCCAATCAGAGGGAATTAGCAGCCATAGAAATAGAAAAGCTGCTAAGAAAAAGAGTCATCCAGCCAGTCCCACCAGACTAGACAGGATCCAAGTTCTTTTTAGTGCCAAAAAAGACAGGGAACTGGAGACCAATCCTGAATCTCAGCCTATTAAACACATTTATCAAACCTTAAAAATTCTGGATGGTCACAGTACAGCCCATTCTTCCCTTCCTAGGGAGGGACAACTGGATGTGCTCTACAGACCTCCAGGATGTGCACTACCACATAATGATGGATCACCGCTCCCGGAGGTTTCTCCACTTCCGGCTAGGAGCCAATCACTACCCGTTCAGGGCAGTGCCATTCGGTCCCTCGACAGCCCCCCCCCCCCCGAGTGTTCACCAAATGTATGGCAGTTGTAGTAACTCATCTTCGACTACAAGGATTCCAGGTGTTTCTGTATCTAGACAATTGGCTCTTTACCGCTCTGACCAGGAATCCTCTCTTACACTCAAGGTCTCGCTCTCTGCTTGGGGATTACAGTCAACAAGGACAAATCTCAAATGTCCCCAATGAAGACACTGGAATTTATTGGAGCGGTCTTCGACACATCCTGTCAAGCTTCTCTCCCGCCTCACAGGCTTTTGAAAATAAGACACCAAATCCAAGACCTACTTCCTCAGACCGATGTACCAGCATGTCTTGTACTGCAACTCTTAGGCTCCATGGTGGCTGCACTACTGGATATGGGCACTGTGAACTGACATCAGGTGGCTCGGTGCCTGGGCAATTTTTTTTGGGGCTAGGCTTGTAAAGGCTCCAAGGCCATTAGCCTAGTGCACACCAATGAACCTACCACTGGCGAGGCTGCACATGAGAATCCTGCAGTGGTTCCTTTCAACACAGTGGTCATTTCTAACTCACCCACATGAGACATTTTACAAACCGTTGCAAGGAAGAAATGCTATGGTGGATGAGGTCACAAATGAATCTTTGGTGTTGACTGTTCTGTCTTCCCCAGCCCACAGCCACAGTGACCACGGACGCTTCCCTGTTTGGGTGGGGGGGGGGCATTTCCAGGGAAAGACGGTCCAAGCCACCTGGTCCCCCATGGAGGCCAATTTGCACATAAATGTCCTGGAACTGAGGACAGTTCTCTTAGTGTTGCAAGCGTTCCATGCATTCCTACCCTCTGGGATCATTGCAATTCAGTCAGACAACATGTCAGTCATCTGGGATATCAACAAGCAAGGCAGAACCAGGTCTTACCCCCTGTGTCGGGAAGCCATGAGGATTTGGCACTGGGTGATAGCTTCCAACTGCTTTCTTATAGCAACACACATTCCCGAGAGTTCCAGCCTTATTGCAGACAATCTGAGCAGGAACATCCTGATGCCTCACAAGTGGTCTTTCAACCCTGTAATAGCGGATCGGATCTTCCAATGCTGGGGCAGCCTTGCTGCGATCTGTTTGCTTCCCCCCTAAACTACAAATGCAGAAGCTACTTTGCCCTGATCTCCCCTCAGGGGGAACCTCCATGGGACGATCTAATGCATGATTGGCCCCCGTGTCTTCTGTATGCCTTTCCCCTGTTTCCCCTCATTCCAAAATTTCTCCAGAAAGCTCAGAGGTTGAGAAGCAAAGTGATCCTCATTGCCCCCTGCTGGCTCTGTCAAGTCTGGTTCCTGTTTCTATGGCCTCATCTGATTCACAGCCCATGGATCCTGGATCATTCCCAAGACCTGTTATCTCATCCTCAGGGACTGATCCATCTGAACCTCCACAGTCTCAAGCTCACAGCTTGGTTCTTCCACTTCCAGTGATTGCCAGGCTGCCTGACATCCCATCTCCTGTTCGTGAAGTTCTTCTGGCTTCACACAAATCTTCCACCAGGAAAGTTTATTCTAGTAAATGGACTGGGTTCTCTCTTTGGATCAAAGATCAGAACTTAGATCCTTTCTCTATGCCTATTGAAAAGATCCTACAATACCGGACTACTCTTTTACATGCAGGAGCCTCAGCATCGACGATCACTGTGCATTTAGCAGCTTTCACCAATTTTCATAATGGACTTGATAATTCTTCGATTGTCACACCGCCTATGCAAGACATTTTTGAAAGGAGTATTACATGTTAAAACTCCGGTCAAGCCTCTCTTAGAACCCTGGGACTTGACTTTGGTGCTTCAGTCTCTCTCAGGTCCCCCTTTTGAGCCCTTTGATTCATGTTATTTAAAATTTTTGTCATGGAAAGCCTTACTTCTAGTAGCACTTACCTCAGTGAGAAGAGTATCTGAGTTGCAGGCCTTGAGTGTTGAGACCTTACTTGATCTTCCACATGGATAGGGTGTCCCTTCGTACTGACCCTTCTTTCTTCCCCAAGGTCATTTCTAAATTTTCCATTAACCAATCTATTGACCTGCCGGTTTTCTTCCCTCAGCATTCTAATAGAGGGGAGTACCTTTGATGTGCATCGGCAACTTTGTTGTTATTTGGACAGGACTAAATATTTCAGGAAAACAGCTCAATTGTTTGTGGCCTTTGCAGGACCCAGACTGGGTAAACCTGTTTCCAAAGTGACTTTATCCTCCTGGCTTAGAAACGTCATAACCTTTATCTGCCAACAGAATAAGCTAACCTTACCTTCCAGAATAAAGGCTCATTCTACCAGAGCTATGGCTACTTCTGTAGCATTTCATTCCAGAGCCTCTATGGATGATATCTTCACAGCAGCCACTTGGGCAAGACCTCATACCTTTATCTCTCATTACAAATTGGATTTGGCCTCCAGGGGACGAGCGTCTTTTGGTTCTATGGTGCTCAGGAATATCCTTCTTTAGGGCCACCCAGGACTCAAATAGCTGGGGACTCGGTCCTAATAGTAATTAATGAACAAAGATTTACAACATCAGATAAAGAAGTTATGTCTTACCATAAAGTTCCATCTGTGTTGTAGATCTTTGTTCATTCATTACTTCCCGTCCTCCTTCCTCCTGCCTGGACTCCTGGTGGACTTTAGAACTCCTGGTTAGGGTATTTGCTCAGACAGAGCCTTCTACTATTTTTCTATTACTACGTCGATTATATAAGGGTGGGCAAACTCGATCTGGGGTAACTAGGAGAGGGGGATTATGGGTAAGTCTTAGCTGAGAGTTTTTGTCTGGCGTGAGCTTGGAAACAGCTGTATTGGTTCTGAGGACGGAACCGAAGTCCTAATAGTAATGAATGAACAAAGATCTACAACACAGTTGGAAAGTTATGGTAAGACATAACTTCTTTTTTCTTTTAGAGTTTATTTCAGTATTTAATGCACTTTGTATGTATACATGTATGTATATTCACGTTTGTCTTGTTTTTAGTAACTGTATGTATGCCGTTTATGTAGTTTATTCTTAGAAAGTCATCGAAACCAGAGTCAAATTCCTTGTATGTGCTCATACTTGTCTGATAAATGTGAGATTCTGATTCTGAAAGATACCTTTTGTGACTTAACATTTGAGACTGAAGACTTAATGGAAAAATATTTGTTTAATTGTGAAAAAAGGACTGTTACCCATCATTTGACACCCACGTTGCCAAAGTGGTTAGAAAAACATTCTACCTTGCACACCTCATCATGAAGGGATTCACATCCAGATCCAAGGATGTCATTGTACCCCTATATTCCTCCCTCATCAGACCCACGATTGAGTACAATGCCCCATTTGGTATGTACCTCACCCGACATTTGCAACAGCTGGAGAGACCACAAAAGTACCTCACCAAGAGGATCAAGGGTCTCCAACATATGTCTTATTCTGCCAGACTAAATAAACTTCAGCTCTATTCAGTAGCATACTGCCTGCTCAGAGGTGATCTCTGCCTGACGTACAAGGCCATGTCCAATCAGGATCTGATGGACATGCTCCACCTCAAAAAATCCAAATCCATCAGGACCACAAGAGCTAAAGATTTAAGCCTCGGCACAAGTATGAATAGGACATGCTGGAGGGATAGATTCATAACCCAGAGGCTTCCCATGCTTTGGAACAAGATCCCAGTTCATATTAGGCAGAGCCCCTCACTGACTCTTTTCAAGAGAAATCTTGATGAGTGGATGGGAGATCGTAAGTTTACCCCAGGGGTCACATCTGTGTCACTGCTAGACAGGGGCACAGTAAACTAATTCTATTATATAAGGGGACTTTCATTGTGTCACTGCTAGACAGAGGCACAGTATTCTAAATTTATTCTGTACATTTTTTGTACCATTTCACGGGGTGGCAAAAGCCACATCACTATGGCTAGGCTTACAAATGCCCCAGGGCAGATAGCCTAGTGCTATACTATGAAACTATGAAACTAAATATATGTATTCTGGGCAAGGAACTCAATTTAAAAAAGTGTTCAATTTTACACTGATGAAATTGAGTTAAAAGATGTTGATTATTTTTTTCATTTGTGTTATTCAGTTTCTGTTATTGTGAAAGTTAAAGATGAGATGAGTGTTTGGAATGGTGTGGGAAGTGGATGTTACTTTAAAATATGAAAAAGATGTGATAAAGCATTTACCAAGTATTATATTTTTGTGGGATTTTCAATGTCTGATAAACTAGTGTACAAAAATAAGATATAATCAATGTGGGGAAAAGTTCATATGCTGAATAAGTGTCAAAATGAATGTAGAATATGTAAAAGTGAAGGCCATTTTTGGTTTGATTGTAAAAAGAATAAGTAATATAATGTTGAGCAGGATGATGAAGAAAGTATTCTAATATCCAAAAGTAATGAAGTAGGGGGAAAAGGTGTTAATGAGAGGATGAAAATATTATTTTGAGAAGATGAGGGTAACTATAGGGGGGACCTGGAGGGAGACAAATTTAGAGACAGCCAGACCCTGGGCTGAGTGTGTTCCCTGTGTGATCTTAAGGGAAACTGCACTTGATGCACAGAGGTCTGCATCTGGAAATACTGAGCATATCCATTTGTATTCCAAGTGCACATCCTTCTCCAGTGTCAGTGGTGAGGATTTCGGTTCCTTGATTACTGCCTAATATAGGGATGTCACATATTGGTGGCAGTGGTGACTATCACAGTTAAGACAATAATTTCTGGGTTAAATAACAATTATAAAGCCAAATGGAAAGATATTCAGAGAGGTATTTGGTGTAAATCCAGTAATTTAACAAAATCATTTCATACTAAAATAGCTACTAATAAATTTTATTGGTTAGTAAAAGACTATTTTATAGAAAACAAAACAAACCAGTTAAATCTTATTATATTACTACGATAATAACCTCCTTTAAAATTTTCATTTTCAGGAACCCTGAATATAAAGCATGGAATTTCTTTGTATTTCCAGTTGCCTACACTCAAGATAGTATCAATGCATTTAATTTAACAGCCATGGCTACATTTAAAGACAAAAACCTGTTATACTGGTATCAATTACTAGACAATGGGAAGTTACAAAATGTTGACCATATCATTAATAAGTTTGAGTTAAGCAAAGACGTGGTTAGAAATTCAAAACTGTAAACAACTGGTTCAACATAAGATTAATTTAATGCAACCAATAGTTAGAAATTCTTTCCCCACATTCATTGATTCACTCATCATTCTAATGCACCAGAATATAATTGGAAAGGGAATTCTATCTAAAATATATAAGGTACTTAAAAAATGAACAGTACATCACAGAGAAAGCTATGGGGATTATTTTAGACTGTTAATAATAACTCCCCAAGTGAAAATGATAAAAAAAACTAATACTCCAGTCTTGAAAACAAATTACTTCATCACTAAGGTGGAGGATGTTCTCTTGGAAGTTCTTACAAAGAACCCTTATCATAAAGTTGAATTGATGTTTATTAAAGACATAGGATGCTGAAGATGTAAACTAAATGTTAAAGCTGACTAGCAGCATATGTTTTACAATTGTATAAAACATAAAGCATATTTGGATAACATGAATTCTCTCTTACAGAATGTTTTAATGATAAATTTATGCTGACCAAATCTCATATTTAATATACCTAGTCCCACTTAGGTCACGAAAATTTTATGTGGAGTATCTTAACATTAGCAAGAAAACTCATCACCAAGAACTGGAAGAATCAGACTATTACTATGAAGGAATTTGTACACTTGGCAACCAAAGTTTGTCATCTTGAACTTATCACGATCAAGACAAGAATGTCTAGAATCACCTCTTCATACATATGGTTGAAATTCAAAGCACTACCAGATAAATAGACTTTAATAATTAGCTAACCACTTCTGTTATAACTGAGCAGTGGTGCAGCAGTAGAGTTGTTGCCTTACAGCCGGAGATTCTCCGGTTTGATTCTCTGGCTGGGGTGCCTTCTGTGTGGAGTTCACATGTCCTCCCTGCATTCATGTGGGTTTCCTCCAGGTGCTCCAATTTCCTCTTACAATTCAAAGACATGCATTTAAAGCGTTTCTCCCTGGGCCTCTGCTGAAAATTGGCTTCGTTCCAAGTCAGACCTTCCCAGTAAACAAATGTTAAATACATAAATAAATAAATAAGTTTCTTTTTCTGTTTAAAAATCTTTGTTTTATAGTAGACACTAATGTAAAAGTTATTTTAGTTGTTTATTGTTCTTTTAAATGTGTATATTTGTTTTATAATATTTCTATTATCATATATTAAACTTTTTTGTTAAAATTTTCAATAAAAACAATTGAAAAAAAGAAATACTCTTGTATCAATTAGTAAATAAGTAAATACACAGTCAGCTGCAAACTGTTTAAGTGAATAAATAAAAAAAAAATGTGTAGATAAAAAGGGAGTTAAGCAATACAGTTGATAGGTAATAGAGGGGACTATAGAATTGCAAATGAAAGCAAACATGAACTCTCTGAAAAAAAAAATAGAATACAAAAAAGAAAACATCCTACAGTTAGACTTTTTTTGTTTCTTATTTTGGTTTATGCCATGAGTGAATAATGCAGGTAATTCACAATTTATGACTCAGGAACTGTGGTACCATGTAATAGTGTAAACTGATTACTTTGTGCAGTTGTCTTTGCATTTGCAGTGTTTTGCTTCCTCACTTCCAGAGTCAATTCAGAGGCATGTCAGTAGACCATGGCTGAGGCCAGCTTAGACTTCGCTGGTGGGATCCTCCGTGTCATTTCCTAAACATACTGCAATCCAACCCCTAAGTGTTTGTTCTTACCAGGAGAAAGTAGGAATTGCAGTTTGTGATCTGTAAAGTCTGAAGTAGTCCCAGTTATCCTGTGATATTTGCAGAAGAATTCTGAAGGCTAGCACACAACAGTCACAATCATATGCCTTGATATTTGTCTTCTCTTCGTTGCATAGAACAGAGATGGCAGACTTTGGTGTTTATGCCTTCAGTGTCATTGTATACTGTGTTAACAGAATAACGTGTTCTAAGTTCATCTTTAGTCAGCTCCTCCTGATGTTTACATTATGGAATGGTATACACAGCATTACCTCATAAGGCCTTGGGGAGGGGCAGAAGTAAGCTAAGAAGGTCTCTATGATGGTAACTTGAGTACATTTCTTTGAAGTCTTAACCCATTGTTTTGACATCTGCAGGGTAACCTCATTCTGAGAGCTGCACCACAGTATGGGACAAAGTAGGGTCATAAAAAGGCAGTCTAGGACTATGGAACAACTGAAAGCCCTGACATTAAATATGTATTAAAATTCCATTTATAGTCCTACTTACTGGGCTATAAGAATGCTAGTAATTTTCACTAGAGAAAACTGTGTCATGACCTTTGAATCCAGGGACCACAAAGACCCTAAAAGAGTGACTCATGACATTGATGACTTCTGAAGCATAACCAGAATTTTCTTATCACTGTCTGGTAAAGTGTTCTAAATTAGTTTTAACATAGACACCTAATGCAGATTCATATGTTTCAGGCACTTAAAAGCTTAGATTTCAGGATGTAAATGTGCTTTTGCCGACATGTCCCCCACCCTGAAATCATTGGCTGGTAACAAAATATAAGTAGCTGTAGTATTTTTTTTAATTATATAAGAGGACAATGAGAAAGATTGCAAAATCAGCTTTCAGATTTACGAATAAATCTTGATTGTGCAGATGTATTGCCTTCCCATAGGAATGGGGCTGAAAATTAGGGTCTTTACATAGATCAGAAAGTAATTCCAGCATAGAGGTGCTGCCTAAGAGTGAGGCTCATTAGTTTACCATACTACTTCTTGGGAGATTAAAAATATTTTCCTTCCTCCAATCACATCAATTCCAAGTTAGTTTAACTACTTCCTCAAAGGTCGCATCTTCTGGTAGGGAACCTAATAAGAGACAGAGAGACATAAAGCCAGTTGTCGTAGTGTGCACATTCCTACAGCTGGCTGTCTGTTTTATGCAGAAAAAAAAAAAAAACTCCTTCCTTCTAAAAAGAATGTATGGGAAGGTGACCTTTTCTTTTTTATTTCATGGAGGCAACAGCAGCCCCTGAAAGATAGTATATATCTAATCTGCAGCAGTATCTTTATCTTACGACCTTCAGTTGTCTGGAGTTTATTTAACCAGCATAGTTACAGGTTGTTGAACCTGCACTTCTGACAAGTTTGTTGTAATCTGGGGCCAGCACTTACACTGGTGACAGTGCTTTTATTTGTTCATGCACTGACAAAATCTCTGGTTGAGAAGACATATAGGAATTCTTACTCGCCGTTTTCTAAAAAAATCATCTGTGCTCTGTTCTGGACATTCCATTAACTCTGGTTAATACCTTTGAGGTTTTACAGTATAGCTTCACTCTAAAACAGGTTACTTTCCCTAAAGGTATTTCATCTAGCACCTGCATGGTTAAAGGTGACTACTGCTTTTCTGTCTTGTACTTGAAGTCATGACATTTTTATCTTTTATATTAGATTACATCTTATCTGTTGTGGGAGAGTCAAAGGCAAAGTCAAAAGCTGAATGTGATCTTTAACCCACTCATTGTTTTTCTCTCTGTGCATGGCTTCTTAAGTTCTTTCCTGCTAGATTTTTCTTTTTTTTGTCTGATGCTATATTAAAGGAATTTGCCTCAGACGTTTTCTTAGGTTGAGTACCCTTCCCTACTTTTTTGGATTCAACGCAAGAGTGGGAAATCTCTCAGATCCCCTAAGTTGACAACTTTCTGGAGGAGCCATCATCCAAGCAGACATTATGGTGTTTGTTGCATTCACCTGCATTTTTTTTAGTCTGTGAAGATTTTACTTAGAAACGTATTTGATGCTTTACATTTCCTTATATCAGTAGCTTTAATAACTCTCTTAACGGTGCTTATAGTTATCAATTTCAAGTAATGCATCAAGGGAGAATACTCACCTCGAGTTAAATTATTTAGGGGAAGTTTGTCATCCATAAGTACACAACTATATGAAGTCATGGGGCAATTGTTGGACATGTCTGTAATGCATCTGAAATAAACTCTTTTTGAATGCTGTGCAGTGAGAAAATGTCTTATTTGGCAAGCGGCACTACAATGCAGAATATACTCTGTGGTTTTACTAGTATGGGTAGAACTGTTATGATTAAACTATTTTCTGCTTGCATTCATCCAATGGTGGAATGTGGAAGTCCTTTTATTATCCTGGGAATTTCCCAGCTCAAGAAACTTGAACATATACAAAAAATTTTTACTAGACAAATAACTCGTTGTGAACATTTATCTTATGAAAAGAGACTTGAAAGTCTCTTTCTTTAATCTATAGCATATGGGTTGTTAAGGGAAGATTTAATTTTGGTTTACAAGTGTTTGATGATATTTTTTGTTGCAGTGATGAATATTGAATTCTTGGACCATAATTTATTCACTAAGAATAACAACATTTTGGCAAAATTACTAAATGTTGCATCCAAGTTGAGAGCTATGCTTTTCAATCACAGAACTAGTAGATTATGGAATTCTCTCCCTAAAGATATGAGGCTTGTTAATTTAAAGACATTTGAGACACTTTTCAGTTTATAGTTTAAATGTTTTCCTTATGCTTCTGGGTTAAAAAATTAAGCAAGCTCTTAAATAGCCTTTGTAGGTCCAGAGCGTGAAAAAGTACTTCACTGAATCATTCTCACAGCTACGTATGTCAGTAAAGTGGGTATAGGGAGCTAATTCCCTTGCATGGGGTAGTGTGAGTGTCACTGAGTACCACGTGAATGCATATCTGAAATTGTGCTTCAGACTTGTTGGCTTCACTGCTGAATTCAAAGTGGTGACATTCAGTCTCACATCGTGGAGCTGTTGGACAAAAATGAAGACTCAAATTCCAAAGATAAGATTATTTCCACAGTTAATGAAAATAGTAAAGTTTTAAAGAACTGGAACATGTTAATCAAAATAACTGACAACAGTACTTGCAGTAGAAAATGTCATCAAGCAAACATCAGTTCTGAAGTGCTGAAAAGAACTGAATGTGGCACCAAGCAATGCATTATGTGTACAAAAATTGTGTTGACAAGTACCTGCGAAGTTAGTGTAACATGCATTTTAAGGCAGCACCTGTGTTGACAAATAATGGTGAAGTTGTAGTGTAACTATATTAACACAGGATTTATGCTGCTAAAATACTAATAAAGCTACAGTGTTACACAAACACTAACAGTGGACGTGTGTGGACAAATACTGGTAAAGCTTCAGTGTAACATACATATTACAGGACTACATTGTAACGCACGTGAGCACAGAAATTGTACTGACAAATATTGGTGAAGCCTCTGTAACACACACATTAACACAGGACATGTGTGGAAAAAGACTGGTAAAGCAACAGTGTAGCACATATAGTTGCACAGGACTTATGTAAACAAAGACTTTTGAAGCTGTAGTGTTACACAAGTAGTAGCACAACACTTGTGTGGACAAAGACTAGTGAAGTTACAGTGTTACACACAGGAGCACAAGACTTGAATGGACAAAGCTGGAGAAGCTACAATGTAACACACAGTACCACAGGACTTGTGTGGACAAATACTAGTGAATCTACAGTGTAGCACATATAGTACCACAGGACTTTGTGGACAAATACTAGTGAAGCTACAGTGTAGCACACATTATCACAGGACTTTTGTGGACAAATACAAGTACAGCTACAGTGTAGCACACAGTACCACAGGACTTTTGTGGACAAATACTAGTGCAGCTACAGTGTAGCACACACATCACAGGACTTGTGTACACAAATACTACTGAAGCTACAATGTAACACTCGCAGTAGCGCAGGACTTGTGTACACAAATACTACTGAAGCTACAATGTAACACTCGCAGTAGCGCAGGACTTGTTTGGATAAATACTACTGAAGCACATGCTGGCTTCATGCAGGAAGATATTTGCTTGAAAAAATGACAAGGACACCTGGTGAGCAGATGCTAAAACATTATGAATATTGCAAGTCATCCCTTATGGCAGCTCTGTTGGCATAGAGAGATAAAACCTGTGTATGATCCAGGCTACCTGGGTTTGATTAGCAGCTTGGACACTTGTTGGAGTTGGTATTAGGAAGGTGAGGAATGACAAGGCCTCTCTTCAGGGGCAGAGGAAGGAGACTGATTTCATTCCTGGTGGAGACAAAATCATACAGAGGAGCTGCCCAGAAGGTAAACAGTGCCATTTGATTATGCAAACATGGAGGCATGTAAGTACATCAAGATGGCCCACTGTGTGCCCACTTCTTAGATGGTGAAGGTATGTGCAGGAATACAAGGACGTAAAAAAAAAAAACTTTCTGTAATTCATGGATGATGGCACCTACTCCTGTTTTAGCTAAACCATAGCCCAGTTGAGCAAAGAAACCATAGGACATTCTTCCTGGTGGTAAACGGGTGAATAGAGTGACTGGGTGGAGGTAGGGTTCTGTGGTCAATGGGGAAATTTCCCAAAAAATGAGTCCTCCTAAAAGAAATATGAACCCTATTAACTGTTATAAAATATTTTAGATACCTGTGCCTAAACCATGGAACTTCTCCTTATTTTGAGATTCAGAGTTCCTTTTCTGGTTGTTTGCCAGAATGCAGTGATTTGTGCACTGCATGCATTTGAGAACAATTGTTTTTACCCTCTCTACACCACTGCCCTTGTGTCTGTTTTATCTCCTAGCTCACCTTTCTGTCTCCTTCCTTCACAATTGTGTTCTTGTTCAACCAGCTTCATTATAGAAGGCTTGTACAATGCCCCCCCCATGTCTCCTCCCTCTTACTGGTTATGTATTACATGTTAGTCGTATGGATGAGAATTGCTAAGTAAATAAGTTTATACTACATATGGTAGTAATATGTAATGATAACTGCACCTATAATTACTTTTATATGGATCCCATTCTCTACTGTCAAGACTACAGTGTTAGTTCTATTTCGTAATGGCACTTTTGTGTGCTAAATCAAATGTCTGTTTTTAATAGTAGGGTGATTGTCAGATGAGTTGTCCCACTTCCTGTCTAAAAAAGACCCAAGGTCCAGTGTAATTCATTTAGTCATCAAAGTAGAGTGATTTTTTTTTAACAACACCTTCATTATTTTAATACTTTTTCCTGGAGAACAATGCTCTGAATTATGTAAAATAGTTCACATGACTTCCTTCAGATGGAATTGTTTTGTTTTTGTGTTTTTTCTTGCTATTTCCTAAAGCATTTTCACTCAAGATTCACTTTACTTCCTTTTTTCTTTCTTTTTTAGATTGCTTGCTACCTACAGTGGTGCATTTGGGCTTCATGTATGCACATTACATTATTCCAAAGGTTGAAAGATCTCAAAGAAACCACAATATATGTTTATTTTTCATTTTTCTGCGTGATTATTTTTTCTTCGATTTGGAGTGAATTCAGAGTAAGAATATATAAAGAAGGGGGTGCAACACTTACCTTAATTTGTTGAGGTCTTGCATAAAACCAATTTTGATTAAGTACAAGTGTTTGCAGTGATTGTGTACTTAGGTCAAATGGTTTTATGCTAAAGGTGTATGAAGTGCACTTGTAGCTTGTGTATTTTGTTCAGCCATAATAGCTATATAAAAGTAAACATCGTACCTGAATATTTTCTTGTTAAATTTGCATGTAATTCTTACAAAACTAAATACAGATATGTTTATGATTTTTCAAGGTGTGTCATATGCCTTATATATGCCAGACAACAAGTGGGGTTGTCTAAGGAGCTGATGCAGACTGGTGAATAAAACATTAAGAATATGTCACTTTTTATTTATTATATATTATCAAAGAACATTTTCTTGACATTACAAAATATGTACAAAAAAATAGTTGAGCGGTACAGACTGTTGTGGAATCTACAAAATGGCCAGAACAAAACCCTGAGGACTACTACTAGTTTATGCAGGAACATGTGAACTGGTTATTTGATGCTGCTACATAAACCACGGATTGTAATTTCAAATGGTAACTTAATAGTCCTGTAGCAGGAGAGTTTAGGAAGTCTTGAAAATAATGGCAATAATCACAAATAAAACTATATTCTGTTAAGACAAAGAAAACTAATGTGCTGTTACTCCGCAGCCTTTCTAACAGCACCTTGTTTATAAAACACTTTTCTTCTGAATTTTAAAAATAAAAAAAAACATATTTTCACTTTAAAGTAAAAATAAATAAATAATGTCCTACTGGCCTGAGCAATGATACGTGTGCTACACTTTTTGTCATAACGTCTATTTTATGCTGTTAAACTCACCCCCAACATGCATACCACCTATTAAAAATAAACTGGCATGGCTTTAATGTCTATTTCCTGATAAAACCTTACAAAACAGTGCTTTTGTAATAATCATATTAACCATTGTGTTACTTCCAAAAGGAAAACCAGATGAACTTGTGTTGAAATGAAACACTGTACTAAATTCCTCAGATGGTATGGGATGTTGTATATAATACTGCTACGTAACAGCTTAGCAAACACTGTCCAGTATGCATGCCACTCGGAGTAAATTCACTTACCTCAGATGTATGAAAAAATGAGTTCAGGTAGGTTTTGTAAATGTCTTAGCCTCTCAAATATAATATAATAGCAATTGTCTGCAAGATTTAGATGAAGGCCAAAGAAACTAGTTTCTATCTTCTGTTTAAGGTCCATCTCCCACTGTAGTCTAGTGTTTTGTAAGGGACTACAGCAAAATGCTAGGGCTCATAGAACCTGCAGAATGTTTTGTGTTTCTGTGACTGACTTGATTTTTTTTTTTATTTTAGTTTGAATCTCTTCAGTCCTTCTGTAGTTTAACTAATGCACAACAGAAATGCTCCATTACACTTTTAGAAGTGATGTTTACTGTGCTTTTTCATCTTATTTGGAAGGTGAGTACAAGAAAAGTAATGATACAGCTTTTAATTATTTTTCCCCTATTTTTGTAATGAATTATTGTACTTGCGTACACTCAAATACATTGTTCTATATTTTCAGCTTAGATTTCAGTGCCTCAGAATTCTGATACATCATCATCCCTACTAGCATCATGGTAGTTCCAGCTAGACTTAATCTGGTCACATGTCCCTCAAAAAGTACCTGAGAGATCAAAACGTTCCCAATAGCAGTGAGGTTCCCCAGCACATGCACTGTGACAGCTGATGTTAGCTGTATCACGTAGAAACTAGCCAAGTTGTACAGCACAGCACAGCTGCAGCTCAGAGTCAAGAAGAGGTAGAGACGTCCATCTTTTTGAGTCAGTAACTCCCATAATGCCCTGCTCTCAAAAAGGACCGTGGCCGACAGCAGCATGAAGAAACTAGGAACAGCCATGGCATAGAGGAGGACAATGGAATCCATCTGGAGCTGCTGGAGCAAAACACCTGGAAGTAACAATAGGGGAAAAAGGTTAGCAAGTGGAAATGGTAACATCAAATGATAATACATAACAGAACATACTCTGCTGCAAAAACTGAAATATGTGTTCTGCACTGTGTGTTATGGTGCAAATCACAGTAATCATAGGAGGATTACATGGCTATTGGCCCTAATGCCTCTACAAGCCTAGCCATGTTATACCCTCGTTCCCTTTTGGACCAAGATATATAGTCTATGTTTGCTCACAAATGTAAGATCAGCACTGGCTGCCCATGTCTAAGATGCACATTGGGGAAACCCCTGGTGTAAGTTTACGGTTTCCTATCCAATTGTCCAGGTTATGCTTAAATAGGGTCATTCAGAAGCTCTGTTTTAAATGAATTGGGAGTTTGCTCCAGTGGAGTGGCAAGCTTTGGGAGACATATCTGTCTCTCCAGCATGTCCTGATAATATCACAGGCATACTTCTCCACTTCTCAGTGCAAGAATTCTGGACAAAGGCCCAAAAAATAGGAAAAGATTTTTACAAATTCTTCTTAGAAACTT
Source organism: Protopterus annectens (assembly GCF_019279795.1). Classification (NCBI taxonomy): domain Eukaryota; kingdom Metazoa; phylum Chordata; order Ceratodontiformes; family Protopteridae; genus Protopterus; species Protopterus annectens. The sequence goes on from NC_056743.1 coordinate 1,220,869,669, forward strand.
AGAAAGATGCTAGAGTAATAGGGTTTATGTTAACATACATTTTTTGAAGGATTTGAAGTCTGAAATTCAACTATATATCATTATTTAGTGACTTTAATCCTCAGATCATCCCAGTGATTTATCAGAAAACCACAAATTTTATGCAGAAAAGACCAAAAAATATGAAGCAAAACTGTGGAAAATCTGGAGGGTGTGAACTTAGGGGGGGATATTATTGCAGGCTGTGTTAAGATCCCTAGTGTGGGTGAGTCTTGTTCCACTGGATTTGCGTATGTGTAGCAACCTCATCAAGGCAGGGTCTGAGACTGCTCTGTAGGGCAGACACAAGTCACCTCTAACCAGTCTATACAATACTGAATAAAATGATAGGGCCTTCAGTCTGTCTGTGTAGGTCATGTGTTGTAGGTGCTGAACTTTCTAGGTGAGAAACTTATGAGTTCTCTCCAGTTGCTGCAGATGTCTGGGAGAATTTTACTCTATTACTGGTCTGATGAGAACTAAGTACAGGGGAGTTATAACCTCCTTAGCTTTGGATGTTATACCCTTGCTTATGAGGTATGCAATGTAGAAGGTGTGGACACCTGATGATCAAACTTGAGGCTGCTATCAACTTGCGTTCCTAAATCTCTTACCACAGGGTTTGAACTTAAGGGGATATTATTAATGTTATAATTAGCAGGGGTTTCTCCTTTGCCGAAGGGGATGATAATGCTTTTTTTTGTGTTTTGTTTAAGTCCGTGGCTTTGACATCAATCATTTGTCTGTGTAAGCCCATTTTGTAGTATGTTAACATCTTTTGGGGGATTCAATGATTGCACCCAGTTTGCAGTCATCAGCAAACTTGGTAAGCCATAGGCCACAAACAGATACCAAATAGTAGGGGGCCTAGCGCAGATCCGTGTGGAACACCACTGGTAACAGGTCTGCTAAAAGAGGTAGCATCCCCAATGTTGACAGTATGTGTTCTGTTTGTGAGCCAGTTGGCAACCCATCAACTGATGTAAGGATTAATCCCCAGCTGGGTGAATTTCTCAATGATGCCTGAGTGAGGGATTGTGTCAAAGGCCTTGACTAGGTCGAGATAGGCAGCTTGAACTGTTTTGCCTTCATCCAGGCCTTTGATGACATTCTTGAAGAAGTCTACCAGGTTTAGCACACAAGATATGCCCTTAATGGAGCCAAACTGGGTTGGGTCAAGAGTTCATAGGTTCATAGACTAGTACTAAGCTAACTGCCCTTGTGGGCCATTTTAAGCCTACCCAATTAACCTGTGTGAGAATCAAACCCTGTGCCTCTAACCTTGATAAGATCCATGATGATTCTCTCTATGGCCTTGCAGATAAGGCTGGTTATGCTTATGGGTCTGTAGTTCCTGAGGTCAGTTAAGGGACCCCACCCCCTTTGTGGAAGAGGATTACAGTTGCTGTTTCCCATTCAGCTGAGACAAAGTCAGTGCTTAGATTGAGACTGAAAAGTGTACTCAGCAGTTCTGCTAACTCCTGCTTCAGACCATTTAATAAGCAGCCTGTGATGTTGTCTGTCCCATAGAGGCTGGGTTTTTGGCCTAGGAGAGTGCATCTATGACCTGCTATCTGGAGATATTAGGCAGAGGACTGGTAACAGGTGTGTTATGGGGCATGATTGGTGGGTACAGGAGGTGAAGTTTTTGCCAAACCTGTCTGCTAGCAGGTTTGCAATGTCCTCAGGTTCAGTATAAGTGGTACTGTCCACAGCTAATTTGGCTCAAAGCTGGGCCTTCCCTTTTAGATTTCAGATGTAGTTAAAGAATGCTTTGTGATTTACCTTAGGTAGGGATGCTAATTTAGTTTCATAATTAGCTTTAGAGGACTTTACAAGATGTCTAACCTGCTTGTTTATGCTTTGGAGGGAGTTCTTCCTTTGCTGGGACCATTCCCTCTTGATTTTTGACAGCAGTAATGTAAGCTCCAAAGTTGTAAATTCCACTGCTACGTGCTCTTTGAGGTGTTTCATAATCATAAAACTGGTCCTTTCTGAGTTGAGAGGAGGTAGGCTTAACAGGAGTAATATTTTGACACAATTTGTGTTAGATGCTTGCAGGGTTTACACATGCTTCTGCAACATCTCAGTCAATGAGGTGGAAAGGCATTCAGAACCTATTTCATAATTTATATCCCATGGCAGCAGCACGTGTACAATAACCTTTATTATTATATGATTATTTGTAGCTACCTTGTTCAAAAATATTTTTAGTGCCTACATCAAAACTATGAAATCTTTTCATTGACTTCACACAGTGAAATACAGTAGAGCAAACCACATAAACAGCAGTTCCATGAAGAGCGTCATATATCATATCCTCCTAAAAACATTTATTTATTTTATTTGCAGTTTGTTTGCTACGATAGTCCATTGGGCCACAAGGAGCCCATTTTCAATGGAGTCCCGGGGAAAAAAGATCTAGAAAAAATACAAATTACAAATTATACGTAAGAGTGAATTGTAAGAAATACAAAGTACACAAATTAAGTAAAGGTGACATTTAGAAGGAACAAATTGGTACAATGCAATAGCAAAATGTTTACAAACAGTCAAGTTCTTAAGAGTTATCATAGTTTCAACAATTTATAACTTAACTACTAATTCCTTCAGTTCTTAAAAGTTATACTAATTCCTACAGTTTATTGGAGAATGGGGATATAAATCTATAGGAGGCTATTTACAGATGTTTTAGCATTTAGAGAGTAACTATAGTGTAGGAAGATTATGTAGGATGGGAGCATGAGCATTCCTATTGTGAAGTTAGGTGTGAGTCAACAGACAACTCATCAGCCTCTAAAGTACATATCAGGTGATTTAGAGCCTGGCTTTAACATCATATCTGACAGTATCTTAGGTCCAGAGATGAAGTTATTATCTACAGGCTGCCAAGAGTGGACAATCAGCTTGGTTCCAGAATTCTTTTCACTGCCATAGTCACCAAGGCAATGACTCTCTCTTGTCCAACACTGTTACACAACTCAACCAAGCCTGAAATTATGGTAAGTATTAGAGAAGGTAAGGATTAGTAACAATGGCTGAGCATAAAATACTCTTTAAGTAAAACTAAAGTGAACAGACTTGCATTCTTAGACTCAACAATTAATTAGTGTTTGATGTACCTGGTGAGTTGTCTGCTGTCTGGAAGTGTGCAACAGCAGGACTTATTAAAATATAAAGCAATGCCACTCTACCATATCAACTAATCCAAAACAGTGTAGTACCCTTTTGTTCACTTAACTCTAAAATCTATTTAGGGGGAACCTATCTCAACGTTTGCTTGTATTTTGCTCCTGTCCTGCAGGCAACCCTTATCTCTGGTCTATATATACTATCTCCTTTCCTGCAGGGAACCCCTATCTCTGGTCTATATATACTGGCTCCTCTCCTGCAGGCAACCCCTATCTCTGGTTTATATATACTAGCTCCTCTCCTGCAGGCAACCCCTATCTGTGGTCTATATATACACTGGCTCCTTATCTGCAGGCAACCCCTACCCCTTACCTCTGGTCTGTATATAAATACAAGCGATAGGGGTTGCCTGCAGGAATATATATATATATATATATATATATATATATATATATATATATATATATATATATATTGCAGGAAACCCCTATCTCTATTCTATATATACTAGTTCCTTTCCTGCAGGCAACCCCTATCTCTGGTCTATGTATCCTGGCTTTACCATTCACCAGCGCTCCTGGGGTAGGGAGACTTGCACCTATGGACTACTTATTGCTTAACTTGCAGTTGTCACTACAATTAATGCAAGTCAGCCCCAGCAGCTGTTGATCTGCTTCCACTAGACTGAAAGCAATTAGGCTGTATCTGATCTTAAATTCTGTTCCTAGCACTGCTTGGCGATTGAACTCTACAGCACTCTTAAAAGGTTCTTCAGTGGGACAACCCAGTAAAATGAGACCAAGTACCCAGATTTAATGCCCCCATGTCCAAGTTGGTTTTACAGAATGGAAACAAAAACCAACAAAGGCATCCCACACCACCCAAAAAAACATAATATAAAACCATTCAATGGAGTCCCGGGGAGAAAAGATCTAGAAAAAGTACAAATTACAAATTATACGTAAGAGTGAATTGTAAGAAATACAAAGTACACAAATTAAGTAAAGGTGACATTTAGAAGGAACAAATTGGTACAATGCAATAGCAAAATGTTTACAAACAGTCAAGTTAATTTGTGGTATGGTAAGAAAGAAATAGAACCCAGAGCAAATTAAACAATGTTTTAATAAAAAACAAACAAATTCAACAACCAGTTAAGTGTTTTTATCCACTCTATATGTATGGACTTCGTCAGGTCTAAATCTTGAGGGAACCCACCTGTTATATTTAAATAACACCCTGAATTAACTAAAGTCTGTTTTTTAAAGAAACAAACTGTTAAAAATTGCACCATGTGAATTTCAGACATAAAAGTGGTCTTGGGAGGTCTTGCTGCACTGTTATAGGATAAGAAGAAGAATAGAGAGTGGAATCACCAACAGTTGTTGAGAGAACAAGTTAAAATATAATATTTTTTAAACTGCTTTGTGTTTGAAGGACTGCTGTATGCAAAGAAGGCATGTGACACCACTGAAAAGATGAAGAGACAAAGGCAAATAAGAATACAAACTAGTACATTTGGAAGAAAAAGGGATAGTTTATATGGATAGTTTATATATGCCAACATTGACAAGTTACTTGGCAATCACAATAAGGCTGACAAGTTATTTGCAGAATTTGCCTAATGCTAAAAGACCCATAAATGTTTACTGTGTCTGTTAAGGGCTGGGGTTGGGGTCTGTGTCCTCAACACCTCACAGCTTTATTTAACCTTAACACAGATCACACCATACCACTTGAAAAAGGGTATCTCAGAAAAAAATATACAGTGGTATTGGGCACCTTTTCATGAATGGCTACCAATACATCTCCCAGCACACAGATACATGCACTCCCACTTTTTAAATCATTAATCCCACACACTCCATATGTGGCAATTCATGGATATAAACCACTGCTACCCCACTATAGTCAGGGACTGAGTATGACAGTGTTTGTGTATTTCAGTACTTACTCACATAATCTTACTTGGAGGTTGGATTACTTAGTGAGCTGAAGGGTATGCTAAACATTGACTCATATCCTCAACCCCCATACATACACACACACACACACACACACACACACACACACACACACACACACACACACACACACACACACACACACACAAGGATCTGTCCATTACCCTGTCAGGAAATAAAATGACATATGGTGCAGATCAAGGCAGTATTCAGAAACAAGCAGTGCAGTGCTTCACATGAAATAGCATGGTGAGGGTGACTCAGACACACAGACATAACAAGACTGTACTACCAGATAAATAGCCTGGTATGCATCACTTGCTAATGATGGTACATGTAAATGAGCATCATAATGCTAATTATATTGTAGAAAAAAGCATTAACCATCCTTGCAACAGGGATATTTCAATATCTGACAGGGGATATGTAGGAGTTTAGCAGGCGCCAACCTCACAAATCCTACACTAATTGCTTGCCATGATGCTGCAACATATGCAGGATCATATTTGGTTTCCACAGACAGCAGGGGAGGGAACCACCCCTTTTGTGGGTATTCAGTGAAACCATTCCACATGGCATTCAATATATGAACCGGAAGGCCTACTATGCCATTACTACCAGGTGGTTTGCAGTGCAAAGGGATTATATACATTGTGTCCACCATCAAGGTAGTTCCCATGATTCCATCTGCCACAAATGCAACTGCAGAAATCTTTCATACAAGGTGACTTTCCACAGGGCCATCTAAGGGGTAGATACATATGTTGCTTTCCATGGAGCCATCAATATTCTGGTCCTATGAACATAGGTAGCAGACCATTCATAATGGTGTCCACTGTTGTGTATTATTGGTTAGGCTGGACACATCTTGGAACTATGACTGATGACCCATATCCAAAGTCCCCAAACCATGGCAGAGACGGAGTATAAAATGCTGCATTGTCACAGACATGTAACATCATCGAAAATATTCAGAGTTCTGAAGTCCAGCTTCTGCTACATGGAGACATCTGGTGTGTTTCAGAGTCCTGTAATGAGATACTTTAGGGTTTCTACCATGCTACATAATATAATGCTACCATGCAGTTACAGTATGGCAACACTGTAGCACTGCCAGACATACCTGTGACTGCAACAGACGAGGAGTTGGGTGCAGAGTCTTCAACGGAACCAGCTGAGACTGTACCTCTTATGAGGCAGATATGGGTGCAATGTGACATGGCACCTGGTCCAGAACTATGGCTATGAAAAGAAAAACACAGAAGAAAACTGATGCATGCAATAACACACCCGGGCTATACAGTACAGTACAGTACAGTACAGTGTATTGACTGACCATGTTATGCATCAGACTTTACCATACTCACAAAGGCCAGAGGAGTGGGCAAAGTACATGGAGCAGAATGACAGGAGACAGCAATGTAAGAATAGGTGTAAGGGCCATAAGTGGTGGATATGGTAGCCACACACATGGCTAGGAAGTTGGAGGGAGTCAAGGTATCAAATCTTCCATTGATGGTGTGGAGCTTAAGTAGGTGGAACACTGACTGGGTGTACCATGTGGCACTTCAGTATCAGGAGAGGAGGCACCCAGTACAGAGAATGGTGTACCATGTTGACTGCATATACAAGAACCCTAATGTAGTACCTCCATATGGTGTTCCAGTAGAATACTGGCACTCATAACCCCTGGAACAGGCATGGGTAGGTGCTGTTCATAGTATGGCTACAGGGCAGTTTGATGGCACTGAACTGCTGGACCTGACTATCCAGTGAAATGTGACCACAGTGGAGTTAGATGTGCATCAGCTATAGCCATAGGAATATACACTCCCAGAGACAGAAGCAGTCAGGAACAGTGTGGACAGTGAAGCTATCTCCATAAATGTGTGTGCCATCTGCATTAGCTTGACTTGTAATTGTGCGATGTGCATATATCCCCCAGCATGACCACGGTGGCCAGTTGCTTGCATTCTAATGGCCTCACCAGTTCTGCCATCTGGGTCACTAATGCCCTTAACAGGTATGACTGCTCTGGATTCCTTTATGCCATGTCACTCTGCATGAGTTAAAAGATGTCCTGCAGTCATTGAAGTTGTTGCAGTTCCTCACATAGACCACATAGCACACTCATCATGTCTGATATGGTGTGATTAGTGGCCATCTCTGCCTGGATCACTGATCTACACATCCAGTGATAGATGACAAGACTAATAACCAGGTCTGTCCTGTATTTATGGAGATGACAACTCCCTACATGCTTCTCTCCTATGCTGGACATGCACACCTTGAAAGCAATGCAGCCCTCTGTTGTTATCTGTAGTGGTGTCACCTGTGTAGTTGGGGTGGGGCTGACATGGATAGTACATCCTGCCCTATACACTTAGGATACCAGACATTCATCTCACCCTTTGCTGTCTTCTCAACTGTGTATAATGTGTGTGTATCCTCTACTGTTAACATTGCTGATAGTGCCACAGAGTCATCAGACTGTGTCATGTGCATGGTGCTAGCACCATTAGCCACTGGTGAGTGACATCAGGCATGTACTGACATACCTGTTGTCTGGCTCCTCTACCAGTAGAACCAGTGAATACACACAGAGTGCCACAAAGATTGCTGTGTTCCAATTATATATATACCCTACGGACATATATGTACCTTGTGGTGCATATGTATTTGTCTGACTAAACCACTCCCTGTTGAAAGTCAGTGTCTTACAGTAACATCACATGCTACTATGAACCTGGTACATCCCTGCTGCCAGGTATGAGAGTTCTCTCACCATCCCTAATGAGAGATACCAGAAACTCCTCCACCTCTGTGAGATGTCTCTGTGTAGGTGGGCCATATATATCCACACATCTGTACTGTTGTCTTACTATAGTCTACAGCTGCATTTATGCCTGAACCAGTCCCTGACACATCTAGTCAAACAAGGTGCCTTGTCTACTTTACCATTTTCAAGGATGCACATGTATGCATATGCATGTATGTATAAGGCCTATAGTAGCACCTTCATTTCATATGTAGTGAACTTTTCCAGTTACTGCAGTTCCTTTGGTCTCATGACAAGATGTGCTGGATTACACATATAGGTCAGAGTACGTTTGGATGACATTTTATAACAGATGACAACTGACTCAGAACTGTACCCAATCCCCTTTCAGTGAGCATAGAGCTGTTCCTACTATGGTGTGATCATTTCAACAGTGTAGCATAGTATAGCAGCAGTTGGCAAGTCATCCATGTTTGCTTTCCATTGTGCCCCTGCTGATAGCACAGTCTTTTTTTTTTATGCTGGAAATTTCATATCCCCCCGTAGCATGTTGTGTAGTCTATGTGCAAATGGCAAGCTGTTGCAAACCCTATTCAACAAAGAAGTTCCCTAGAATGACAATGTTCCCTGTGCCCTTTCAGGTTCAGCCCACCCTCCTCCAGCAAAATTACAACCTGTACTGTGAAGTTCCTTCTGCCTTGTCTGGTTGCCACATCCCCAACAATAATGTAACCTACCCTGTCATGTACTATGTTACTTAATACACACTTCTGGTCAATTACTGTCGCAGTTGCTTCCATGCACACTTGTGTCTCACTGCAGTCCTGAGGTCCACTAACAGCAGTACTGTCTTTTGTTGCTTTGCAAATATAGCAGTGCACTCTGATATCCACTATATTCTGAGTCTCTAAGTTGTTTGCTGTAATGCTTTCTCCAAAAATATAATAACCATGGTTCTCATTTATTGTACAAATGAAGTTCTTTAACACAGTAATCTCTAAATTGTGGCTATAACATGATGTACTGTCAATCGTAGTCAGTATTATGATGCTCATGTTTGCCCATTTCCAGATTGGGAGGTTATGTATATTATGTATGCGTACATGGCCATGCTATTAATACTTTGTATCATGCTGTTCAGTGTTGCACATCGCTTGCTTCCAGTATGTGCAGCCATTTGTACTGGGCTATTATTTTTTACTTCTATTAGACCTAACTAACGGACATGGTCTGTTGAGGCACTGAGTTTAGCAAAGGACTACATGGTGTAGTAAGAGGAGTAAGATCAGAGGGAGCACTGCTTAGGGAGTATGAGGGCCACCTCTATAAAAGTGATGTCTGGCAGGCAGCAGCAGTTTGTCATAGTGCTGCATAATGCCAATAGCATTCCTGCACTGGTGCACTGTAGTGATATGAGGAAGCAGAAGTATAGTGACATGAGGATGTTCTATCTAGACTTCTCCACCAGTATAAATAAGTGATTGAGGGAAGGGAGTCATTTGTCTGAGATTGGTACAGCTCTACCTGTCTTTTACAAAACAGAATTCATACCTAGTCACAGATCTCTTACTCTAAATGCTTACCCATACCTGTTATCTAAGCATTCGTTACATTGTTCAGCTCTGCAATTCTAACACCATATTTCCATTAATGATTCATTCAGTATTGAGCTACACATATGCAGAACCAGTTCAGCACATTGTCAATCCATTGCATCCTAGTGGACATATGCCTCAAATTCCATGTCCAACAAATCAAGGTAACTAAGCAGGTAAATAATAATAACACAGAGACTTCAGATGGATTAAATGGCCGCAGCCATGTGTTTATTGCCAATCATTGTCAATGACTTTCTCTAATAAACCAATTATTATGAGATGTGCGCAAGGCAGGAATATCAGGGAGGCCATTTATTTCTTTCATAGCATTCCACTACGCCTACAGGACAACAGACAGCACTGTCGATATCCGGCCCTTTTATGTATCATACCCATTTCATAACAACTTTTCCACAGTTCATCACAATTCTTCTGGGCCGCCTTACAATCTGCCAAGGGGGGCCATTGCCGGGCTGATAAGTCCCCTGGCAACAATCCCTTGGGGCTGTCTGGCCTGTGGAAGGTCCAGCTGAAAAGTCCTGTGACCTCCCCCCCCCACTTGCCTTGGCCTCCCTTACCTTTCCTGCCTTCCGCTTACATGACTGCGACAGACTAGCCTGACCTATCTATCTTACCCGGAGGAGAAGGCGAAAACCTGAAAAACCCATTGGGAAAAACAGGAAATTCCTTCTCGACCCCTAATGCGATCACCTTAACGGTCACCGGGTTCCCTGAATACCTTGTCTGACCCTGAAACTGACTGTCAACAACCCCCTGCTTTTACGAGGGGGTGGGTTGGGTGGGACAAGCTGTCCAGGTAGGGATCAAGAAGACTGATTTGGTTTGTTCCCAGCCTTTTCAATCCTTCCTCTAGCCAGCCCATCCCACCTTACCCTCCTACCTATCCTGGCCCTACCTGCCCCCCCCTTCCCCCACTGAAACCTGAGTCCGAGCTGACCTGCCTCAGACAAATTGCAGATTGCTGCGATTTGGCTTGCAATCTGTTGTTGTCTGAGATTGGTACAGCTCTACCTGTCTTTTACAAAACAGAATTCATACCTAGTCACAGATCTCTTACTCTAAATGCTTACCCATACCTGTTATCTAAGCATTCGTTACATTGTTCAGCTCTGCAATTCTAACACCATATTTCCATTAATGATTCACTCAGTATTGAGCTACACATATGCAGAACCAGTTCAGCACATTGTCAATCCATTGCATCCTAGTGGACATATGCCTCAAATTCCATGTCCAACAAATCAAGGTAACTAAGCAGGTAAATAATAATAACACAGAGACTTCAGATGGATTAAATGGCCGCAGCCATGTGTTTATTGCCAATCATTGTCAATGACTTTCTCTAATAAACCAATTATTATGAGATGTGCGCAAGGCAGGAATATCAGGGAGGCCATTTATTTCTTTCATAGCATTCCACTACGCCTACAGGACAACAGACAGCACTGTCGATATCTGGCCCTTTTTATGTATCATACCCATTTCATAACAACTTTTTCACAGTTCATCACAATTCTTCTGGGCATGCCCACAATCTGCCAAGGGGGGCCATTGCCGGGCTGATAAGTCCCCTGGCAACAATCCCTTGGGGCTGTCTGGCCTGCGGAAGGTCCAGCTGAAAAGTCCTGTGACCTCCCCCCCCCCACTTGCCTTGGTCTCCCTTACCTTTCCTGCCTTCTGCCACAGAAGGGAGGAATGTTCCTCCCTTCCGCCAGCACATCTCAACCTACTCTAGGTGAATGCCCTTCAGAGCTGAAACTGCCTGTAATTCCTTGTAAAATACCTGTGAACCTTTTTCCGATAAATGAACCCCATCTTTCTCATACCTATCTGGCCACCAGACCCGAATGCCAGGGTGGGGAATGTACAACCCCTTAATGGCCTTTAAAATCTTATCCATAGAATTATTAATTCTCCGTCTCATTCTTTCCACAGCTTTTATGGACCTAACCCCTTTCCATCTTTTTCTCTGTACCACTTCTGACCAACAAATAATGGCGTGTGGCCAGCATTCATGTATGTAATTAATTTCCCGTACCATAGCACTAATTAAATCTTGTATTGGTTGCTGACCAATATCATTGCCCCCTAGGTGTAAGACGATGGCTGCAGGAGGTTTACCACTTCGCTGCTTGTTGCATTACTGTGCTAAGCTGGTGCCACCGCATTCCTGACACCCCATACCAAACTGTTTTGCCTGGAGCTTGTTCTCTTTGAAAGGGTAAGCCCGGCCTGTTCTGCACCCAGAGGTGGAGTCTCCGAACAAAGGAATGGCCAACTATCCAGATGTATTTCTGTTCTGCGGATTTGTCTGCTGAAATGCAATGAACAAGAGTTAGAGTTGTTTACACCTTACATAACTTTTATAAGCTTTGGATTTCCATCTACCCATCCTCATAATGTCTGCCTGCGACATCCCCATTTCATGTGCATATGAGGCTGCACCTATCCGAAAAGAATGCAATGTATACCTGCTTGTGTCCAAGCCTATCAACTTAACTGCCTGCTTTAAGACTGCTCTCACCTGATAATGTGTAAGTGGTTCACCTTGCTGATGGCAGAAAAATGGTCCACCTAATAAACCCCTATAACCCTGGTACTCCAATAACACTTTAGTCACATTCCATTCTAATCCCTCCTGGGTAACTACTCTTACCCATTGACCTTTGCCTTCCTGATCAGTTTTAGATTTCGCCACATAAATCCAGGTGTCATCACCCAGCACGTGTACATGTTCTAAAGGCAGTACTGTCCCTTGACTTTTCTTGTTCGGTTGGACAATTTCCGACCATCTAAATGCCCCAAAAAAGCCAGCAGAAAGGCAGCCTTAAATAATGATACCTCATGAGTAGAGAAACAAACCTCTGAAACCGCAATCCATAACTTGCTTAATACAGCTGGACCTATAGGGTATCTCTTATCCAGCCTCTTGGGTGTTTGTCTCCCCCAACCTTTAAACATCGCACGTACTTGGAAAGTTTTAGCTAGATCTTCCAAACCCAAAGCCTGATGGAACCAATTCAAGGCTGACAATGTGCTTCTAGCTCTGCCCAGGCTCCAACCTTTTTCTTTCATCACCATGATATAAGACCTGATTTGGTGAGGTGGAAAAGGCCAAATGGATTCCCAGCCTCTGGTTATTCTAGTTTGCAAGAACTGTTGTATACATTTATTGTACCTTACCCTTGTTCTTCTACTGAGAGAATTACACATTAGCAACCATTGTCATCTGTCCATAAGGTCCATAATTGAACTGGCACTGGTGTCGGAGAAGGAGTCGCCCTTGGGGCCAGCGACCGGAAACGGGGCCACTGCAAACGAGAAAGTGCATCTGCCAATGAGTTATCGATGCCAGGAATGTGTTGTGCCTTAACTGTCACATTAAATGTCAAACACTTAAATGTAAAATATCTCATCATCCTACCTAATACCCCTTTTCCCCCCAGCTGATTATTGACTATATGCACTACACTATTGTTGTCAGAACGCAGCCAGACTACTCTGTTTTTCATTTGTGCTCCCCAAATTTCCAATGCCACCACTACTGGGAAAAATTCCATATCTGCGATTGAAATATCTACCCTGTTTTTCAATTGAGACGGCCAAGCCATGCTGAACCAGTGATCTTGAAAATAACCCCCAAAGCCAATTCCCCCCGCTGCATCTGTAAACAACTGAGCGGGAGGTAGCTGGTCTCTCTCCTGCCAAATTGCTATCCCATTGTAGTCTGATAAGAAACTCCACCACACACCTAGATCCTCCTTCATACCTTGTGTGATCCTAATCCGATGGTGTGGCTTTGTGCACCCTGACCCCTTAGCAGCTAAGCGCCTCATAAATGAGCGTCCTACAGGAATCACTTTGCATGCAAAATTCATTAACCCTACTAATTCTTGTAACTGTTTAAGGGTTATCTTATTCTGTGTTAGCACTTGACTTAAGAGTAGTCGTAATTTCTGCACCTTGTCAATAGGAAGCCTGCACTGCCCATTGAAGCTATCAATCTCTATACCCAGGAAAGCCAATCTGTTCATCGGGCCCTCTGTTTTATCCCTTGCTAGCGGCACCCCTAACTCCCTGCATACCTGTTGAACTGTATCCAACGCTTGTTGACATTCCCGTGTCCTCCTTCCCAATGAATAGAAAGTCATCTAAATAATGAACAACTCTGTCTTCCCCTACCCGCTGAGCCACCAACCAGTGTAAGAAGGAACTGAATTTCTCAAAAGTAGCACATGCTATTGAACAACCCATAGGCATGCATTTATCCATGAAATACTGGCCTTCAAATGCCAAACCTAACCACCCTTGGTCTTTAGATGCAATGGGTAAAAGTCTGAAAGCAGACTCTATGTCAGCTTTTGCCATAAGGGCCCCTCTTCCCTTCTCCATGACTTTCTTAACAGCTTCATCAAAAGACGCATAATGCACTGAAGTCCCTACCCCATTTATGTAATCATTTACCGAATTTCCTTGTGGATAGGATAAGTGGTGAATAAGCTGAAATTCACCAGGTTTCTTTTTGGGTACTACGCCGATAGGAGAAACCTTAAATGCTCTTCTTGGTGGGCAGGGAAATGGGCCTGCCAGTCTGCCCGCTTCCAATTCTTTATTTATTTTTGCTCTAACTATCTCCGGATGCTCTTCTGCTGACTTCAAGTTCTTGACCCAAACCCCTTGCTTCCTACCTTTTGCTGGTATCTTGAAGCCCTTGGTGAATCCCTCTTGTAGTAATGCTGCTGCTTCTCTATCTGGATACGCTTTGAGCCATTCCTTTAAAATATCCCCTTTTACCGGCGTTGGGAGATGGAGCTGCGTACCCTTTAAAGGTGGCGGGTGGGTAAAAACATTTGTTCTGGGGGTTTGAGAGACGAAAACAAGCCTTGGCTGGGTGGTTTACCTTACCACAAGCCATGCATTGATGCTTAAATCTACACTGAAGTTGATTCCGACACTGACCGAAGTTGTACTGATAACACTTCCCAGCACTCCCGTCTGTTCTGTCCCATTGGTTGTCTGTTGTTAAACCGAACCTATAAGTGTTATACCCATTCTGATTAACTGGAAAACCACAATCTGTTGTTGCTGCATCTCCGCTTGTATCTAGCCAGCACAAAGCCCCAAATCCAACCATGCCCAAGACCTCTCTGGGTATGACTGCCTCATCCTTCTGTAGTCCTCATCATACCTCAACCATCTGTTGCCCCCTTGAGCAAAGCGCATCGTGGTTACCCTATTAAAATGCGTCCACATGTCTTTTGCTTTAGCAGAACATCTATCACCTAAAATTTGAGCATAAATGGAGTAACCAATCGCCCAGTTTTCCCATGTTCTTCTTACTTGTAACCTCCTTTTTTTGGCTACTGAATATTCAACCCTGCCATCCTTATCCCTTTCCTTTTCTTCATCCTCCCTGTTCAGCAATGAAAATATATCTATGTATTCCCCACTTGCAATCTGTTGTTTCACTTTTTCACTTAAATGAAAACCTAGTGGTAATTCTAACGTAACTGCACCACTGTACTTAACCAGTTCTGAGTCTCCCTTCCCCCCTTCCAGCACAGTCTGACCCTTGTTTCCTTGATGCATTACTGTATCACCATCCTGTTTACCTTTGAGCTGAGCTAATAAAGCTCCCATCTGGTCTAAAAGTGCATTGTTAGTTTGGGTACACCCAACTCCAGCCATGGAGCCCCTACTGTTGTGGCTGACTCAGAGTCCTCCGCTGTCTGCTTGTTGTCAATCCCAACCATGTCCCTCAAAGTATCGTGACTCTGTGAAATGATTTGATTAACCTTGCAGTGTTCTCCAGGCAAAGATTCATAGTACCTTAATTCCTCATCTAATATACCTTGGCTTTGTAACCACTGCAAACACTTCTGATCCATAATAGGCATATTCTTACCTTCCCTCTTGCGCTTTTTGCAGTGTTTCTTCTTATCCTTATGCTTCTGAGAATTTCCGGTATTCCTGTCCTGTCCGTCATCTTTCCCATTACTTCCGACTAACCCTTGGGATCCTGAGCTGGGTCCTGTTTGAGGGTCCGGGGGCAGGTCACCCGCAGGTTGAACATTAACTGCTTGAGGCACCTGCCCTGACCCTACTATCTGGTGAAACAGATCCTCCCACCATGATCTCCCTTTTATGCTCAACAAGGTCTGCATTTGTGTTTGCATTTGAGGATCCATCTAGTCAGTGAAAACACAAGACATACCCGTTAGATAATTAGGGTTTTTTTTTTTTTTTTTAATAGTTATACAAAGTAGTAAAGTGCTTTAACTAAGTTTGTGTTTCACTAACCCGACTGATTCTACTAAATCTCCTTCTTTTCAGTCTTCCTTAATGAATTTAACACCAGTAGAGAGTAACCTGATCTAACCAGCCCCTCCATGCTTACGCTACCACAGTTTAGAATTGAGTTCTATTCAGGGAAATTAATAATTACCACAATTACAAGCATGGGCTCTTGTGTACTGATGCTTCCTGTACCTCAGGCCCAAGCTCACAGGCCTAGCCATGTTGCTTCAGCAGGCCTTAGCTCACAGGCCCTGCCATGCGGTTTCCTGCAGACCTCACTGACAGGCCTTGCCATGTGGCTCCATGCAGGCCGCTGTTAACAGGCCTTGCCATGCGGCTTCTTGCTGGTCTCAGCTCACAGGCCCAGCCATGTGGCTTCCTGCAGGCCTCAGCTCACAGGCCCAGCCATGTGGCTTCCTGCAGGCCTCAGCCCACAGGCCCAGCCATGTGGCTTCCTGCAGGCCTCAGCTCACTAGGCCTCTCAGCTCTTGAGCCTAGCCATGTGGTTTCCTGCAGGCCTCAATTCACAAGCCCATCCATGTGGCTGGCTGCAGGCCTCAACTCCCTGGACCAGCCATGCGGTCTCCGTAGGCCTTAGCTGCCTTGCACTTTGACTAACACAATAAAATCTGATTAAAAAACCTATAAAAACATTCCTGATACTCTACTGAGGATTTATGTAATATGTTATTGTGCAATCTTAATTACTAGCCTGTTTGCCATCTGGTAAAAACTGCTTTCAAGCCACTTATTTGCCTCCAAGTATAGTAAACACCTAGGATTCAAACAGCAACTGTTCTTACCCTGGAGAATTCCTTTTAATCCTGCAATTAACTAACAACAAGGAAGACTTTACATTGTTCTAAAACCACCCACTGTTTTCAACTCTCATTAGAATTACACAGACAACTTTAACTATTAGCATGTTTGAATGATAATGGAATTAAGAATAGAAATACTAACATTCCACTCTGTTGCTACAGCCAAACTTAATACTAAAATTGCCCCAGCATCTCTTTCCAAAACAGCTTCAAAAAACCCCCAGCAACTGATCCTACCACAGATAACTTCCTTTAAGGTTGTAATTAAATCAACAAACAAAAATGAGGGCCTTACCTTGTACCAAGATAAACCACTTATTTCAAACAATCCACTGATCAGTTGCTACAAGCTGTCCAGGTAGGGATCAAGAAGACTGATTTGGTTTGTTCCCAGCCTTTTCAATCCTTCCTCTAGCCAGCCCATCCCACCTTACCCTCCTACCTATCCTGGCCCTACCTGCCCCCCCCTCCCCCCACTGAAACCTGAGTCCGAGCTGACCTGCCTCAGACAAATTGCAGATTGCTGCGATTTGGCTTGCAATCTGTTGTTTACTATTGTAAGCCTTCTGTACTTGATTTGGCACGGTACATTAGGCCTGTCACCTGTAACTGTAATTGCCTTCTGTTGTCAGAAATGTACTCACTGCTGTTTGTTTTGTATTTTCCAGTGGATGAGGAAAAAGAGGAGAACAGAGTGACCTATCTAAGGAGGTGTGACATGTTTGCTTATACTGTAGTATTTTAATGACATTTATTTCACATTTACTCATTTGTCATGTTTGTTTTTTTCTCTCGTTCTCATTTTTGTTCTGTTTATTATCCTTTTCTGTGCCATCAGTTGTGGTGATGTGGTGGCCATGTTGCTCTGCACTGGTCACCACATCTACCACTGGGTCTATAACAACCTGTGAAAAGTGACCTGTTTGCTGATGGTCTTCATTTCCACCTCTCGAGAGGAGGCCAAAGCCTCCTCATCCGAGAGTGGTGCAGAGGGGTTTTCCTGGCTCACCCTGGGGAAGTGCAGCAGCAGGTGAAAACCAAGGCAGACCAGTGGCTGGGTGCCTACAGTGGCATTTGGGGGAGGCATCTCATTGTGCAGCTGATTGAGTCTCATGGCCAGCTGACCCCATCCGCTGAGTGACAGAGAAATTGCCAGCCCATGATGTCAGCCACAGAAATGATTGATATCTGGGTGCATTCCCTCTGTGACAGTCAGGCAGGCCCTCCTTATTCTCCGTCATTGTGTTCATCCTTACATGTAACTGTCCACCCCAGTCTGTAGTCTATTCCTCCTTTCACCAGTTGTCCATGCTCAGTCCTCATCTCTTCACTATTGCGCTCCCTTGTGTGCTATTACCCCTGCTGTCAGTATGTGTCTGCTCTTTATGCTTGTTTGTCTGCTTTTGCTTCCTTCCCTATACCTTCCATCCTATCTGTACTTTCCCCTTACTAACTTCTCCCACTACGTCTTAAAATAAATAAAAATAAACCATGGGCACCTTTATCTCAAATTATGTATATCCTTCTTCATCCACTTATCTTCTCTATCATCATTCTGTGTGTTCCTCTGATTGCTATTCCCCATTTCTGCCTTACTGTCTCCCCTTTCCACTCCATTTATATAATGACAAGAGTTGGCACTTTGCTGTGATTTCCTAGTATGGCCTGCTTCCAGCACCTATATTACAGCTAATGAGAGACTTCCTTCAGCACATGAATACATACAGTGTTGGGAACACCACCAGTCACCTGACCACACTTAACACAGTCAATCCAGAAGCATGTTTATTGCCATTATTACAGCTATGAAGTTTCGATACACACCCCTGTCCTCAGCATGACAGTGCTATGCCTACACTCATGCATGCCTAATCAGTGTCGAGCCGCATCACACTAAATTGACAGTGCATTTTACTGCTGCATGATAGTGTTATTCTTTTTTTCTAAATGCATCCCCAATGGATGCTGACTTGTCTTCTGCTGACAGCTGAAGTTATGATGAGGCAGGTGATGCAGCAAGCACAGTTAAGAACAGGAAGGTACAGATATAGACAGGATAAGAAAAAGGTGATCATCACAGGCAGACAGCTGTAAAACAAAGAAAATGATCAACTGAATAAAGACAGTGGGAGTGGGTGGTTATATGTGGAATATTTATTATTATTAATGTTTCTGCTTTGCCGTAGTTGCTTATTGATCTTGACTGTGAGGTGGGGAGACAGACAGACAAACAGATGGGAGGATGGCAGGCAGTGAATGAAAGCTTTAAAGAGAAAGATTATATGTTTGGGGACAAGATATGGAAGCTATTTCATTCATTGTTGAAGCTTATAGGCAGACTAGAAAAAACTAATTAGTATAGGGCTGTAAAGGAAATAGTTTGGACTTTTAGAAATGTATAATATTAAAGGAAAAAGCACCTTATCCCTCCCTCTGTACAGCACCACTGACTGTCATGTGACCACTGCACTTTACCCAAAGTCCTCTCTGTAGCCCTGTTTATTCCTGTATGTAAGTCTAGGTGCTATACTATGAATAATGAAAAAAAAAATAATGTAGATGGTGAAACATTTTTGCGTTTTTTGACTTTACTGATTTAAAAAAATACATACAGAAGTCTAGTTACCTTTAACTACCAAGTCAGACAACCAACATGTGCCTTCTAAAACTCCATGTAATTTAATTTATATGTTGTTTGCTCTGTCACATTTCAAGCACTAATGGTCTACAGTTTGGAACTAATAGCAGAAATGGTGTGGGATGTATCCTAATCTTCCAACTAACAGAAGTTGTGCCAGTGGAAATACATAGGCCTGCAGACAAATTCTAGTGCACCTGTAGATTTCTAGCCATGTCTGATTAGACCGGACACAAAGTATAGTTGTGTAAGTAAATTTACCATAACAGCAGATGTCTGAATGATCACTGCTGTAGTAGTCTTATGGGTTGCACCCTGCTAAGGTTATAACAGCCAACCAGCCAACCACACAGACAGGGATGGCCTTAAGTAAACTTGTGCGGTAGGCAAATAGGCTCAATGGTGCCCCCAAGTGCTATCCCATCCTTCTTCTCACATTATCTGGATTACTTTTTACTTTTTGTATTCTTCCTTTTTCTCGCAGTTTGCCTTACCCTTCGTTTTTTCCTATAATCATTCATTCATTCATTCATTCATTCATTCATTCATTCATTCATTCACTCAACATGTTCTAGCTAAGCAAGACTGCAGTCTGATAACTGTGTAGGAAACAACTGCATTAATCTGGGGATCTGAGGGCCACAAAGCTCTTAAAAACAAGGAGGTTTCTAGATGCTTTGAGATGCATTTGGGAGATTTTTAAACAAACCTTTTTGTCCAATAATTACCCGAAAAAAAAAGCATGATCAAAGAAAGAAATTTAGTATCCCTCTTCATTTTTTTCTGCATCCTTTCAAGACATCCTAACTGACCAAGACTACACTACAATAATTGCAGTGGAAATAACTGTATTAATCTGGAGGTCTGGCCTCCAGAAGCCATGAGGTTTCTAGATGCTCTGAAATGCATTTTAAAGTTTTAAAAAAATCTTTTCTTCCAGTGATGACCTGAAAGAAAACCGTGATTAAGGACAGAAATTAGGCTAACTCTTCAAGTTTGCTTTTCTTTTCTTTCAACACACCCTAACTGACCAAACCTACCCTGTAATAACTAAATTAAGCTGGGGGTCTAGGGGTGCTAGACACTGTGAATCCATATGGTTATAGATGCTGAGAGGTGCATTTTAGATCTTTTTCCAACCTTTTGAACCAATAATAGCCTGAACAAAATTATGCATAATGAAAAGAAATTCAATCTTATTTATTTCAAGGAAAAAAAATAAGTTGTATCCAAGTTTTAATGTTCAAAGCTGAACAAACACCAAATCACATACATATATCATATATAGGTATAGTACCTGCCCCTCTACCCCCACCTCAAAATATATAGTCACTTTCTGTGCATTCTTTCTGGTGTTAAATTGGGATTAAAAGTAAAGCACAAATGCCCACAGTCATATTTTAATACTGCTGTCATATTTATATACAGTATGCCTCCTCACCTCTACCCTAAAATGACAGTCACCTTCTGTGTACCCTTCTGATGTCATACTGGGACAAAACTGAAAATGCAAACAGAATATAACATATTTACTGTCAGACATATTTACGTATTTACTCTCCCCAAAAGACAGACACCTGTGCATGCATCCAGATGTTTGATTGTGTAGAAAATGAAAAAAAAATAATGATTACAATAATGTTTCCAACGTGTTACTTCTAGAGACTGTGCAGTACTCCTATACAAGCTATATTGACCCTATGTGCACCCCCTAAAGTGTATGAGGAAAGATAAAGAAATAGTGACCACACTGTCCCCAGACCAGCACAAGATATAGTGATCTCTGAGATTTTGGAGGAATGTTAAAGAAATAATGACAGCCCCCCCACACACACACACACAGGTACAGTGACCTTCTGTGTACATGCATGAGCAGGACTAATTATAGACTAAATGGGGGTTCAGGGCACAGGCAGCTGCTAAGTCCATGATAAAATCCCCATAATACACATTTGGTATGTGGGGCCACCAGCACCCAGAAGTTCTGAAAGTCCAATTAGTCTGTGATTTATTTATCCCTTATTTTTTGACAAACATGTGCTAAACTTATCAAGTGACAACAGGGTCAGTTACTTTCATCTAGACAACCTCCACCAAACAGTTATAGCTACTTCTATGTAAAAATCAGACCTCTGATTATAATAAAAGAGGATGACCATGTAATGTATTTCACCATTAATTCAAACAAAATGTTGCTACACATTAAAATATTGCATAGTGCTTCACAAAATCACAATAGTCCTGCAAAGCCAAAATAATCAGTAAACAGCAGCAGGCAGTTAGTCACTTTCTTCCACAGAAGGAAGCCACAACAATTATACATACTCTGTCTGTGCATGCCAGGTGTACAGTTAAGTAGTCCATCATACTTCTCACAAAAGCACATTAGTCCTGCAAAGCCGGATAGTACCTTTTAAAATGAGGAAAGACAAGAGGATCAGTTACTTTCATCCATCCAGCAACAACATCTGTTGGCTATCTAATATTATTTCACCTCCACACAAACAAGATGTCACACATTAAAGTATTCCAAAGCAAGTTGCTTCACATAAATCATAAAGCCAGAAAAACAGTTGCAAAATACTTGATCATTGTCAGTGTTATTGTAAAACCAGTTATAACACTTAATCTCACAGCTCCATTCCCATCATCCCAATTGCCCACATGAATAACAAAGCCAGAAATATTATACAAAATATCTGGGTGATCACTGCCACCATTATTGTAAAAGCAACAGTAACACTTATTTCATGGCACCATTCCCCTTCATCCAACCTGCCTACACAAATCACATACTCAGAAATATTGCCCCAAATATCTGGTTGATCACTGCCAGCATTATTGTAAGCCAGTAATAAACACTTATATCATGGTGATATTCCCCTCATCCAAACTGCC
This sequence comes from Protopterus annectens, assembly GCF_019279795.1. Taxonomy (NCBI): domain Eukaryota; kingdom Metazoa; phylum Chordata; order Ceratodontiformes; family Protopteridae; genus Protopterus; species Protopterus annectens. Next base: position 1,220,891,835 of record NC_056743.1, read on the forward strand.
CACACAAATGACAAAGACAGGTATACCTTTTTGTGGCTGGAAAAAAAAAGAACTGAGGAACCAGTAGGTTGTTCCATGGTAAAGCTGAAAAAAATTCCAGATTCCGTTAAGCCTGGCAGCAATAATCAGTAAAACAGGTAAATACGAAAAAAGACACTTTGTCCACCAAAAATTACAGTGAAAAGCATTTTAAACACTAACACTAGCCCCCAAAGTAAAATACAACGTTTTCCAAAGAAAATGTACTTTTAAATGAGTTTTTAACAACTTTGTTTTCAGCAGAGGAATCAAAAACTAAATCTCTCTCCAAAGGAGAATTTAAATCTCATTTTTAACAATAACCTGGGAGGTTCTGAGAATGCAGCCATGTAAACCTCCTCAAAACAATACCATAGCCCTTGAAGACGTTATTAACAGAGTCATATACATACTGTATACGAGTTGTGACTTGAACAATAGAAGAAATTAAATTATTTAAAGCAAATTTTCCTCACAAGAAGAAATTGCAGACAAAACATTTTTCATACATTCACAATTAGTCAGAACAAGGCTTAACAAATGAGCCTGACAATTAAAAATTCTGAAAATCAGAGTTGCAGAAACATACACTTTTTCCCATACTTATCAATAATATTCCCATCCTTATCAGAAACAGTAGGACTGGAATTAATAAGTGTTCAGCAAAGAGGAATTAAATAAATCTGTAGCTGTTGGATCTGGTTTGGGAACAGTGTATAAAAACTTACAAGACTGAGGATTATTATATATCCTCTCTGCCTTTTTGGGAGCAGCTGGCTGACTATCAGGAAAAGTGTAGGTAGTAACACATACATCATCCAAGACAGAAAAAACTGAAGGAATGGGTGCAGGTTCTGGAAATTTCTTCTGTAACAGCTCATAGTTTCTGAGGGACTGAGAAACCTCAGTGTTCTCCCACTGAAAACATGCACATTCTAGAAACATTCACCGAAACAGAGAATGCCCCACACAGAGAACCATAAACTGAGCTCTCATCTGAGTTTGAATCAAAAATCTGAGGAGAGAACCCTGCACCTGTCCCTTCATTCTCTTGTCCAAATTCATAATCTTGAATCTCTTTGGGAAAGGAAGTATCCTTCTTTCTTTTACCAGAAAGTACCTTACAAGAAGGATCAATAGCCTGGATTAAACCCTGAGCCAGACCCAGTAAACTACTCCTGTCTAAAGAAATTTGAGGAGTAGATACATGATTAGTTTTCTGCTTCTTTCTGACAAGAAGAATGGGACCAGCAGTGTTTTAGTGGCAGCAGCAGCAGCTTCCATAGAGATTGGCACAACATTCTGATAAAACAGAGAAGCCTTCCCTGTTCCCTCTCCCAGGACTGACAAGGGTAGCTTTCTCTTGCCTACTGAGGGAACGCCAAAAACTACACAGGACGTGGCTAACCCCTAGTCCATATTGGCTGTAGGTGCTACACCACAGGGATTTGGGGTAAAAGATGAGTGGTTTGAAGTACAACTGGCCCAGCAAAGTCACCCATCTGCAGCTGAAGCAAATTGCTAGCCTGCTCTGGTGGCAAAAGCTGTTTGCTTAACTTTTTCTTTTTGTGGCTGCAAGAAGGACTGACCATGTGACCAACAGTTTGTTCCTTGGTTAAGTCGAAAATGGTGCCACTTTTTCAGGGAAAACAAACAGCAAATGGTGGTAAAAATAAAGGTCACTCTTTTCCCCAGACAAACACACCAAAAAGCATTTTAAAACACTATGGCAGCCCCACAAAGTAAAATAAACACAATTTCTCCCCAGAAAAAAAGTTTTTCAATTACTTTAAATAGCTTTTAAACTGACAGGAAAAATGCTTCTGTTTAAAAGTACAGCACAGTCTCATGACAGTCTGTTAAAACACAAACTCCTAGCTTTAAAATAACTTTACTGAAGGGGAAACAAAATTATTAAATGGATGGGTTTTCCCCCAAAGGGAACTTATATGCCCAACAAAGGAACAGCAAAAGCCAACTGTCGATCCTCGAAAGCCTCAGAGGAGTGTACTCTTTAGTGGCAGTAAAGCTCTGAAGGGCTTGGTACACAAACTGGACTTTTGGTCAGCTCTGCTCAAGCTGCCTGACAGTTTGGATGTGTTGAAGGTGCCCTGAAGCTTTGTAAGCTGCCTGGCTATTATATCCTTGGCAGAATGTAACCCATATAGCTAAGGTTACTGCAGCAGTGATTAAATAATGAACATGTATGAGTTCTAGGTTTATGTGCTGAAAGGTCTGTACATAAAACTTCTCAGCAGAGCTGTGACATGAGTTAAGACTGATTGCCGGAATAATGAAGATTGACGTAAATGTATTTGGTGAAGATGGCTTGCTTAACTGTGAGGCCAGTAAAGATTGTCACATATACATTGACTACACTCTGAACAGTGACATCTCCTGTGCTATCTAGCCAGAGACAGAACTCAAATGAATACAAGCAGCTGATGTGATTCAAGGTGTAACTAAACTTGACTGAAATGTTCCCATGTTCTTAGTCATTAGAAAGATTGGCAATGTATAAAAATGTGTTGACTTTACAAAGTCAGTATTGTGCATTTCCATTGGCAGAGGCGCCAGAAGCTGTTGAAGACTGGGGGTGAGAGGGGCATTTAGGGACCTAAAAAGGGCAATTTTTTTAAAACTATTTACCACCACAACATAAGTTCACTTGGAGGACATTTTAAGCTTAGCCAGTTTCCCTTTTGGTGCTTGAATTAACATTTCCTGATTGGTTTTACCTATCATATGGCTGATAATTGTATATTAGCCCTAGTGAGAGTAAATCTGATCATACTACAGATAATTTGAGGGGACCCATGTAAGGGATGCGGCATTTAGGAACTGCCTCTGTCCATTAGTGGCATGAGAGGCAACTTTGGAGTACATTTTCTATTACCCATCCTTAGATCCAAGTTGCATTTGAATGTGGACAGGGATGAGCTTTGTTTTACTTGAATGGATAGTCTGTTCTGAAACAGTGGTAGCCCCTGCGATATATATCCATCTCTCCACAACATTCACTTTAGATACCTGGACTGAGTATTTCTGATGCCATTTGACTTGCTGATGTTCAGCAGGTCCATCTGTATTAGGTCGGAGGATGCCTTATATGTCAGACATGTCACCTCTAAGCACTCTGTAGGATAAATCTTTGAGGTGGTCCATGCAAGACCTATTGTTTAGGACTTGTATTCTTTTAGTAAGGTATCTCTGTGGGCATTCCAATTGATGCATGGGTTTGGATAGATAAATGCCAAAGTGGGCATTATACAAAATGATTGACCCAATGAGGGTTTTGTAAAGGGGGACAATAACATCTCTAGATCTAGTCACAATCAATTTGTTTATAAGCTGTAAAATATAGAAAGACTTTCTTATGACTCTGGGCACATGTTGGTCAAAAGTTAGGTCACTGTACACACAAATTCCCAAATGTCAAACAACTGGGTCAGTTCTCAAGGCACATTGTCAATTTGGCAGTTCCCTGAAGTAGATGACTTCCCAAAGGATATGATATTGTATTTCTTAAAGTTTAGTTTCAATTCATGATTCTGAAACCAGTTACTGTTTTGGACAAACCTTCCTGCATGATGGTTAAGTTATTTGGGGATTCAATAACTGCTCACAGCTTGCAGTCGTCTCAGACTTACTCACACAAAGCCCCTTGGTATTTTCTTCTACTTTCGAGATGTATATACCAAACAGAAAACTCTCAGCACCGAACCCTGGGGGACTCCATTGGTGACTGGTCTCTTCCCCTAGTTTGATCTCCTGCATCCTGTGAACAAGCATACATATGTATGTTCTTTGATTCACCCTCCTGATTTTATTAACCTGATTGTATTAAATTATATTCCTTGTATAATACAGCACCACTTGTTAGAATGTGTTTTAAATTTGTAGTTTGGAACAGTCTTCTAGTGAGCAATGAAATAAAACGTATGAACCAATAATGACAAAACTACCCATTTCAGAAAATTTCAACCATAAAAGGCCACTCAAACGTCTGTCATTACAATCCACCAATATCAGTAAATATGCAAAATCTCTGCAGAAGTAAATCATCTAAATAACTGTAACTAATGAAGAGGTTGCTGCTAGCAAACAACTTTATATTTCATTGTTTCATCTACAAAGTATCTGTTGCTCTTAAAGAATAAATTGCCTATGCTGCATTAAAAAAATGGTAAGCTAGTAATTTTGCAATGGGAAATGGATGGCAAACTGATAACAGAAACATAGTTACCAGGTAACTCCTCCAAAGGAGGGTATTCATAGGACTGCAGCATCCACTCCCTTTAAAGTACAACACAGTACACTATCAGTGATCCATCTGCATAGTGTGGGAGTAGAACCCACAGGCTTTTGCATCAAAAGCAAGTATACTACCTGTTGTGCTACTAACAATGCAAACAACTTTGAATAAGTAGCACTAAACTCTTCCCCTGAAACTCTCAGCTCCTTCTAAAATCCACTTGACACTCAACTAAATCTCTCAACTTTGCAGCACAAGAAATCTGGAAAAAGCCAACATTTATTTGGGGGAAGGGGGGCAAAGGCCCAAAACCAGGGACACATTTTAAATATTGCTTGTATAATCTTAGAAAGTTGCTAAAATAAAGTGTTTTGTGTTACCATGTGTTTCCTGAAAGATAGGAAGACTCAAACTTAAAGGGCTATCATTATTTAGTGAATTCAGTTCTCACCGATTTGCCAGAAAGCCACAAATTTTAAGAGGAACAGAAAAAAGGTATGAGCCAAATATTCTGTGAAAATCTGGACAGTTGAGAGCTATGGACTCAACTCCCTGAATCACAAGTGGTGGTATGGGTAGAGAATTCAGGCTATTGTTTGAGCCTGAGTAACACTAACCACCAGGTATACCTAACTGGGGCATTTTACACACACACACACACACACACACACACACACACACACACACACACACACACACACACACACACACACACACACACACACACACACACACACACAGGGGAGCAGCATAACCTGCAAATAAAAGAACAAAACTCTCCTGACTGGCATGACTCTGGCTCTGGCAGTACCAACAGAACAGCGGCAGCATAACTCCTGTAACACAGAGCAATAAGAGAACAAGAACAGGTAGTTTAGTTAGTTTAACTTTGGCGGGTGAATCCACATAAGCACAAAAACTCCACTTCATTCATTTTTCTCGGCATATCTTACAGCTGAAAAAGTGTGGGGGGGGTTCCCCCTCCCCCTGGCTCTATGGTTCCGGCACCCATGTTCATTGGCCAGCTTGTTTGAAAATTGCTTAACTTGTTTTAAGAAAGGGTTCTCACAGTTGCTATATAAGCCCCTTGTTTGCACTAGTTTGCACCTATTTTAACACAGATTTACAGAGTCTGGTGACCAGCCACTGCTCTACTATCTTCATCTGAACAATCTGAAGCATCCGTTTGTGTGTAGAGCACATTCATGCAGCACAGTGCAGTGGAGGTAACCATTGGCGGTTATAGATGCAAAAGCAGATTTATTTTTCCTTAGAAGCTGCCTGTGCTCCAACTGAGGAGTCCCTTAAATTGTGCTTAGCTGCTCAGAGAGCACCTTAGCTCGGCTTTCTACAGCATTTGCCAATTTAACTGAAATCTCCTGATCCCTAATAGTCTTGTACCCCTTGAGAGCCCCAATAGTATAGACCCAGCATTAAGCCCCCAATAAAACCACATCCTTCCTCATTAAAGTAAGCAAATTTACATCTAGTATTATGGATGGTCAGTTCTCCTCCATTTCTCCTGCCAGCCTGATTGACATGGGTATCCTGAGGCAGTGTAGCAATTGTCTCATGTACACTCACAACCCACTACTCCTAAACCACTCAAGCTCAATTTGTGAGAGATGCATGTACACTAAGAATTTGCAATCTTTGCTCTCTCATTCACAGAACAGTGACACTGAACAGGTTGTCAATCCACATACTACACCTCCTGCACAAACCACACTCTCAACACATAAACCATCATACGCAGAGGTACTCACCAGAAATTTACCTGAAAACCAGAGACCTCCGAAACACAAATGTGCTACAGCTAATACAGAACTACAACATTCAATACACATAAAACCACAAGCACATGTGTCTCACCAAACAAGCCCCTAAGGCAAAGCACATCTAAACCAAATGTTTTGGTCACAGGCAACTCTATAGTGAGACACACAGATATCCCACTCACCAGGCTAGACAAGGAGAAGGTTACAGTCAGCTGTCTGCCACCAGATCTTACACACACTCAAGTCTTTCCACAACAAGTACTGTTATGACTCTATCATAGTTCATGTTGGTGTGAATGACTTGAGACGTACCTCACTGGACTATATGAACAGAGACATGACTGAGCTCTCTGAATATGTATCTCAGGCAGGTATGTCCTTAGCACTGAGCAGCACACTACCTTCACCTAAGATGATTCCACAATATAAACAAAAAAATATTGACTTCAACAACTGGCTTAGTTTCTGGTTAAGGGGATCCAGTACCTGTCAGCCTGAGATGACATGGTAGATAGACCACGCTGCTTTTGCCAGAGATGGTCTTCATCTGTCACCTCTGGGATTTTGGTTACTGGCTAAGGCTCTTGCCTCCCCACAGTGCCTTTTTAGGCAATGTCACAGCAACAAAACTCCTGATGTAAAATATATATTCAAAAAACAACCTCACGGTTATGCTGCCAAATACTAGGAGTCTAAACCTAAAACTGCACTCACTGGAAGCAGCCCTCACCTTAGAAGATGCTGACATCTGTGCAGTCACAGACACTTGACTTAAGGCCATGGAAAGCACCTCAGCCATACTGGGTTATAATGCCTTCTACAAATTCAGACCACAAACTGAAAGTAAGAGAACTAAAGGAGGTGGAGTATCAGTATTCATCAAAGATAAATACACCTCTACATTGATTAAACAAAATGATTCCCTTGAACTAATCCAGTTCCAGTTGACTGCAGGTAAGACCCCTCTCCAAGTTATTACCAGTTATAGGACCCCCTCCATGAACCAGGATACCCACACTGCACACTTGGATCTACTTGAATCACTCAATATACAACCAAACACCCTGGTTTTAGGTGACTTTAATTACCCATCCATAGATTGGGTAAATTATAAGTGTACTAACACACTTGCCCAAAGGTTCTTGGTTGACACCCCTACAAGGGGCCCAAACATTCTGGATCTGGTGCTCACTAACATGGGTGATCGTTGCACCACCCGCATGTGTGCATCCCCTCCCTCGTGAGGTCTGATCATAAATCAATTTCATCAAAAGTAACAATAACATCTGACCTCCATTAGCAGCAACTAAACTGAAAAACTTCTCCAAGGCCAAGTACAACCTAATATGTGATGGCATTAATAGCTTCATAGCCCCTGGCCTCACTGATGGCATGGACACCTGTACTGGAATTTACACCAATGCCTTGTATAAGTGTCTATATGAATGTATTTACTCAGCCGTACCTGACAGGATAAAAACAAGATCCTCAAGAAAGAATAAGCCTGCCTGGTGGACATCCACCATTAACAGGTTATACAATAAGAGAAAGAAATTGCTGTCCAAGAGCAGGAAGGTACAGTCTCTGAAATTGAAGCATTCCCTCCTCAGCTTAAACAAGCAAATAAGACACCTCATAAGGCATTCTAACTAAGAATTCAAATTAGCTTCCTTTGCTAAGGATAATCATAAGGCCTTCTTTAGCTATGTCAGAAACCTTAAAAGAAAAACCCAGATCTGCACAAAACTGTTTATTACTGGCACCACATATACCTGAACTCACATAAATAGCCAACCTGCTAACTGACAGGTTCAGTGAAAACTTCTCCACCCCTGTCCCCACCACATATCCTCCAAAGCATCCCTACCACCTGCCCTCCACCTAGTATTTCCAAGGAGTAGGTCATAAATGCTCTCTCTCGAAGCCAAAAACACAGCCTGTATGGGACCTGATAATATCCAAGGCTGCGTCCTAAATGGATTAAAACAGGAACTAGCTGCACTGCTGGGTACTTTTTTTAACCATAATCTAAGCACTGGTTTTGTACCTGATGAATGGAAAACAGCAACTGCCATCCAGTTACATAAAGAAGGCACCTCCAGACCCTGGGAACTATAGACTCATAAACCTGACCAGCCTAATCTGCATGGCTATGGAAAGAATAATCATGGGCCTTATCAACAAAGATATAGGAGCCACTAAACGTTCGACCTGACCCAGTTTGGCTTCGTTAAATGGAGATTCTGCCTCTTTGAACTTGGTGGACTTCTTTGAGACAGTCACCAAAGCCCTGAACAAAGGCAAATCCATGCATATAGCCTACCTGGAGCTAGCCAAGGGCTTTGACACTATTCCCCACTCAGGCATCATTGATAAACTCACCCAGCTGGAGATCACCCTGTATATTGTTAGGTGGGTTGCAAACTGGCTCACCAATTGAACACACACAGTCAAAATAGGTGACTCTACCTCCACCAACAGACCTGTAACCAGTGGTGTTCCACAGGGATCTATGCTGGAGCTCCTATTGTTTGGAATCTACTTCTCGGATGTCTAGGCTAAAACAAAAGGCCTATGGCTGACAAAGTATACTCACATCTCAAATTTCTCTATCAATTAAGTCTGTCTTGAAATTCTAACTGCAACTGCAATGTAAATGTTTGTATATTATACCCTTTTCACTTTTAATTTAACTTTTTTTAACCTCAAGTATGAATTGCTAATGTTTGTCTTTTACATTTACTTTTTATGTATATTTTATATAGTTTGTATAATGTTATATTTTTTGCATATATTATCACATTGTTTAATTCTGTTATTGTTCTATGTTTTATAGAGCTTTTCTCCCTGGGCCTCCACTGAAAATGGGCTCTTAGTGGCTCAGTAGTCCATTCTGGTACACAAATGCCAATAAACAAATAAATAAATGATTGCAAACTGGGTGCAGTCATTGAGTCTGCAAATGAAGTCAACATCCTACAAGAGGCACTTACACAGACAAATTACTAGTTCCAAAGTCATGGGCTAAAACTCAATGCACAAATGCATTATTATCTCCTTCGGCAAGGGCAACATCCCTGCAGATTACCACATTAATAACAACACCTTAAGCATGCAATCAGTGGTGAAAGATTTGGGCACACAGGTTGACAGTAACCTTTCCTTTGACCACCGTGTCTCCACAGTGGTAAGGCTTTCTTTGTCTACAGCCTCATAATTAAGAGCATTGCATCCAGAACAAAAGAGGTTAGAACCGCCCTATACTTCTCACTCATCAGGCAATAACTGAGTACAATGCTACCTTTGGTATGTACCTTACTAGACACCTGCAGCAACTGGAAAGACCTCAAAGTTTCTTAAAATGAAAATTCAGGGTCTTCAGCATATGTCATACATTGACAGACTGAAATCACTGCAGTATACTCTTTGTCTTACAGACTTCTCAGAGGTGACCTCTGCCTTGCATATAAAGCAATCTCAGATCCCGCTCTAATGGAAATGCTCACATTCATAAATCAAATGGTATAAGATGCACTCACTATAGGGAACTCAACCTAGCATGTGACATAAACAGGACTTGCTGGAGAGACAGATATGTCTCACAGAGGTTACCTCTTCCCTGGAACAAACTTCCATTTCAGGTGAAGCAAATTCCCTTGCTTGACCCTATTTAAATGTAATTTGGATGATTGGATGGGAAACCGAAAATTCACACCGGGAGTTTCACCTGTGTCCCTCTTGGACAGAGGCAGTAGTTGTTGACTTAATTCTGCTTAATACCTTGATATTATTGGGAACAGAGCATATACTTGGCTAGGCTTGTAAGGGCCCTAGGGCCATTAGCCTAGTAACCTCCTATGATCCTATAAAAGCTAAACTATGCAGTTAATGTAAGAGAGATTTATTCTACCAACCGTATTGTAGCAAAATAATCAAAAGCCAACAACTTTCATTAGATAACAATTTGATATTCCAAAACTTATTTGTGTGAGTCATGGAATACCAAGCCTGAAAGACCAAAAATCCAGACTTAAATATACCAAGTCCACAATTGTTGTTTCTCTGAGTATTCCCTTCTGTCAGATGATATGGTGACCTTGGAGTTGGCATATATATAAGTTCAGAGTGTGTGTGAAGGGTGCAGAGCGGCTTGTCAATGTTTACTGTTTTCCTGCTTTTTTTCTGTAATTCCGGGGCTTGCACTTACAAGTCTAGGATTTACAAAAGGGAGCCCTTTCATTACTGCAGCTGGAGGATTTTATTTTAAAAGACTGACATTTGGCATAACTTCAGCACAAGAAATATATAGTGGGAGAGGAGTAATCTGTTTAAAAGGCATGAACATGTTGTTATTATGGATGATATACTGGTGTTTACTTAAAACACAGTTGCAAGACTGAGCGAAGACAAGTAATCACGTAGAGCTTAAAAACCAGAGTACTTTATTATAGATAAATAACAAGATAAGCGCTTTTGCTATGCAGCTTCATCAGACCTTACAGTCATACTCAGATTCCACATCTTATATATACACAACAGTTACTCATTAATCAATCAAATTAGTTAATTGATATGCCTACTTAAAGAGACAAACAGGCATCATAAAACCTAACTAAATAAAACTCTTAGATGAATAAAATCATTAAAATATTATTATATTTATATAAAAACATATATAAAAAATATATGTATATACATCCATACCTGTATATATCTTGATGTCACCCCCTCTTGAATTTGGTGTGATGACTTCAAGTACCCTAAATAAGAATCTATGTTTATCGTCATTCAACGCTACATGCTTGGCGAGGGCATTATGTAATGTGCCTTTCCTCATGTGATAAACATGTTCCCTAATCCTGTCCCTGAAGGGTCGATTCGTCTTTCCAACATAGAAAGAGGAACATAATTGACAGACAGCTAGGTATATCACATGAGGAGTCATACAATTAGCATCTGCTGTTATATTATAAACTTTCTGTTGATCAGGGTGAAAGAATTCTATCCTGCTATCTATATAAGAACAGAAGTTACAGCGACCACAACGTCTTGTGTATCCATTCTGCATAGATCCCCTATCAAATTTGGGATAGCATAGCATTCTTTTTAAGTTATATTTATTCTTAAAAAGGAATTTCGGTGTTTCTCCTACTATCTGTTTAATATCTTCATCTACCTGTAGTATACATCAAGATATATACAGAGAGTAAGGAGACAGAATGGATAATATTATTAAGATCAGATAGAGGGCTTGGTCTCAATGATAGGGCCTCTATTAAACCAAAATTGAGACAGCGTAGAAACATTAGATAGCCCTTAAGAGATCGACATTCTATCTCTCTGAAGATATTTGTATATATGAATTGGTTACTATATATATTTCATATATGTATTGAGGTTATTGGTCTATAGGACATTATATTATATTAATATACATATATATATTTATTATAATGTATATATACTTACATCATATACATTAGACTTTATAAGCTTGATACCTTGTATATAATTTTGTTTTATACAGGTATGGATGTATATACATATATTTTTTATATATGTTTTTATATAAATATAATAATATTTTAATGATTTTATTCATCTAAGAGTTTTATTTAGTTAGGTTTTATGATGCCTGTTTGTCTCTTTAAGTAGGCATATCAATTAACTAATTTGATTGATTAATGAGTAACTGTTGTGTATATATAAGATGTGAAATCTGAGTATGACTGTAAGATCTGATGAAGCTGCATAGCGAAAGTGCTTATCTTGTTATTTATCTATAATAAAGTACTCTGGTTTTTAAGCTCTACGTGATTACTTGTCTTCGCTCAGTCTTGCAACTGTGTTTTAAGTTAACTCTGATTTTAAACTGCTTGTACGAGCGTTTGCCAGTATAGCAGCAACCCTCGTTATTAACAATATACTGGTGTTTGCCACTGATAAAGAGACACAGGATGTGAAATTGGAGATAGTACTCGAAACTTTTAAAAAATTAGTTTTGAAATGCTGTTTTGAAAAGTCTGACATTTACTATTTTGGTCCCAGCATAAGTAATAGTGGAATCAGACCAGAAGCAAGCAAGATTAGAGCAAAAGCAGAGGTAAGAGTCCAACCTGTGTAACCTAGCTACATCAGACCCATGGCATGATACATTTCTTGGGCAAATTTGTACCAGCTCTGTCTGCAGCACTAAGTCCAATGATAAATTTATTTAAGAAAGTGCACCCTGGGGAGATACTCAAGACCAAGCTTTTAGCACAATTAAATGAACACTAACGACTGTCCAGTGCTTGTCTGCTTACCAAAACTACAGATGTGGGTGCTGATGCCATTAGCTAAGGCCTAGGCACTGCATTACTCCACCTGGATGGAAATGTTGTACAAAAGAAAAACACCACAACTTCACTACCACAATATAGGAACCACACAAAAACTACCAGATCAATGGTCACAGAAATTTTATTCTGGTACCTCGGCTTTTCGCCTTCATGGATTTTTTATTTTGTGTGTTTTTGGAAAAGTTGTACAACCTGATGCTTACTATTTCGGAATGCTAACTGGTGCTGAACAGAGACCCTCACAGATAGAGAATCATTAGCTTGTACATGTATATGGGCATGTGAGAACTTCTCCAAATACCTGTTGTGGATAGAGAGTCTCCAACTCTAGACATATCACAAGCCTTTGGCTCCACTGATTAGTTTTTACCTTTTGACATTGACCAAATGTCAAAGCTTACTTATGAAACAATTCGATGTCAGAGCAACCCATGTAATCTAGAAATGTAACACTTGACAAATCATAGTAAAATATTGCGGGAGAAACTCTTGCCTATGTGCTCAGCATAATGGCAGTTTGACCAGTGACTACAAAAACAAAACAAAAAAAAGTCTAGAAAAACTGAAACAAGCTACTAGAAATGAATTACAGTTATCCGTTTTGTCAGGAATGGCTGGCATAGTGTTTGAACACTGGCAAAGCATCTGATGTACAAATACTTCACTGTCAGAGCACAGTTGTCCAAACATGATAGTCTGATACTATACTAAGACAGAATAATTGCAGCCTCTTCATAACATTACAAAGTTTTGGAGCAAATATACGAAGGACAACAAGAACCAAAATATCTGTGCTGTGGCCCAGCATCAACATGGACATTGCAAAGCTAGCCACAAAGTGTCAGTCTATATCTTAAAGAAGCCGTCCCATTGAAGACAGCCATTACTATTGTCTCCTTTGATACAAGGTTCTTGGCTTTAGATAGCTGGTGACTTGTGGAAATTTTAAGAAAACAGTTACTTTGTTTTAATGGACTATTACTGTCAAGACATAAAAGATATTATGTGTACCAGCCATAAATGAAAGTTATGTACTCACCATAACTATGCATCTGTGTTGTCCATTTATATTCTTCCTGAATGAATGGGTCTCGGATCTGACCTTAGATCCAGCTCAACCACATTTCTTCCAGACTCACAGATTTGACTCTCAAGCTCCTCCCCTTACCCATAGTGTCCCTTACTGCTACATTACCTCAGATCAAGTTTGTTGTCAATACATACCGAGTTAGAATATAACTTACAGAAATAAAAGGGACAGAATAGGGGCTCAAACAGGAACAGTGGTTCTAATATCTTTATCAGATCACTCCTAAAGAAAACAAGAGAGTGGAAGGGGTGGGAAGTTGAGGAAAAATGAAAATGTGCACCACAAATGCATGGTTATGGTCAGCACATAACTTTTATATCTGATGTCATCATTTTCATTCATTCCTCAGTGAATGGGACAGAGTCCCCAGCTACGATAACCTTGGGTGACCTTCATGGAAGGATGTTCTGGAATACTGCAGAACCAAAGGCAACCCTGTTTTTGGAAATGAGATCCAATTTGTAATGATCAATAAAAGTATCAGCAATGGACCAAGTGGCTGCAGCACAAATGGACCAACTAGCTGCAGCACAAATATCATCAATAGAAGCTCTATCCCAGAATGCAGATGATGTAACCATAGACCTAGTAGAGTAAGCTTTAGGAGGTCTTGTCAAACACAGACCTCATAAAGAGTAAACATGTGTGTGGCAATAGGAGGTACTCCCAGCACAGCTAGCTGGAATTTTGTAAATAATTATATGTCATTTGTGAATATCAAACTAATTTATACAAGATTCTGGTGTTATAAATGTATTAAAACTGTATGTCATGTGTATATCAAACTGATTTGTACAGATGTTTATGTTAAAAATGTGTTTGCAAAGTGCTGGTGTTGAAACGTATCCGCAGTGTGCCTACTTGAGAGAACAGAAATTTAAATACACTGTTGTAACTATTTAAACGTATATGTTTCAACAGAGGAAACTGGAAGGTTAACTTCAGTCCAGCAAACTTTAAAATATATCCTAAATTAAATCACTTTATAGGCTAGGCCATAAAGATGCTATCTCACAGGTTTCAATGCAGCTAGTGACACAAAGTCTGTACTGGGAAGCTTTCTGTATTGTCTAATTACTACTCTGGAAGTGTGGAGGTATGCAATTGTTTTATGACTTCCAGCACCTGCCAAAGATCTGAGCAAAAGCCCTTGTATGTGTATTTTTACAGGTACGTGCTAAAGCCTGCCAACTTCCAGCAATTGGGTTTGCATTGGAACTAGAAGTCAGATAACCAGAAGTGATGTTATTCTGCAAGCTATCACAGAGGAAATATTTTTAGATATTATTTTGAGAGAAGTCTATTAGTGAGACAGAGCATTCTGTATTCTGTCCTGAGCCTGACAACAAGAAGGACCATTCACCACATCATTTGTCTTGCTCTATTAAGCAGGTTATTATGAAATAGTAATTCTCTTAGATTCAGTCAGTTATGTAGTGAAGCTTAGTTTAGATATTGTTTTTTTTTTATTTGTCTGAGCCTGTCCTTCAATGTTATTTTAAATATTTCCGGTAATTTGAACTTTGATGTCACTGTGAATATATATGTAGTAATTTCTTGATCTTTTATTATGCATTATTAAACATATTTAAGCCTTTCATTGTGGCTGATCTTTGTAGAGATATTTAAGTTTGGAGAGTACTTGCGCATTTATTTGGTGACACTGTGGGCCATTCCTAATAGCCAGCAAGTTAGTCAAACTACCATTTGTATTAATATTAGTTTCACTCAGTATATTGGGTACCCTTGTAAGGGCCGTAAGGTAGCTGGTGAGGGGTTCTGGTGGCAGTGATAACTACCTTATAGTCTACGCAAAAGGGGGCATAACTGGCAAACCTGTGCCAGCATTTCCAAGGTGTGTGTGTATGCAAATCAAATCTCAAAGAGTGTGCGTGTGTCAGCTACTTGGGTAGGAACATGAAGCACTGGTTGTACAGAGAGAGTGTTGGAGGACTTGGCTTGGAATCCCGGATAAGGACTCAACTCTATAGCTGTACTAGTGGGGAGTATTATTGGGGATTTGGAGAAAGAGAGAGGAACCAGCCCCCGAACTGACTGCATTCCCTATGTGCTCTTAAGGGAAATTGCGCTTGATTGTGATTGATGCAGACAGCTACATCTAGAGATACTGTGTGTGTACTTGTTATCCTCCCAGTGAACATTCCTCACAGGTGCCAGTGGTAAGGATTAAGCCTCCTTGATTACTACGCCAGAGGTGGAGGGTCATCACAATGTGAAATAAAATCCATTAGCCATTTAGCTAAAATGACATTAGAGACTGGTTTTCCCAGTTTGTTGGAGGCAAAGGAAACAAACAGTTGGTCAGTTTTCCTAAAACCCTTTGTTTTATGAAGATAAAACTGAGACTGTCTATGTACATTCAAAAGGTGAAAAATTCCCCTTTATTGGAAAAGTTTGGAAAGAAGACTGGCAAATTGATTACTTGGTTGATGTTTGTCTCAGAGGCTATTTTGGTAGAATACATGGATAGAGTAAGGTGACTCTATCTTTATGGAAAATCAAATAAGGTGGTTTTGAATAGAGTGCTTGGAGTTCAGAAACTCATCTAGCTGAAGTAATAGCCACTATTAATTTTGTCTTCCAAGAGGGAAATTTGAGATCAGATTTGGCTGAAGGCTCAAAAGGAGGTTGAGCCAGGCTCTGTAACATAAGTGTAATATCCCAAAGTGGAGTAGGATCTTTAATCGGAGGTCTATGCAAGAAGATGCCTTTAAGAAATGCTTTACATAACCTGGACGAAGCTAGAGGGAAAGCATTATCTCCAGTGTGGTAATTAAAGATGGCTGCTAGCTAAACTTTGATGGTAGAAAAACTAGCACCTCCTTGAAAAAATGAAACAAGAAAATATAAAACAGCAGGAATGGGAGCAGTAAAGGGATCTAATTCCCTCTGTTGTGCTCAATAGGAAAATATTTTCAATTTACTCTTGTATATTTTCCTAGTCTAAGGTTTACATTCATAGCTCATAGCTTCTGGGAGGATATTAAAAGTTGGTGAACTGGTAAAGAAAGCCTGGACTGTCTACCCATTTTTAGAATTGGAAAAACCATGCAGTCAACTTGAGGCCTGGAATGGCCACGCCTGATGGATGAGATACTATATCTGGACTGGGGTGCAGTGTCCAAGGAGGACATAGAAGGTGAGACAACAGAAAGGGGAACCAAACTTGCTTAGGTTAAAAGGGGGCAGTGAGGATAGCCTTGATCTTCAACTGGAGTGCTTTCTATAGAGATTATTAGAGGTAAAGGGGTAAGAGTACAAAAGACCAGAGGGCCAAACATGTACTTACAGTGACTCCCTTTGATGGGGAATTAGGGCAAAAAACCTGCTGCACTTTTTATTGAGGGGAGAGGCAAAGAAATTGTACCAAGGCTAACCCCATTGACAAAATATTCTTTCTTCCACTGTATGGTTGAGACATCACTCATGAGGCATCAGAATAGTCCTGCTGAGCTTGTCGCCTAGAGCGCTGGATTTCCCCAGTATATGCATTGCTAGAAAAAAGCTGTTGGAGATCACTCGCTGCCAGACTCTCATTGCTTCTCAGGAAAGGGGGCAGGACCTGGTTCCCCCTGTTTGTTGATGTACCATACCACTGACATGTTGTCTGTCTGGAAAGCAACTGTCCCTAGAAGAAGAGAGTTCTGAAAGGCCTGCAGTGCTAAAAGGGTCTCTCTTCTCTAAGTCTTTTATATGCAAATTGTTCTCTCTTCTGGGTACCATGAGCCTTGAACAGTACCATGAGCCTTGAACAATTCGTCACACGAAATGCCCCCCCAACCCCAACTAGGAGGTGCCCTTGGTTAATGTTGCCTTTGGGG
The DNA here is from genome assembly GCF_019279795.1 of Protopterus annectens. Classification (NCBI taxonomy): domain Eukaryota; kingdom Metazoa; phylum Chordata; order Ceratodontiformes; family Protopteridae; genus Protopterus; species Protopterus annectens. Next base: position 1,220,909,159 of record NC_056743.1, read on the forward strand.
AAGGAAAAATAAAGGGACGTTCCTGGCAAACCTTGTTGGACTGACTCCACCAAAGTAGTGAGTTTCTGCAAACCCGAGAAGGTTTTATAGGATGGTTCAAAGGCTGTTGGAGAACTGACCACTGGACTGCTACAGTCCATTGGAGAATCCACATGTGAACATGAGCAGTTGGTCGCAGGGTAATCACCACAACCATTGACCCTAAGGCTTGAAGAACCAATTTTGCTAGGGGAGAAGGGTGTGAGAGAATCTGGCTGACATGTAATTTCAAGGTGTGCTCAACTTTGTGGAAGAAAGGCCAAATGATTGATTGTGTCCATGCAAGCTCCTATAAACTCTGAGACTTGAACTGGTTGAAGATGGGACTTGGGAAGATTGACTGTGATCCCCAAGAACTGACACAGTTGGAGTAAGTAGTCCCTGGCTTTTTCAAGGAGATGCCTGGTTGGGGTGATGAGGAGCCAGCTATCCAGATAGGGAAACACTCTGAATCTGAGCAGTCTGAGATGAGCAGCTACCACTGCCATACATTTGAACACCCTGGGGGCTGTGCTGAGTCCAAAGGGCAGGGCTCTGAACTGGTAATGACTTGTCCCCAGCCAAGAGCACAGATATGTCCAAGAACAGCTGTTCATCTTGATGTAATAGTACACATCTTGAAGATCTATGAAACACATCCAGTCATCTTTCTGTAGAAGAGGCAGTATGGACTGAACCGTAACCATACAGAACTTGGAGTTCTTTAGAAACTGGTTTAGATAGCTGAGATCCAAAATGGGCCTCAGGTCCCCTGTTTTCTTTGACACTAAAAAGAACCTTGAATAAGTTCCAGATCCTCTTTGGTCTGGTGGGACCTCTTGGGTGACTTCTTTGTCTAGCAGCTTTTGAACTTCTATAGCTGCTAACTCCTGCCAGTTGGGTGGAACATTGGGGAGACTTTTCTATTTGAGTGGAGGAGTTTGTAAAAAATGGAATAAAATAACCTCTGGATATGATCTTTTGCACCTAAGAATCTTTTGTAATGGCTGCCGAGGCTTCTGGGTGCAAAGATAAGGGCCCCTGACTGCTTCCAGAGAACAGTCGGCAATCTTTCAGGAGTGCTGAAAGGTTCTATCTGAAATGGAATCCCGAATGGCTTGGTTCTGCGGACCCCCTCAGTTATGAGGACAGCATCTTCCTTTGGAATTTCCTCTCTGCCTCTGCGAGAAATTTCCCCTCGTGAGTCTTAAAAAGGTCCTTGAAATTTTCAGAACCACATATTTTTTCCACTGCACTGATTCCTAGAAAATTATCTCTGTGGGTAGAAAAATGGATTCCCATGGTAGACAAGGTCTTTCCATCTTGCTCACTACAGGAAAGTGTGTCTTTAACTGTGGGTCCAAAGAAAGAAGATCCATCAAAAGGAGCATTGATGAAAGAAGACTTGAAGGGCTCTGCAAAATCACACAAGTGCATCCAAGCATGTCTCCTGATGGCTATGCCTGAACCTGCAGCCTGTGAGGAACCTTCAGCTGCATGACAGATTAACCTCATGGACACATTAGATATTGATTGAAGGGTGGCCGGTTGCAAGGAAAAAATCTTCTGTTCCTCTGCTGACATGGTTCCAGGACTAGACTTAGAGAATTCATTAATCAAGTCCCTCTGTAGTCTAGTAAATTGTGCCAAGTAATTAAGCAACTATAAGCAGAGGTTGCTGGAGTGTAAACACATTTTCCAAACCTGTCCATCATCCTAGACTCTCTATTAGGAGGATGGACAGAGGAGCTCTGTTCAGTCAGCTTCTTTTTTTGTGGCTGCCACAACAACCATGGTATCTACAGGAACTCCTTTACTCCAAAAAGGCCTGTCTTTGGGTGGAGCTAGGATCTTGTCCAGGAGACAAGAACTGGTTCTGTGGTATCTGGCTTCTTCCATGCCCGGGAAGACAAGATCTATAAGGTCATCTGCTGGGGGGGGGTAACCCAAGACATAGATGGGTTGGACCCAAAGACCTCTAGGAACACAGACTCTTCCTGGAAAGGGGGTTCAGAAGACCAACCACCTTTCTGGTGAAGGATCTCTAGAATGGCTCTGAAGGAGATGTCTTCTGGTGGCAATCTGGGGTACCCTTCCCCTTCATCAAAGTCAGTGTCTCTTCAGTCAGAGATTCCTGAGGGGAATCTAAGTGCCTCCTCTTACATAATCTCTTCTAGGGAACCTCTTCAGTGAGATGATCTGAAGAGGTGTTGGAAGAAATGTAAGTTCCTGAACTGTACTGACTGAAGCTTAAATAAGCTGGCTGTCCCTTTGTATAGGCAGATGAGGCTCAGAAGTGGAATCTGAAGTGGGTATGAGGTTAGGATCCAAAGAAGTAAGAGTTGAAAGAGTTCTTAAATGAGGGAAGACCTCGAAGGCTGAGGGAAAGGGAGAAGCCGTAGTCAACCTCACAGGAGCAGTAACTCCCAGTGCTGCTAAGCTCTGACCATGCCTGGACCTCTGCTCCAAGGTAGGAGTTGGAATCAAGCTGTCCAGTGCTGATGTTCCAAGGGGAAGCAATGGCTCTGAGACTCTCGGAGTCAAAACCATCCCCCAGATCTGGCGCCAATGCTTCAGCTCTAAGACTTGTTCTGCTCAAGGGGGGTTGGTGCTCAACAAATCAGGGACACAGTCATAGCTGAAGAAGAAGCTATGTTCAGATCCCATGGTTCAACTCTCAGACTCTCGGATCTGATGGCTCTGAAATTGCTAGTCAGATTGCAGAAGGAGAGACAATGGAATGGGAAACAGGTTGGAAGCTCATAAATCCAATGGGAGCTGAAGCCGATAAGACCTCCATCCGAATCTGACCTTTGAGGAGTTTTCTCATTATCCTATCCACATCTGTCTCTGAAAGACTTTGGGAGGATTTGATAGAAAAAGACATGGAAGATGGACTGGATAACCTCCTGGGTGCTTCCTGCAAAAAGGGGGATTGAAGCCTTGGTGAAACTGGCTCCAGAGAGAAGCAAGGGCTTCAAGGCCAAGGTGACTTAGTGACTGCCCATGTCAGATCTGAAGATATTGGATCCGACCGCTTAGGTAGCTTCTCAGGCAGCTTCAATGCAGGAGCAGATTTGGGAGACTGGGCAGGTGAGCTTTTCCTATGCTCCCTGGGCTCTGAAGTTGTTTTTGACTTTTTGGTGGGGGTTTGAGCCCCTGAAATAGAAGCAGAAGAAGAAGGAGAAGCTGGTAGCAGACCCTTTAAAACCAATTTGTTTTGCCTATAGTCCTGGGATTGAACCCCATGCAGATTTGGCAAGGGGTATCTAGATGGCCTGCCCCTAAGCAATAGACGCACTCCCTGTGGGCATCAGAACTGGGTATCTTATGCCCACAGGAAGTACACTTCTTAAATCCTGTTGGCTTTCCAGACACTTTAAAGAAGAAGACAAGAGAAAGATTTTTTTAAAGGATAAAAGATAGAGAAAAAGAAAAATTACCAACATTTGGTAATTAAATATCTACCCCTAAAAAGCAAGTAAGAAAGTTAAAAGGAAAGGGGTTATCAACAGTGGCAAAACAGAAATATACAGTGGAAAATGGGTAGAACAAATGGCAGGAATCAGAGAAAATGAGGAAAAGGAGGAAAGGGTATAGAAGAAAACAGAATGAGAGTAGAAAGAGTAATAAATTTGATTTTTACTCACAAAAAACTTGTGTAACACAACCCCGAGCTTGAGACAGCATGATCCACATCTGGACTATTAGAGCAGCAAACAAGATCTGAGGTAATGCAGCAGTAAGGAGCATTATGGGTAAGGGGAGGAGCTCAAGAGTCAGATCCAATAGTCTGGAAGAAATGTGGCCGAGCTGGATCTGAGGTCAGATCAGAGACCCATTAGTTGAGGAATGAATCAATAAAAATGACGACATATCTAGCCAATAAATCATTGCATGATTCAAGACTATGTTTACCAGATATGGAATATCTATTGAACTGGTTACAGACAATAATACTCAATTCATATCAACTGGGTTTCAGCAAAACTATGATTTTATACATACTACATCAAGTCTTCACTATCTACAGTGCAATGGAGCTGCTGAGAGAGAAGTCCAAACTGCTAAAAAAATTCTTAGACAACCTAAACCCCACAAAGGTCTCTTGTCTTGGCAAGCTACTCTAGCCAGTGCTATAGGAGTAAACCCTGTATAGCATATAGCTGGAAGACAAATAAGGACTAACATACCAATTCTTGAATACAAACTTGAACCAAAACCTATTCTGTATGAGTCTATGATAATAAATGACTAGAGAGCAAAAGACTCTTATGAATGACTTTATAACATGATGTTCCATCCAGATTTTACCTGTCCTTTCACCAGCCTAACCTGTGCAGTTTAAGTTAGAGGGGTCAGGAAAGGGGGAGACAGCTGATGCTGTAGTACAAACAAAAACAAAAAGTGGCCCAAGAGTCTTATGGTTCAAAATGAGGATTGGCACCATGACCTTACTGCAGTCCTTTATTAGATCTTCCTTGAACAGTCTCATGGTGAATGCCAATTTTAAAACAGCCATACCCAGGTGCTCAAGCCAAGGATGATGAGGTCCTTAGCCAATGAAAGTGTTCCTGCTTCTTTGAAGGATCTTCTGCAACCCGTTATCCAAGACATAGTTGGAAGCCCTGAACTGGAGATTTGTTTCAAATATCTGCGTACTGTTGGTCCAATTGTGACCATACCTAATTCTGCTGGACATAATTCTAATCATTTTAATTATCTAATCTTTTTAACTCTACATGCTTTAGTCCTATCTAAATTACTCTAAGTAGTTGTGAAGTTCACATCCACTGTAATACTTACACTGTAATTGAATCCAGTGAGCAGGTAACCGACTGATTTCCTTTTCCTCATAAAAAATGTTACTGCATCACTGCTCGATGTTGCTATCTAACTGTCTTGTAAGTAGTTGATTAAAATATAGATACAAGATGAATTTTGATGGAAGAATAACACTGAGGCCAGAATTAAACATCTTGGAAAGGTAATCTAGAATACAGGGAACATGAGATGAAAAAAGATCTGATTACTTTCTGAGAACTCTTTGTCTTTTGTGTAGAAACCACCTACTGGACACAGGAATCAGTCAGGATATTATTTCCTTGTTTCAAAACTTTCTGTCAAATTGACATTTCTTTTTAAAAGCTAACTCTTCCCTCTCTTCCTCTTCCTCTTCCATATACAAAAATGGCATCCCTCTAGGCTCAATACTGGCTTCTCTCCTATTCTCTGTCTATATCAATAAACTCCCCCTTGACCTTTCTCACTTAGCACTACTTCTTTATGCCAATGGCATGGTCTTCTCCCGCTCAAATCAATCAATATACTTGTACAAACAGAGCTTCAAACATACTTTCTCTCCGTCATCCAGTGGATCAGTAGCAAACAGCTGTTACTTAATTACAACAAAACAAACCCTATGCTGTTTGTAACCAACAAAAAGTTCACAAGAATTACTTCCCCACTGAACATTGTTGACAATAGAAAATACCCAAGATTTAAAATACCTAGACATCTGGTTAGTTCCATCTCCTGTCTAGATAATGCTAATAAAAGATTAACGCACTTTTATTCTGGGCCAATAAAATCTCCCATTCCCTTCCCAAGCCTCTAGAACAGCAATAGACAAAGGGATCCTTCTAGCCTAACTTGAACATGCCCTGCTTAGTGCTACTAATTATATACTTAGCTTTAGCATCAAAAAAAGAAAAAGTAAATATAGTCAAACAACAGACAATAGGGTCTGCAGGTTCATTACCCTTTCCTCAAAACTGGAACACCACAGCAAAACGTTACAAAAAACAAACTGTCTCCTAGCCCAGTAAATATTTGATCTTCTACTAGGTTCTCTATTATTCAAACTTCTTAACAACTAAGCTATTTCTCACCTGGCAGCCAAAATAACAAGACCTCTCCCAATAAAGTTCATTGCACACACCACAATTTCTCAGTTCTTATCCCCAAGCTAGGGCAATCTCTCCCTCTCATCTTAAAGACTCAACTTCCTACTCATAAAATTCCATTCTCAGCTTAAAGCTCACCTTAAACTAGCAGCAAAATGCCAAGACCACCCTTCTGACAGCATTATCTAACCATTTCTAAATCTCTCTGCTTCTTCCTACCTAATCTTCCTTCACTGCTCAAACACCAACATGTAAGCATAGGCAGCTTTTGACAATTATTGTAAATAAGTACATATATCTGCTATGCTACCTACAGTCCCTGGCTATGCTTATGCTATATTTTTCTGTCACTGTATTTACCTATCACATTTCTTTATTTGATTGTATTTGCATTGTTTTGGACTATTTTGCTACTTTCCTTGGGCTGACACTGAAACTGGTCAGTTGTGATCAGTGCTCTACCCAGTTAATAAATTTGAATAAATAAATAGAAAGTTTTTCAGAAGAGGACGACATCTGTATTATTCTGCTGAGGAAAAAAATAGCATTACTTGTAATGAATGGAAATGGAGATGCCTAACTATGAACCTGAGTGAATGAGCATCTGGGTTTGATTTACTAGTAGGGTGGGAAAGGAAGATTTTGATGGGATATAGGCACATCAACTTCTCCAGTAGATATTCGACTTCTCCAGTACATATGGGCAAAGCAGGGGAGCCATGTCTGTTGAAACCAACACTGAAATATGCAGAGGACTGGACTTTGGCCTTGTGTATTCTGGCTTTTGGTATAAACATCATCATCAGGGGAATGGGGAAGAATAGAAGTGATTAGATGACCATATTTTCACAAGACCATCCCTGGGAAAACCCAAGTTTGGGGCTGGCTTTGCATGGGCATAAAAACAAGCAGTAATGCAGTTGCCTCACACACAGAATAGCATCCAGGTAACTGAATGGGTGAGATACCATTTGTAGGGCATTAGGAGATAGCGAATAAGTCAATATGCCAAAGAACTGTCCTCTCCTGCTATGTGACTTTACAACAACTTAGTACAGAATAGTAAGATTATGAGATGTTAATCAGTATAATCCTGTAGATACGGGTTTTATTCCCTCAGCCTCTGCTAAATACTGTATGACTATAAGCAAAACACTTAACCAGACAGTACACACGTTACCCCTGAAAATAGACACTCATGCCTAGTGGGCTTACTTTCGCTAACAGATAAATGAAAAATCTTTCCATGGTCTGTACAAACTGTAATCCATACCAAAAAGCATCAGCAAAGTCACTTTATCAACTTATAAAAATTATATACAGATAAGTTTTACATCTTGAAAAACTTGCTTATCCCAAAGACGTTCATTACATTCAGCCTCGTTGCTGGGAAGGGGACCTGTCTGAGGTATCTTACTCTGCTTCCATAAAACAAGGTTCCTACCAGTTGCAGTTTGTGCAGTCAATGCACCTATATCTGGGAATTTGTTATGTCACTCTCAGGGCTTCTCAGCCCTAAGGATGTTTAAGACTAACCTGGAAATACTAAATCTACAGCTTGGTATTTAACCTAATATTAAGCTGTACATCTTCCGAGTGGTTGACTGCTGAGACTCACCTGCATAAATCAGGCAAAAGCTGATTTAAGTATACTTTTCTCTGCACTTATTTAAGATTAGAAATTTGTAGATAATTGTTATATATAATATAATACAGGGAGATAATAGTCCCTGTCTCTAGCTACAGTTAGTCTCCCTTGTGGTATTAATCTTGGTGGCTTTGGAATTACCCGCCTCTGCTGTAAATCTGTTTTTGGACACTCCTACTAGGCCCATCTCATTTGCTCACTCAGCTGAGTACAGTGAGATCATATTTTGATTTCAGACACTCCTACCAGTCCCATCTCCTCTGCTGTGTACAGAGAGAGCACTTGGGAAGGACATCCCCTATAGCATTTTAATCTGCTCTGTTCCGTCCCTCTCCACAAAAAAAAAAAAAAATGACTTATAGTTTCTTGAGCTGCTCTTACATAACTGTCTCCTACCTTAATACCTTAATTTGCTGTTCTGTGTGCTTTTAAGTGTTTAAGTGCTCTTATCTGATTTTTCAAAAACTTGTTTTTGTCATTTTTAACTTACCTGCATTTATTTAAACTGTATTTGCCTTAATATTGCTACACACTTGTGTGCTAGTTTGTACTGCATTTAATGTGTTTTTGCTACTGTCATTAGCTCATTCTTTCTAAAACAGGGAGAACTTTTTGGGAAAGCCAACCCACTTAACTAAAAAAAAAAATATATATATATATATATATATATATATATATATATATATATATATATATGTAGTTCCCCTTCACAAGATCGAATGGATGGAAGCTCGAAATTCATAATCTCGAGACCAGAATCTCGAACTTCCATTCACTCGAAATTGTGAATGGGAGCCTTAGGTTTAAAAAAATAAAACGTTAACTTACCTTATTGCAGGGGGCCAGGTTCCCTGTACCCTAGCAGTTTAAATGTGAATGTTCCATGATCGCACTATAGTGGAGGAATGGAAAATCTTCCGTTTTGCGCTTACGCCTATAGCGCGGAATGGGAGATTTCCCTTTCCTTTACTATAGTTCGATCTCAGAGTAGGTATATTTAAGTAGGGGGGTGTGAGGGGTGCAGGGGGGCAAAGCCCCCCTGCGAAAACATTTGAAAGGTGTTAATTTTTTTTTGTCCATTTCATATGTTCGAGTTTCTCTAAATTTGAGATTCTGGTTTCGAGTTTATGACTTTCGAGTTTAGAGAAATTTGATCATATGAAGGGGAACCATATATATATATATATATATATATATATATATATATATATATATATATATATATATAAATTCCAAGCTTGTTTTCTGCCTTTCCTGTAAGTAGTCTAATCTAGATACAGATTTGCTCTATCCAGGACTGTTTGTAAGCTTCTGTGCCCCAAGCCTTTCTGTGTTGGAGGGAAGCCATCTAGCTTATCAGTGGGAGTGGTAAGCACTAGGTAGTCTATCCACCACAAGAATGGTTTATGGCCCAGAAATTGTAGTTTATTGACCATTTGGGCAGTTTTTCCATCTCTTTCAACTTTCTGGTTTAAAAGCCTGCATTTGCGCTTTCTTCCCACCTTCCCTGTAACTAGTTTAGCCCAGTTACAGATTTGCTGTTTCCAGGACTGTTTGTAAGCTTCTGTGCCCCCAAGCCTTTCTGTGTTGGAGGGAAGTCTTCTAGCTTATTAGTGGGAGTGGTAAGCACTAGGTAGCCTACCTACAACAAGATCCAGATACAGATTCTTAGTTTTAGCACTTGAATTTGCATATCCGTGCTCAGCATTTGTTCAAAACTTGTTGTAAGCACTAAATAAACTACAAATTACTACAGCACTCACCCTTCCTCATTACCTAGAGGAAAACAGTTTTGGTACTTACTTTCCTCACTTGCTTAGAGAAAAGCAGCTCTTGTACTCCCTTTCCTCACTTGTCTAGAGGAAAATATTTTTTTATTCAGGCATGTCCAAGGGTCAGCTCCCAGTGTTCTCTCCTATCTATCTGATGAATCTGGGCATCTTAAGGCAATGTAGCAACTGCCTCATGTACACAGACAACCCTCTCCTCCTACCACCCAATACTACAACCTGTGAGAGATGCACTTATCTAGCCAAACTGGAGGTAAAGCTCTCTCCAACCAAGACTGAACTTGATAGTCAAGAGGAGAAGGTAAACACTTGCACCACACCACACTCATCACATAGTCCCACTAAACCTACACCACCAAAATCCACACATAGAAACACAAAAACATTTGCGGAGGCTCTCAGTAATAATCTGCTCAAGCAACAGAGACCTCCAAAGCAGAAATGCATGAAACCTCCCACCACCAACACAACCCAAATGACACATAGCCCACAGACTCAGTGTGCCACTCAACCACAGTCCATAAGGCAAAACAACGTACCCAACACACTAGTCATAGGTGACTATATTCAGGCACACTGATGTCCCACTCACCAGGCTAAACAAGGAAAAGGTCACTGTCAGCTGCTTGTTGGGTGCCAAGATCCACCACATAACCCACGCACTCAGGTCACTCCACAACAAGTACAAATATGTCTCTGTGATTGTCCATGTTGGTGTGAACAACCTGAGACATACCTCCCTGGACTACATGAAAAGAGACATGGAAGAACTCTCTGAACTTGTAGCCCAGGCAGGTATGACCCTAGCCCTGAGTAGCATCCTGTCATTGCCCAGAATGATACCACAGTACAAGGACAAAATGATTGACTTCAACAATTGGCTAACCTTCTGGTGTCATTCTAAGGGGATCCAGTATCTGTCTGCCTGGGACGACATGGTCAACAGACCAAGATGCTTTGCCAGAGATTGCCTGCACCCATCACCCCTGAGATTCTGGATACTGGCAAATGCTCTTGCCGGCCCTATAGTGCCTTTTTTAGGCAAGGTTCAAATGACAAATTCACCACCATAACAGGAACAGGCAAGTAAAAACTGAGGGTAATGCTACTCAATGCTAAAGTCTAAATCTCAAAATGCACTCACTCGAGGCACTCTTTAAAATGGAGAACATCGATGTCTGTGCAGTGACTGAGACCTGGTTCAAGGCTCCAGAGAGCACCCCTGCATTACCAGGCTATAACTCATACCACACTTTTCAGCCATCTAACATGGACCGGAACACCTAAGGCGGAGGTGTGTCCATATTCATTAAGGATATCCACACCTCCAGGCTAGTTGCTCAGCATAATGCAGCCGAGGTTATCCAAGTGCAACTAACTCTGGGCAAAACTGCAATCCAAACTGTAGCTTGCTACAGATCCCCCACCATGCCTCAGGATTCCCACTCCTCTTTTCTTGATATACTGGAAAATATTAGGGTTCAACCAAACAACCTAATATTGGGCGATTTCAACTACCCCACCATTAACCGGGAAAACTACTCATGTACCAACACCTTCACTCAGAGCTTTCTGGAATTCATAAATTCCAATGATCTGGATCAACTTATCCACACCCCCACCAGGGGCAACAATATCCTAGACCTAGTCATTACCAACATGAGTGACCGGTGTTCCACACCTGAAGTCAACTCCTCTTTGGTCAGATCTGACCATAAGCTAATCACCCTAGATACCCACATCCCGCCCCCACCCCCCCATTAAGGAAACAACAGTAAAAAAATTTCTCCAAAGCCAACTTCATGCTTCTTAAGACAGAAGTGGTGAACTTCATGACACCCATGCAGATGGACAATACAGTTATGACTGCTGAATCATACACAAATGCACTCTATAAGCACTTACAGTGCATGGATCGTGCTATCCCAAACAGAACCAATGAAAACAAGATTGCCACTGATTCTAAGGACAACCACAAAGCATTCTATAGCTATATCAAGAATCTCAATGGTAACACCCAGATCTGCTCTGAGTTACAGCACAATGGCACAAAAATTACAGAACCAACTGATATTGCCAACATCCTGGCAGATAGGTTCAGTGCTAACTTTACTCCCCTCTCACCCCCTATACAGGAAGAATGCAGAGTCCCTGTAATCACAACTTCACAGGTAAAAGCTGCACTCTCTAAAGCCAAAAACACAGCATCCATGGAACCGGACAACATCCCAGGCTGCGTTTTACATGAACTTCAGAATGAACTGGCTCCCCACCTAAGCACCATGTTCAATCATAGCCTCACGTCAGGCTTTGTGTCCACTGAATGGCGCACAGCAACAGTTATCCCACTCCACAAAGGGGGAGCCACCACTGATCCTGGGAACTATCGACCTATTAGCCTGACAAGCCTGGTCTGCAAGGCCATGGAATGTATCATTATGGAATTCATAAACAAAGACACTGGTAACCTCCAAACTCTGGACCACACGCAGTTCGGGTTTGTGAAAGGCAGATCTTGCCTCCTGAACCTGGTCGACTTCTTTGAGGCAGTCACCAAAGCCGTAGACTAGGGTAATGTGGTTCACACAGCCTATCTTGACCTGCCAAGGCTTTCAACACCATCCCCCATTCTGGAATTGTAACTAAACTCACTAAACTAGGTATAAATCCCTATGTCACAAGATGGGTTGCCAAATGGCTCACTGACAGAACCCACACTGTAAACGTTGCAGACTCCAAATCTGTCTTCAAACCAGTGACAAGTGGAGTACCACACGGTTCAGTTCTGGGACCTCTCCTGTTTGGTATCTACTTCTCTGAAGTACAGGCTAACAGAGAAGGCCTCTGGCTAACGAAGTTCACAAATGACTGCAAACTAGGAGCCATAGTAGAGTCCCCAAATGATGTGCACATCCTACAGAAGGGCCTCACTGAGACAGATGCCTGGTGTAGAGCCATGGCCTCAAGCTCAATGCCAAAAAGTGCATTGTTATCCCCTTTGGTAAAAACTCTGTACCTATGAACTACCACGTAGGCGGCAGTCTTCTTAACACTGAATGTGTGATAAGAGACCTTGGGACCCAGGTGGACAGTAGTCACTCCTTTGATAATCACATCACCACAGTAGTCAGGAAATCCTTCTACATGGCACACCTCATCACAAAAGGGTTCTCATCCAGGAAAAAAGAAGTCATTGTTCTCCTCTACTCGGCACTCATTACACCCATTATAGAGTACAACGCCCCTTTTGGAATGTGCCTCACAAGACATCTGCAGCACTTGAAAAGGCCACAGAAGTACCTAACAAAGAGAATTACTGGCCTCAAACAGATGCCCTACACTGATCATCTCAAAAAACTCCAGCTTTACTCTGTAGCATATTGCCTACTCCGAGGTGATCTCTGCCTAACATTTAAAGCTATGTCAAACCCAGAGCTGTTGAACATGCTACACCTAAAGAAATCCCAATCCCTCCGAGCTGCACACTATAGGGACCTAAAACTTGTCACCACAATAAACAGACCATGCTTGAGGGATAGATTCCTGTCCCAGAGACTTCACATGCTCTGGAACAAGCTACCCATCTATGTCAAGCAAAGTTTCTCATTAACACTCTTCAAGAAAAATCTTGATGAGTGGATGGGAAATAGGAAATACACCCCTGGGATCACTTCTGTGACTCTGCTCGACAGGTGCACAGGAAATTAACTTTCTTGGGTTGGCGTTAGCAAGGGAACTTTGTTGGCTAGGCTTACTTAGGCCCTTGGGCCGATAGCCTAGTACCTACCTATGAACCTATAAAAGAAGAGCCTTGTAATAAATTGTAGTTGTACTGTAATTTTACTTTAATGTTATATATTTTGTTTTACAAATCCTGCTATGTGCACTGCAAAGTCCATTCTTGCCTAAAAGTTTGCTATAAGTCCTTTCAAGTCCTTCTAATGCAGTTTGCTGTCTGTATTATTACACAGATTTCTTGTTGCAGATTTATGCTGCCTTTTATGCTGCCTTCAGTTTTCTTTATAGGATATAAAAGTTATGTACTCACCATAATGTTCCATCTGTGTTGTCCATTTTCATTCTTCCTCAATTGATGGGTTCATATCCAAGACACAGATCCAGCTCAGCCACTTCTACCAGATCATCGGAACCTAGAACTCTCAAGCTCCTCCCTTTACCCATAATACCCTGCCAACCTACCATACCTCAGATCGAGTTTGCTACTCCTAAATATAAAAGGGCAACCTATTACAGAAAATACCAGAGGTAGAAAGAAAGGGCAAGCTGGAGCTCAAACAAGGAACAGAGGTTCTTGTACAACTCTTAGATCTCTCCAGAAGCCAAAAGGAGGGGTTAGGTGGTCAGGGAGTTGAGGAAGAAATAAAATGGACAACGCAGATAGAATGTTATAATGAGTACATAACTTTTTATCTGATATTGTCATTTTCATTCAATTTTTAAACTGATGGGATAGAGTCCCCGGCTACTGAAACCCTGGGAGGCCCTCATGGAAGGATATTCTGAAGCAGTGCTGAACTAAAGGCCGGTCGATTCCTGGAAATCAAAAACAGCTTGTAGTGAACAATGAAGGCATGGGGATTAGACCAAGTTGCAGTTGCAGCTGTACAAATGTCATCTAAAGATGCTCTAGACCAAAATGCTGATGAAACCACCATAAATCTTTTGGAATGGGCTCTAGGAGGTTTTGGTAAAGATACTCCAATTTACCATAGACAAAGTTTATACAATAAGTTAACCATTTGACCAATGTAACTTTAGATACTGGATTACCTAATCTGGTAAGAGAAAAAGAAACAAATAATTAGTCAGACTTCAAAAAGTCTTTGGTTCTTTGAAGGTAGAAATTAAGTTGTCTATGCACATCCATACATGTAACATGTACTCCCCTTTGTTTAAAAAATGGGGAAAGAATGCTGATGATCTGATTAATATTTGACTCAGAAGCTACCTTAGGTGAAAATAATGGGTTAGTATGCAATGACACCCTCTTTTTGTGGAAAAAATAGATAGAAAGGCGTAGAAGACTCAGCCTGGAGTTCAGATACTTTTCTAGCTGACGTAATACCTACAAGAAAAATGTTTTAGGTCCACCTTGGCTGAAGGATCAAAGGGAGACTGAGTTAAGGCCTGAAACATTATATTTAAATCCCAAGGGGGAGTAGGATCTTTTAATGGAGGTCTAAGCAAAAAGGCTCCCTCAAGAAAGGCCTTGTATAATTTAGAACAGGCTAATGTAGAGTTTTTTTCGCCTATGTGGAAATTAGAATTGGCAGACGATTGAACTCTAATAGTTGAAAAACTAGCTCCTTCTTTAATGATTGAAGCTAAAAATTCAAGCATGGTACAGGTGCTGAAAAAGGATTCCTATCTTTGCTAAGGGCCCAGAAGACAAATCTTTTCCATTTCTTGTAAGTCTTTCTAGTGGAATCTTTATAGAAAGATAGCAAAATATGATGGACCAGAGAGGACAGCCTGGGCTGTCTAGCAATTAGTGGAGCTGGAGAAACCATGAGGTCAGTTTGAGGCCTGTTAGGTCTGGATTGGTCATGCCTGGTGGGTGATACAGGAGGTCTGGAGATGGATTCATAGTCTATGGTGAATGTTAAAGAAGAGGCCATAGGAATGGAAACCAAATCTGACAAGGCCAAAAGGGTGCAATGAGGATAACTTTGCCCTTCAACTAAAATGCCTTCTAAAGGAACTTGGAAATTAATGGTAAGGGTGGAAAGGCATACAGAAGACTGGAAGGCCATTTGTGAACTAGACCATCTCTTGGTGACTCCCTCAATGGGGGGATCATGGCAAAGAACCTGCTGCACTTGTTGTTGAGGGGGGAGGCAAATAGATCGCAATATGGCTGATCACACTGATGGAAAATTCTTTCCACCACACTGACATTGAGAAACCACTCATGAGACATCAGAATGGGCTTGCTTAGTTCCCCCTTGTTTATTGATGTACTAGACTACTCACATATTATTCATCTGTATCTCAATTTTCCTGGATGGGAGAGTGTCTTGAAATGCCTGCAACGGTAGGAGGACAGTTCTCATCTCCAGGACACTGATATGTATCTTGGCCTCTTCGGGGATGATATACCTTGGACTGGCCTTCCCAAGTAGTGTCCCCCCCCCCACCCGAGCTGGGAGGCATCCATGGTCACCATAGCCTTGGGAGGTGGAAGAACAAAGGGACAGACTTTGTGGAGCCATTTCCAATTAATCTACCTAGAAGATATCTTTTGAACACATAGGTGATCTTGACTGGCATGGATAATGGATGATGGAAAATGGACCACTGAGTTGACAAAGTCCATTGAAGGATTCTCATATGCAATTTGGCCAAAGGAATTGGGGTGATAGCTGCTGCTGTGGACCCCAGTGTCTGTAGCATCAATTGGGCCGAAAAGATGAACTATGGATCACCTTTTTGAATTAGGACTGTAGAATATTTATCCGAGTGGAGGGGAGAGAAGCTATCTTACTGACAGTGTCCAAAATAAGTGCCTATGAACTCCAGACATTTTGCTGGGGTGAGATGAGACTTGTTGTAATTGACTGTTATTCCTAGATAAGAACACAACTGGAGCAAGTAGTCCCTTGCCTGTAGTAGCCGATGCCTGTTCTGAGCAGTAAGGAGCCAGTCATCTAGATATGGAAAAACCTGGAATCCCAGCAGTTTGAAGAGAGCTGTCACCAATGCCATGCATTTGGTGAACACTCTGGGTGATGTGGTGAAGCCAAAGGGCAGTGCTCTGAACTGTTAGTGAATGGCCCCCATCTGGAAGCATAGGTATTTCCTGGAGTACCTCTTCATTTTGATGTGATAGTACACATCCTGAAGATCTATCTAGTGCATCCAATCATCTTTTTGCAGCAGAGGTAAAATGAACTGAATTGTGACCATCTGAAACTTTGTATACTGAACAAACTGGTTTAACCTGGTAAGATGCAGTCCCCTGTCTTTTCTGGCACCAAGAAGAATCTTGAATAAGTTTGGGACCCTCTCTTGTCTGGGGGACCTCTTGGATGATTTTCTTGACTAGCAGCTTTTTTTGTTTCTAGAGAAGCTGCTTCCCTCTGACTGAATGGAGCAATGGAGATTTTCTTCAAAATTGTGGGAGGGGCTAGGGAAAATGGTATGGTATAACCTCTGGATATAATGTTCTGCACTCATGAATCTTTTGTGATGGTTGGCCAGGCTCTCTGGTGCAGGGATAAATGACCCCTGATGACCATATAACGTTCAATGTTGTTAGAATTCGACAACATAATATAGACCCTTGTCTTTGTGGGGGGGGGGGCAAGAACTTTATCTGGTCTTTTTGGAAATGGCTCAACAGTGTATGGCTCCTTCCACACCAGCCAACAGACTAGGTCTATGAGCTCATCTGCTGGGGGGGGGGGGTTACCCAAGAAGTAGATGGGCCAGACCCGAAAGCCTCCAGGAACACCAATTTCTCCTGGGAGGGGATGTCAGAAGGCCAACCACGTTTTGGTTTTAGGAATTCTAGAATGTCGCCAAAGAACACGTCATCAGGTGGTGATTGGGGGGACCCCTCCTCCTCATCAAAATGAGTGTCCTCTGTGAGAGATTCCTGGAGGGAATCTAAGTGCTTTCTCTTACATGTCCTCTTCCTGGGGACTTCCTCAGTGGGGTGTTCTGGAGAACTGTCAGAAGAGATAACAATGTCCTGACAGACCGGCTGGAGGCTCGCTCAGGTTAGTTCTCCCAGTGGATGAGATAATCAAGGCTCAGAGCAAAGAGCAGTGTGAAGCATGGTTGTTTGATCCAAGGGGCAGGGAATTCTCTTTTCTAGCAATGGTGAAAACCCTCTCCACATCCTCGAAGGTAGAATACCTAGGAGAAACAGAAGTTGATCACTCCAAAGCAAGAATTTCTCTGATCATTGGCTCCTGCAACCCCACCAGCACTCTATCCGAGGATGGAGTCAGACCTGAGCTATCCAGCACCAAAGTGCCAGATACAGTGCTGCCAATTTGGCTCTGCGATACTCAGTGCTGGTCACCTAAGGGTAACCACCAGATTCGAAGAACAAACAGTCTTCAAATCCAAAGTAAACATCCCACGGATCTTGGGTCTGACATCTCTGAAACAGAAGGTCAGACCAGAGAAGGAGATACCAGAGAGGAAGTGGACAGATGTCAGTTCCGAGACCCAGTAGGGGTTGGAGCTGAGAGAACCCCAATCTGTATCTGTGCTCTGAGGAACTTCCTCATCGTCCTGTCCACATCTACTTCTGAAAGACTTCTGGAGGATCGGAGAGAGGATGTAGTAGACGGAAGTTTAGAGCGCCTTCAAGGCGAACACTCTAGGAAGGGATAAGGAAGCCTGGATAGAACTGGATCTGATAGAAATGGTGGAGTATGGATCTGAAGAGACCTTGGTTTTTGAGTTGTCTGATCCAAGACTGACAGATCCGACTTTTTATGAATCTTAGCGGGAAGCTCCACTGAAGGTGCCAAAGTTGATGCAGAGGATCGATCTGAAGACCTTTTTTGGGACTCCTCCTTAGAAGAAATATCAACTTTTGCTTTCTCTGACTTTTTGAGGGGTTTGAGCCCCAGCCACCGAAGAGAAAGATGTAGAGGGCAGGAGTTCCCGTAAAACTAATTTGTTCCTGCAATATGTCAAGGCCCTAGAATTAAACCACAAACAGATTGCATAGTCAACATCAAGATGGACCAAGGCAATACACATATTTCCTTTGGGCATCTGAATTTGGAAGCTTATCCCCACAGAAGACACACTTTTCAAACCTAGGTTTGTCCAGCATCTTAAAAACAAGAAAGAACTACCACCAACAAAAATGCAACCAATCCACTAGTACAGATTACCCTAAAAAGGCTATAAAGAAATAACTATATTTATATTATTTTTATTATTTTCTTTTTTTTTAACAAAAAAAAGGAGAAAAAGAAAACAACTATCAACAATGGTAGACATGGACTCTGTAAGCATAGAAAAAGGTACCAGCAATGGTAGCTGACAAAGAAGAGAAAGGGGAGAGAGAAATTATCTGAGTTCATAGGTTCATTGGTAGGTACTAGGCTATCGGCCCAAGGACCTACGTAAGCCTAGCCAACAAGGTTCACTGGCTTACACCACCCAAGAAAGTTATTTTCCTGTGCCACTGTCGAGCAGAGACACAGAAGTGATCCCCGGGGTGTATTTCCTATTTCCCATCCACTCATTAAGATTTTTCTTGAAGAGTGCTAATGAAGAACTTTTCTTGACATAGATGGGTAGCCTGTTCCAGAGTATGTGAAGTCTCTGGGACAGGAATTTATCCCTCCAGCATGTCCTGTTTATTGTGGTGACAAGGTTTAGGTCCCTAGAGCGTGTAGCTCGGAGGGATTGGGATTTCTTTAGGTGTAGCATGTCCAACAGCTCTGGGTTTGACATAGCTTTATATGTTAGGCAGAGATCACCTCGGAGTAGGTGATATGCTACAGAGTAAAGCTGGAGTTTTTTGAGGCGGTCAATGTAGGGCATTTGTTTGAGGCGGGTAATCCTCTTTGTGAGGTACTTCTGTGGCCTTTCCAGCTGCTGCAGATGTCTTGTGAGATACATTCCAAAAGGGGCGTTGTACTCTATAATGGGTCTAATGATTGTCGAGTAGAGCAGAACAATGACCTCTTTTTTCCTGGATGAGAACCCTTTTATGATGAGGTGTGCCAAGTAGAAGGACGTCCTGACTACTGTAGTGATGTGACTATCAAAGGAGAGATTACTGTCCACCTGGGTCCCAAGGTCTCTTATCACGCATTTGGTGTTAAGTAGATTGCTGCCTATGTGGTAGTTCATGAGTACAGAGTTTTTACCAAAGGGGATGACACTGCACTTTTTGGCATTGAGCTTGAGGCCATGGCTCTGACACCAGGCATCTGTCTCAGTGAGGCCCTTCTGTAGGATGTCCACATCATTTGTTTGCAGTCATCTGCAAACTTCATTAGCCAGAGGCCTTCTATGTTAGCCTGTACTTCAGAGAAGTCGATACCAAACAGGAGAGGTCCCAGGACGGAACCCTGTGGTACTCCACTTGTCACTGCTTTGAGGTCAGATTTGGAGTCTACAACTTTTACAGTGTGGGTTCTGTCAGTGAGCCAGTTGGCAACCCATCTTGTGATGTAGGGATTTATACCTAGTTTAGTGAGTTTAGCTATAATTCCAGAATGGGGGATGGTGTCAAAAGCCTTGGCGAAGTCAAGATAGGCTGTGTGAACCACCTTACCCCCATCTACGGCTTTGGTGACTGCTTCAAAGAAGTCGATCAGGTTCAGGAGGCATGCTCTGCCTTTCACAAACCCGAACTGGGTGGAATCCAGAGTTTAGAGGTTACCAATGTCTTTGTTTATGAGTTCCATGCTGATACGTTCCATGGCCTTGCAGACCAGGCTTGTCAGGCTAATAGGTCGATAGTTCCCGGGATCAGTGGTGGCTCCCCCTTTGTGGAGTGGGATAACTGTTGCTGTGTGCCATTCAGTGGGCACAAAGCCTGATGCGAGGCTATTATTGAACATGGTGCTTAAGTGGGGAGCCAGTTCATTCTGAAGTTAGTGTAAAATGCAGCCTGGGATGTTGTCCAGTCCCATGGATGCTGTGTTTTTGGCTTTAAAGAGTGCAGCTTTTACCTGCTTAGTTGTGATTACAGGGACTCTGCATTCTTCCTGTATAGATATGGGCCCTTTAGGGGGTGAGAGGGGGTAAAGTTAGCACTGAACCTATCTGCCAGGATGTTGGCAATATCAGTTGGTTCTGTAATTTTCGTGCCTTTGTGCTGTAACTCAGAGCAGATCTGGGTGTTGCCATTGAGATTCTTGTTAAGTAAACAAGAGTTAAGTAAGAGTTAAGAATTAAGTAAATACTGTAAATTATGGGAGGGAAGAAAAAGAAAGTCACTATTAAACCTGCTAAATTAACTCACAATACCCGATAAATCCAAGAACACTCAATAAATGTTCAAGAGTTAGGAATCTGTGTCTAATACCTAATGGCAGCAAATGAGATCTGAGGTAGGTTAGCTTGGCAGGACATTATGGGTAAAGGGAGGAGCTCAAGAGTTGTAGGATCCAGTGATCTGGAAGAAGCGGCTGAGTTGGATCCGAGTCTTGGATCCGAACCCATCAGTTGAGGAATGAATGAAAATGACAACTTCAGATCCTTAATTTTAAGATTTCAGGATAGATTTCTTACTTTTCTTAACCTCAGGAAGATTATTGCAGAAATCAGTAATCTGTATCTGTAAAAAAGAGGGTAGTGATATTTCCCTTTAAAGAAAAGCTCTGTTCAGAAACTGGAAAAAATGGACGCAGCACATTTAGCAGACGACAACTCATCAAAAGACTATTTCATTGAGCCAGCTCCCCTTCATAGAAGTGACATGAACCTGAAATTGGAATATTTAAGTAAGGGGGCAGGGTGTACAGCTCACCTTTGTAGAATTCAAGGATTTGCCTATTTGTGGGAAGCAAACTTGGCAAAATTGTCTTTGTAAAAGACCAACTTTAGAAAATCATCACAGTATGATATTCTGTGCTCTCATAATGCACCAAAATCACTGTATTTCTCAATGTTCATGATTTGGATGGTTATGCTCCCTCAAATTAGTTTTTCAATAAAGTTGTTCTTTTCCCACAATGCCATTTCTGTACTTCCATAATATGACACAGCTTAGAAGTAATAAGGACACTGCTGTAAGTCACTGAATTCTTCAATTGTCTCCGAGAAAAAAATAATGTTTCTTTTTCACTAAATTACTCTGATTGTGCTACTTCTAAAAGTTAATTACATGGCTCTGTCAAGTGGACACAGCTGTAGTCCAACCCAATCTCCAGGTGTTTCTCCACACTGTAGCTTTAATGTTATACTTGCCAGATACTTCATAGAGTTGGTAATATAAATTTAAGATTACCGTAAATTTACCACACTGCTCTCAGTTTTCTAATAGCCAAAATGAGAGTGCTTACTTACTTAGTTACACGAGGTTACAATGTAACTCATCCCTGTTTTCTAATATATTTATATAACCTTTTGCAAAACAAGTAGTCTTACTTTGCCCATTATGTGTGATATTCAAACAATAAGGCCCAACAGGTTTGATCTTACAGGGAAATATTGTAAAGCCCAGTGTCATCCAATCTCCCCACCACAGGAAAGCATGTTATTTACCTTTAGTACCCACCATGGACAGCATAATTGTGCTTAGAAAATGGATGGTTTGTTAACATGTTTTGCATTTTTATAGTCACTGTATAATTTTTTTCAATGTTTTTAGATAAACTAGATGCTCTATCTAATATGTCAGATTTGCTGTTGGATGAAGTATTTTACATTAAAAATGCATGCTAAGTAAGTATTTAATAAAGTCGGCATACATACACTCACACACACACACACACACACACACACACACACACACACACACACACACACACACACACACACACACACACACAAACACACACACACACGCACACACACTTCATGGTTAAGTAAAACTGCATATAGGCCAATAGGATATTTACAGCACAGACTCTGAATTTGATGAGGATACTAACTGCCCCATCCATTTATCTATCATAGTTTTAAAAACTGACACTGACTCTGCTTGACAAGTATGAAGTGCAAGTTTGTTCCTCAGACAAGCCAGAGAAACACATATACACCTGCACTGTAAAGTGGTCCTATATTTGTCTATCCTAAAAGTACAGTTTCCTCCCATACAGGGTTAATTTTGGGCTGTAGTAACTTTGTCATGAAGTAATCTATATGCAAGATATATCTTCCCCTCAAGAGCCTATAACTGATGGAATAAAGATCCATTCTCTGTAGTCTTTGATTGTAAGGAATGTGATAGATTAATTAAATTTTCTGTGTTATTTTCTTGGCATGATTTCCAATATAAGAAAACTAGATGTACCATATAAGCAGAACAGTGGGTTATCTCTGTCACGGGGCTGTCAAATATCACAAAGAGTTTAGTCAGGAAAGCAAAATATCTTGCTGAAAAGTTCTTAAGAATGATTCCAAACATTTTATAGCCTTATATTTAATAATCAGTCTGTCTGAAAATTTAAGCTATTACATACAGTAATTCCCAAATCTTTATAACTTTCTAGTGTGTTTAGATCAATGCTTCCCAGATACTCCATAGTCAATGGGAATGGTTTTCCAAAGTACGGGATACTACCAAAATTGTCCTTATTAATGTTTAACCCATGTTCTGTCCACCAATTAAATATTTTTATAGACACTTACTAAATATATATATATATATATATATATATATATAATTTTGATTTCTAAAAATACTCCGATTTTTAGATCAATAATCAGAGTAAAATTATTAATTTTAACTCATATCTACTGTGCAGGCAAATTTGTGTCCACTTAACAATATATAAATCAATTAATAGCAAAGTACAGTAAGCTGTTGAAAGCCTTAGACAGATCCAGTTATATAACAACAGTAATCGCCTTACACAGATTCAAATATACCACCACAACCCCAGTTCCCCAATCTTGAGCCATACTAACAGGGTTCTAAACTTGGACCAGGTTAGTAACTGCAGATCTGTTTATTATAAAGCCATGTTGAGAAATACCTTGTAATTTGTTCCATCATTAGACTTTGGACATACTTTTCAGACCATTTGTGGTGGTGCTTGGGGGATGATTGGGGGAGGGGTGCTTACAGGATGTTTTAATGGTCTTAGCCAAATTCCATCTCAAATTGCAGTTGTACTCACAACAGCTCTCACTCAGTCATTTATTACTTTCACCTGTGCTTTTTATCCTCAGAGAAAAGTAACCTTTCAGGAATTTTATGACCAGACTTGCTACTAACTTGCAGGAAAGCATGTGAGCAATGCAAAGCTAAAATGTTAGTAAATAGAGTTTTCTATTAATTTCATTTCATATTTTATTTTGTGCAGATTTCTGAATGCTAGCTAAGTGCTATGATGTTATACACGACTGGCACTTGCTCTGTAGAAATCATCTGAAAAGTGCACATGTCGAACAGTAGTAGAACCAGTCTACTTTTTTTCCATGGTTTGTTTCTTGATCTCTAAATACTAGCCAAGTGTAATGGTTTTCTGATCTACTGTAAAAAAACATATGGGTGACTCAAGCAGCAGATTCATTTTAAGCTATGAAGTCCAAAACTTACTGTCACAATGGGGGCTGTACAGTACAGCAATCTATGATAGTCATACATACTTATTCTGAGACTGCTTTACTATGGAGTAATGGGAATATGTCAAGGGACTGCTAAGATTTAGTATGAATTCACTAACCTGTACTCTTTTTACCATGATGCTCACAGTTATACTATACAGAATAAATATAGGAAATAAAGAGCTGCACAATTAAGATAAGCTTTTTGATGACTTCATAAAAAGTACACATTAAGAGTCCTGCCTACCCACCCCCATCACAAACACACACAAAAATGTAATGACCTTATTGTTTCCTAGTGATCTGGGACTGAAAGCTTTGACAGGAACTGAATATTGTTAATTGTGCTCACCAGAGGGAATGAAAACAGGGCTGCACAAAGTAAATTGAAACCAACAGTGGGGTTGATGATGATGCTGTGGTAAGTGGGTGGTGACAACTGGGAGATATCAGGACAAGTTTTTCTTTCGGTCGAATTTTAGACTCTGGGATTGTCCCTTTAACTTTTACCTGTTAACTAGGTATTAAATATATTTGCCAGATCAATACTTGAGTGAAATATTTTCCCATCATGAGTAATAGGACCAAAATTGTCTAAATATCCTTTGTTCTTTTTAACATAATGAAATAGTTTTTTTGCTATCCTTTTTTTTAACTAGGTTATTTTCAAAATCATTCTTAGCCTTTTTCAAGAATTATTTTAGCCATTTACTAATATTTTAATATGCTTTCTTACAAATGAAGAGTTACACCTTTTCCCAGATTGTATATTTCTTTTTTTTTCCCTTTTTTGAACTTTAGTGTGCCTCGGCTGTTACCAAGGTAGCTTGCAGACACCAGTCTTCTTTACCATTACTTTTCAACAGTTGTTTATATGCTCAAGAAAAGCATCTTCAAACTGTTTTCATCCGAAGTCTGCATTTTAATTATTGTCGATCAACTCCTATAAAGAGTTCATCCTTATTTGCAAATTCTGCACAAATAAATTTGGACCAATCAAACACATACACACACATGCATGCAGACCCAGACATACATGTATAGACACATACAGACAAATGCAGATCCTGAGAGACATACACTATCAAACACACACACTGATGTAGAACCAGACAGACATGCGCCCGCACACACACACACACACACACACACACACACACACACACACACACACACACACACACACACACACACACACACATTAGACACACAGACACAAACACACACACACACACACACACACACACACACACACACACACACACACACACACTTCAGCAACTTTATTGACTGTACACACCTCAGATTTTTTACTCTGATCAAATGAGTGAAGAAATATGTAAATAATATCAACAGTAAAATATTTCAGTTCACTGCTTTCAAGACACATGCAATACAAGGCATTAGAATCTTTCCCAAGTGTGTGCATGCTGTAGCATTATTGCCAGAACTACTTGGTTGTAGGTATTTCTTTCTTTTTGCTCACCATCTGTGCCTTTTCTGAATTGCTTTAATGAAGGAGGAAATAAAATAACAGGTCGCTGTATCTGCTGCTGCTGTCGTTTCTTGTGATGTTTCTTGATTTATTTATTTATTTTTAATGGTGGCTCAAGTAAAGGATTTCAGTTTTCACATAATGATTTTGTGCCAGAACATGCATTCTTTTTACTGAAATGTCCATGTACACTAATTCTAACTTTGAAACATCAAGTGGCTAGTGGGTTTCCTGCTTCTCCAAGCCTATGTCCTAAAGCATTTAGTAGTCCCAACAAGGCTCAGTGTCAGGATATAAAACCGTGTGCGACTACGAGCTTTCCTCTTTCTCACAGAACATTCGGTGTCCTCAGAAGATGTCAATATAATGCTTTACCCTCATCTTCAGGATCTTCTTTCACTCACTTATAACAAAAATACTCAGAATTGCTTCTTCTTTTCAGAATTTCTGGCCAATAGTATCTGTAACCATTTTCACTGACTGTTGCAGATTTGTGTTCTTAGCCTTCTTTTACAAAGACTTTAATGAGCACTTTCTTTTAGTTACAAAAGGTGCTTAGATTGTTTTAAAAAACTAAGATGTGGTAACTGCAGGGGCTCTTCCCCCATTCTCCCCCTCTGTCAGAGGCGTGACAGTTCATGTCATCCAGGTCTTAGATATACATCGAATTGTGACTAACCACACACACAAATAGACACAACCATCCTTCAATGATTATTGCTAATCTATTTAATGTGTGGTAAATATAAAATACATACATAAACAGTCACCAAGAAGTTCTGCATTTGACCCTTATATATCACTGCATACCTCTTAAATTCTTTGCTCAATAATTTTGGACAAAGCCATAAATAACGAGGAGACAAAGGCCCTAAATCACTGACAATTTTTAAATATCACATTAATTTTACTTAGAAAGTAAACTGAACAACAGGTTTTGCATCAACATGCATTTCTGAACAATTGGCAGAGACAGAGAGAGCTATTTCCACAATCACAGGAAATGTGATTCAGGGAAATTTTAACTTCAGTGAGGAAAGACTTCTGGCTAATTTGCATGTCTATAAATCACATGGTGTTATTGCTAGTGCTAATCAGAAGTTTTCTTCAGTAGTCACCACTGGTGGCCCATGCTACACAAAGGCACATTCACCCCCCCCCCCCCCCACACACACACACACACACAGTGCCATGACTCTTATCTGTCCTCTGATTACAAAACATCCCTGTTGTAACCTCTTATATTTCCCCTGCCCCTCAGAAATCAAGGATGATTAGAATTATAATGCTAGACATTACAGTTTTGTTCATTTTATTGTTACAAATCTGCATTGTAGTGGTGCTATCTATTAACTTTTTTAATTGCTTTTTAGTAATATTTAAAAATTCTCCCTGGTGTCATCTAGTGATCCTCCTAGCTCTGTCTGAAGTCTGCAGCATGGCCATCGTTCACAACTGTTCCTGGTTTTTAGCTGCTCTGCACTTTGTAACTCATGGACTGTTCCAGTTGGTCAGTAATAGCAGACATTAAGAGTATCATGCTTACTGTTCAGAAAATACATCAGGACACATGCCCTCTTACTTTACTAAGTACTCAGTGTAGAGGGCTGTAGCTCTGGATTGCTAATAAGCTGTTCTCTGTACTAAGAGTACAGAGTTTAAACCTTTTTTCATGTTATTATTTCGCTATTTTAATTTACTTAAGTAATATTTAAGGAGTATCCTTGGTGCCTAGTAGTAGTGCAGAGGACTAAAGCTCTGTATTGTTAACAAGCTGCTTTGTATGCCAACAGTACAGGGTTTGAAATTGTTTCTTTGTTTTTCTATTATCTAGTGACTTAAGAGTATTAATTCAAATCCTTAGCAAGTGAGTTAGGCTAATAATTTAAATGCCAAGTGTCCAGTTTTTCCCCACACCCCCATATTGCAGAATTTGCTTCTTAGTCTAAGGAGTTTAGAGATATGGTAGTACTCCATGCACACAAAAACACTCACACCCCCCTCACCTGATCGTACACATGGACATACTCACACATTCACTCATACATGCACACACACACACACACACACACACACACACACACACACACACACACACACACACACACACACACACACACACACACACACACACACACACACACACACACACACACACACACACACACACACACACACACACACACACACACACACACACACACACACACACACACACACACACACACACACACACACACACACACACACACACACACACACACACACACACACACACACACACACACACACACACACACACACACACACACACACACACACACACACACACACACACACACACACACACACACACACACACACACACACACACACACACACACACACACACACAAACTCCCCAGCATTTACCTATAGCGTAAAAGTAATGGGTGAACGAGAACTTTTGACTGAGATAACTTACTGAGCTCAGCTGCATAAAAGCCTTACCACAGGAACTTCAGGGAGAGCGCATATGTCTACTAAACATAGGTTAGGCTGAAGAGACAGCACACCATGGTGATTCTACAGACCTTATAGAACCACTGAGAAGGGTCTGTCTTTGAACCAGAAAGTGATACTGCCAGTGGGAAAATGTCCATGTTAGGGCTTACTGCTGGCAGTAGTCCTTTTTGTAATGCAGGGAGAAAGTATGAAACTTTACTGTCAGGTATTTTTGACTGATAATATCTTCTGTATTTATCATGAAAATAAACATTTTATGAGGAACAGGGCTAAAATATGAGCCAAAATCAGGGATGATCTGCAAAATTCTGATCACCTGAGAGGCTGCATCACTGAAACATCAAGTTACTGCAGGCAGGGGCTCATTGAGAAAAGGCTTAGCCATAATCTACATGCCAAAGTCCTTAATTATTCATGAGGGTTCTACATAGAGCTCTGTTTCTGAGTTATAGTTTATAGTTTTTAAAGTGTTCTAATTCTGCACAAACCTTCACTGAATATAATTTTCATTTACTGAATGCCACCTCCATTCTTCAGTTCTTTTAGCCCTTTCCATGTTTTTCATTTGCTCTAAATACATCAGAATAACAACGACTGCACTTAACTTCTTCCTACTATCTCTGCGGATACAAAATGTGGGGATTTGGGTATACATCTTAATAATAGTTATAGTATATTCACTGTAAATGCTATCCATGTAGAAACTGTTCAGCAATGTGGTTCACAAACATACCTAGGAATTGTGCAGAACTTGAATTAATTAATAACTGCATCCTTCCATTGCAACAACTAATTCAAAATAACAGGACTGTAGGAAAGGTAAAGGTTCTCCTATTTAAAACACACTGACAGATGAATACTGGTCACTACTGTATAATATTGTTCTGGTTCACAGGTTATGTTAAGAGACTTCATGTTAAATAGTCCGCACAATCACCAAGGACACCTTTGATGTTCATTGTCATTCCCTAACCTTTCACCAGCACTAAACCCGTCACAGTATAGAAAATCCTGCATGCTCCCTTTCTCGAAATATAAATAAAACACTTCATTCTCCAGTGATGGCAATCTTTCATTCATTTTTATTTGTAGACACAAACTGCAGCTGTAACAGTGGTCATTGTACAAGAGGTTCAAGCTCCCAGCACTGTTGTCTAATTATAATGAACAAAAGGCAGTATCATATGCCAAACCTAAATGGCAGTTTCTTTGCTTAGCAAATAAAAGTTTTGAAACTAAAATGAAGGAAAAATGCAATTTCTAACATTGCCCTGTACTATGTACTTACTTTGCTGGACTGATTTAATCCCTCGAAGTAATGTAGCAGCACACACAAAGATGCAACCCAACTTGTGGATTTCATACTCTCCCATAACACTGAAACAAGCTCCAAGACAGACAGGTATCATAGAGGCATATCTCACCCATCCCTGTTCCTGACCAAGCAGCAATTGTGACATTACCATAGTCACAAGTGGTGTTGTAGCATAAACAGTCTGTGCAAAGGACAGCTGGACATAATTTAGTCCCATGTTGCCAAAGGCAATACTGGCACAGAAGGTGACGCTGAGTCCAAAAATCTGTCGCCGGACACGAGGTGGCAGGTCTTCATCCTTCTTCTGTGGTCCCACACATACAAATCCGGCTCGAAGTAAGGAGAAGTTGACTAGGGCAGCTGACAGCATATGCAAAGAAGAAAGAAAGAGTGGATAAGGGTACCTACAACTGGAAAAGATCCATTTATTAAGGCTGGAAATGCCAATACCACCTGCCATCATGGTACAAGCAGAACAGAATAGAGATACAGCATCTCGCCTTCGGCCTGGCCTGTTCATCAGCACCACATCATTTAGAGTAACTTGTGTTTCCATGGTAACCCGGCATCCTGTCCTTTCAGATGTATTGTCATTAGATGATCAACTTGTGTATTAGCATCTGTCCCTCAGCTAGCAAGTCCTTTAACTGGATTAAACATTTCATTTTTGTACGGCTTATTTTTGTGTCTTCTGGCAGCAAGTTCCCATTCTATTGTTTAATCAGCTCTACTGTTTAATTACATGATCTCCAAAATAAGCCAGTTGTTTTACTTCTGTCACAAAGGTTTTGGCTTCTTTAATCCTTTCAACAGGAATATTGTGAGAAGCCCCCTTTCAGTCCCCCTTCCATTCTCCCTCATCCCTCCCCTCCCCTCACTGAGTGTTCAATTCTGAAAGAATCTCTTTTTCTCTTTGTCTCTGTATCCCTCTCTTCCAAGCTTCAAAATGTGGAACTCCTATTGCTGTTATCGGTGTTTCCTGAAGCCAGATGAAATGTTAATACAGCTCTATTCAGACGTTTACCTCTCCAGCTCTCTGGTCCAGCAGTCCCCTTCTTTCAAGGTCCTAGTGCCTCTGACTCTGGAACTGTGCAGGTGTTCCTGCTGAAGATCTCCCTGATGATAATAAAACAAACAAAAAAAATCATGTTTAGAAATGCTTGTTTTAATACAGCCTTCTTCCTTTTAATGATAACATTCTGCTAACTGGTAAGTAACTTAGTCTGCCTTTACCCTTGGTCACTTGTGTTGTTAGACCAGTGCTTTTTTCTCCTCTAATTCCTGTTTGCTGATGCTGGACCTGACAGATGGATGACCAAACATGACATCACAAGTCAGCTTTCTAATCATAGATAATACATGTATTATACTGCCATCTTGTGGTTATTGTAAATAGAGCTCCAAGTCCAAGTAATTATTCAATTGAATTAATGTTTTTTTGTTTGTTTTGATTTTTTTGGGGGGTGGGGGTGGAGGATGGTTTACAAGAATATCTTCAACTACAAATTCTTTTCAGAAAATTACACATTCTAAAAGTATTGCATTTAGTTATTTTATTTTTTCTGTCTTTCAAAAAATGAAATCTAATGGAATCATGATTTTTTAATTGCTTATGTGGATAAACTTTAGCTCTCATTTTTATTAGGGACAATAGTTTAATTAAATTAACTTCTGTTATGCTGTATGCAGGTGAAGACAGACATTATTAAACACATGACTGCACAATTAAGTGTAATAATAGCTCGCACAGCCTTACCCATCTCTCCTATATTTTCTGACATTATTTTTATACTGGGGGAAACACAGCATTGGCAACATGCAGTGGTTCAAAAAGAGGCAGTGAATATATAATATTATTCTTGGGTACTAATATAAACATAACACTGTCAAGATAGACCACTCCATTTTTCCGGTAAACAAATATGCAAATAATAATGCCTTATTTGTCAGTAAACTGGTTAGTATTTATATCCTCATTACCGGCAGTCACCCAATTTCAGAAGCAGGGTCCTATCTCCAGATGGCCATTTGGGAATGCAGAAGGAAAAGGAATGAGTATCCAAAGCTGGCTTTTTTTCCCTAGGGAGTTCAAGGAAATGGTCAGTGCAGCTGGGGACATAAATTAAGGCACATGCTTCCTTTCTACTGACATACAAAATGTTTGCAGAGGATTACAGACTCTGACCATCACAACATATCCCATAATGCCTTATGAATAAAAAAGCTATACAAATGATGTTGCTCGCCATATACTACCTTGCCTGTCTTCATGCTGGCTGTCATCTGTTGGGGACAGTTAGTACTAACAGTCTAAGACGCTGGGTAAGCTTGAGATGCTAGATGAGAAAACAACATAGTGTAAAAACTGTGTGTCATTCTGATCTAGAGAGGAAAGATGCTTTATGATGCAGAAGGAAGATTAAATGAAGGGGCAAGTTAATCACTATAAGATCTTATACAACTTTTAAAGAATAAAGATAAATAACTTTGCAAACACGAACACAGTGGTGTATGTTCTTTGGTTTCTCTCTACATGAAGGAAAACTCTTCCACATCACAACTTGCTTCACACTATGCAGTGCATGTTCTACTATACCCTAATAACAAAGAAATTTAAGTTTTATGCAAAACATTAAATCTACTTTGCATAATGATGTATCTTTGATGGGAGTGCTCATCACCAATTGCAGCTTAAGTCTTATTAAAGGCTAAAGGAATATTTTTTCATGGCCAGTTTTATTACTGTTATGTATTGCTGAGGGTCTCTAATTTAGTATTAAAACAGATCACTTGTCACTCTTCTAAACCACATAACCTGGTTAGGGTTATGATAAAGCTGAGGGTTGCAGGGGAGTTGGAGTCTGTTCTAGCACTCTGTGAGCAGAAGGCAGAGAAACCAATCATGGATAAGATGGCAGTGTATCCTAGGATGCATACACACGCTCAGTTATTATAAAGCATATACAGCTATGGGCAGTTCAGGGGATCACCATTTCTCCAAGTCTTTGGAAATGAGGAAATCAGAGCACCCAAAGTAATCCCACATGAGCATCATCAATTAATCCACTTTTATAGGATTGACCTTGTTCCATTAAACCAAACCGTTGCTCAGGTTTTGTAATTTATTTATTTATTTATTTACATTTGTTGACCGGGAGTGTCCGACTGGACGTAGGCCCATTTTCAGCAGAGGCCCAGGGAGAAAAGCTCCACACTTAAAATAAACAGACAGTAACATTGGATTACATAGCGATTAACAATTTAACATAGCAATTACTTACAACATATTGACAGATGAAGAACATAGTACATCAGTAGACAACTAGCATCTTTATCTGTGAAGTACATAACAGACATTAACAAATGTTACAATAAGAAGTTCCTGCTGTATAATAAGTTCTAGGCTTATGAGCATCTGAGCTTGCTATAATCAAGGTAGTTAGTGGAGTGGAAAGAAAGGTAGTGGTTAGATGGGGTGGGTGATATTAGAGTGGGAGTTGCAAGGGCATAGCCAGCATATTTTTAGGTGCGCTTTTAGTAAAGTTTTGAAGTGGGTGCATGATGGTACGGAGGTAATTGTGGGTGGAAGGGAGTTCCATAATTTGGCTATGGTGCAAGAGAATAGTGCTTCACCAGCAGAGTTATTGGCTTTAGTGATCTGCAAGTGATTTTTGTTGCTGGATCTTAGTGGTCTGGTGGTGCGATAGGGTTGGAGTAGATTCTGGAGGGATGGGACATTTAGAGGATGGTTTACTAGTTTGTGGACGAGTGAGAGTTGATACCACTGAAGGAGGTGAGGGAGTTCAAGCCAGCCCAGTTCAGCAAGTGAGAGACAGTGGTGACTACGGTAGGATGCCCCTGTGGCGAATTTGGCGATTTTGTTGTAGCAGGTCTCCAGCTTGTTTAGATCGCATTGCCTTAGGTTGGTATATATTGGAGAGGCATAAAGTAGGGTGGAGATAAGGTGGGAATTTGCTATTGAAATCTTTGCTGCTTTGGTGAGAAGTTGCTTATTTCTGTATAACGCTCCTAGTTTTTTATGGACTTTTTTTATGGTCATGGATATATGAATGTCAAATTTTAGTTTATTGTCTATTTCCACTCCTAGCAATTTGGTGTGTTCAGTTGGGTATATAGTGGTGTTGTCTTTTGCTGTGATATTAAAGTGAGAGTTGTTTTGAGTATGTTTGGTGGGTTGGAAGATGAGTAGTTTAGGTTGAGTATTAATTGGGCATCGGATAACCAAGTTTCAACAGAGGAAAAGGCTTCCTGTGTGACTTTTTGCAGTTTGGGTAGGGACTGGGCTGAGCAGATGATGGTTGAGTCATCTGCATATTGTATGAGTGTGCCATGTTTGGTGGCAGAGGCTAAATTATTGGTGTAAACAGAGAAGAGTAGGGGTCCAAGGATGGATCCTTCAGGAACCCCTATGGAGAAAGGTAGTTGGGGAGATATGTCATTCTGCCATACAACGGATTGTTGGCGTTCGGACAGGTAACTCTGAAACCAGTTGGTGACTGATTGAGAGAAGGATAGGTCATTGAGGACAGAGATAAGTTGTTTGTGAGGGACCATGTCAAATGCTTTAGATAGGTCTAGGAAAGTAGCAGAGGAGAGATCGCCATTGTTTTTATGCTGAAGGATAGTGTTAGTAAAGGAGAGTAAGGCAGTGGTGGTGCTATGGTTTGTTCGGAAATCATGCTGAGTACTGGAAAGAAGGTTGCTAGTAAGGAGGTAGTCTGAGACCTGAGAGTGTATGCATCTCTCTAGTATTTTGGAGAGTGGAGAAAGAATAGCTATGGGGGCGGTAATTGGTTAGTTCTGTGGAGGGTCTGCCTTTGTGGAGGGGAATTATATGTGATACTTTCCACAGTGAGGGAACGCAACTTTCTGACAGAGATCGGTTAATCAAGATGGATACTGGGTAGGCCAGAGCATCAGCTGCGATTTGTAGGTATTCACTTGGGAGGTTGTCTGCTGCTAATTTGGTGGGTTTAAGTTTAGTTAAGAGTTTTTTTATGTTGGAGGTAGGTACAGGAGAAAAAGAGAAGGCAGTGGGGAGATTACTAGTTGAAGGTGTGGGTTGGAGGAGGGGGGGTTGTGTTGTTTAGCTATTGATAGTATGGTTTGGGTGAAGTGTGTGTTGAATGAGGTAGCAATATTTTCTGAGGAGTGAGGGATGTTAGGAGGAGGGGCAATCACATGACAATACAGAGAATGTGCACTGCTCTACCTTGTATAATGCTGCCCTTGGCTCATTCATTATATTTTGAGTTAATGTCTAGTTTTAAATTGGGCCTTGGAGAGTAAAGATAGTAGAACAAGACTATATAAGAAGCATAGATGAGCAAGAAGTGAACATCTGTGCCATACAATAAACAGAGAGAGAGCATAAGGCATTTAACGTACAGGAGACTGCAAGAGAGAGACCGTGAAACGAAAATACAGATTCAGCACAAGAGGTCAACACAGTATATAGTTTACATACAGGAGGCCAGTCTCAATCAGTAAAGCTGAATTACATAAGAATATTGCACTGCATATAAAATAAATGACAGCATCATTCATGCTTGGTTAAACAAAACATATGTAAGACTGCGTAACTGGGATGGAGGTTCTTACCTCCAAAGTTGCACAGTCTCAAATTTAGTATATTTAGTGTGTTTAGATATGCTTGCCAGATGCAGGGAGCCCCCTGCAAAAAATGCTATTTTTCTATTAATATGCTAAATATGACCTCGTGTGTTGTTGACAACTTCTTTGATTTACAATGTCGTTGCTTATCTACAGCTCATTAAAATCATTATGTAGTCATTTTTCAGTAGCAGAAAGAGCTACGATTCTCAAGGACAGATTTTAGAAAGGGTGGAGATAGACTCATAGAATAATGGGAGAAATATAAGAACCACAGCCATATGACAGGACAGATTTGGAGAAGGGACAACATTAGGCTTTCTTATAGGCCTCAGCTGACAGTCCTGCATAGTGGAATAAGGCATGCAAATTTTACATGTAGTATATCTTATAGACCAAGATTTAATTCCCTGAATGTAAAGCCTGACTATGCAAAATGGTACACAGAGGTAAATTAATACTGTCTGACTTTAATCAAATTACTTAACTGAGATCAAGCTCCCATGCTTGCCTCAAAAATTGAATTAATTGACAAAGATTAAAGAAGCCTGTGTCAAATAATTCCTAACTTGTACTGTGCACCATTATTCTTGTTTTACACTAAATCCTGTTATGCCCCCCTCCCCTGAGTCTTAATGGTTATAGTGCACATAAATATCACTTAAATCTTAACATCGTGTCTCCAAGGTGCCTAACCTGCTGATCATTTCTGTGGTTTTGCTACTATAATCTCAAGTTTTTTTTCCCACTTACTTTGTATTTCCACATTTCTTTGTACATGTCTTGTCCTAATCTACTGGGTCACTAAACATGGAGTTGTTTGCTAGGGAACCACATTCAGGTAAAAATAAGACAAAAAAATGATTCCATTTATTCCTCTTCTGGCCATTCTGAATGAGCAAGGAATACACTTGCTCAAAGAAGTACCTGAAAAGTGCATGTGTATACCCTGTCATGGCATTGCTGGCCATTCCTCAGGGAGCCATGACATTGTCAGAGGTGCATTTCATACACTTTGACATCTGGCACATTTCCACCTAAGTTTTTCAATGTGCTTCTCAATACCAGGCCACCACACATGCCTTCTTACTGAAGATTTAAGTTGTACCATGCCCAGGTTCTCTTCTACCATTCCTTTCATGCAGCAAAAGTTGGATCTAACATACTACTTAACCTAGACAATGCTTTTACAACCTAATTTTACACTTAGGGCAATGCAAGATCATTTTGAGTGCCACTGTGCATATTCCTAATTGTCTTTGAGTTGTGTTACTAAAGTATATAATACATGTCTAATGGATGTGCAGTAAAGGAGTGTTATTTTTTTAACTATAATTGGCAATCTATACAGTCTAATGACATTACAACGCTGTTTGGTTAATTTATTCTTAGTGTTTTATGGATGTGCTCTCAGAACCAGAGACCAGCATTAGACTCTAGCTGCTGCCATTTCTGAAATTCCTTTCCTGGGACTGAAAGTTGAAACAAATGACCGGTGATCAATCATCAGTACAGTCCTTCTTCCATACAGGTACTGGTGGAATTTTTGTACTCTACATATGATAAGAAGGCTACTCACTTCATCCAGGCATAACATCTTCTAGGTTTTATTAAACAGTGAGATGCAAACATGGTGTGATTTCTGTACCAAGTAGCAAAGTGTAAGATAAAATGGCACCATTTACATTGAGGCAAATCAGATACCAAGTACCTAGGCAAAGCCATTCAGAAATATATCAGCACTCATTTCACTCTGCCTTCATTGTTTTGAAGGACCATTTGTAATAGTTGGTCCCTTCTAATACTGACTTATTCTGTAGTCATGCATTTCTTCACTGTAACACTGCAGGAAAAAAAAAACAGGTAAGAATATGTGACTTATTTTTGAGGCCAATGTAGATTTGCAGTTGTAAAATATTTTAGTTCTCATGCATATTTGGCATAACCACCATGTATTGATCCTCTTTGTCCGTGTCAGTCTATAATATGCAAATATTGCAATATTTCCATGTTAAAGAGGTCACATTTGTCTCCAATGGCTTTGGGCTGATTTTGAATTAATGCTCCTTTAATTCTTCTAAATCTCAGTTTAGGTTTTTCAGACAGTCTTCATCATGGTGCTCTGTCACTGGTCACCTCAGTATGTTGTCCAAGTAACACTGCACATACAGGACTTCCTATATTATGCAATCCATTGCATTTCACCAAACAGCTGGTGCAAGCATCATTTCAGGTGCTAGTCTTTTGTCCTTAAATAGGCTTTTTGTATGAAGTGAAGATGAAGGCTTGCTTTGAAGTTTCATCCATCTTCATGAGATGGTATGCTTGTACCACAATAACCTCTGCAAAATGCTTCCCGTTACCCAGTGAGGGATGTGGGAATATCTTCCACCCTGGTAAGAAGGTATTGTTTATTGTGCAACACTGGTGTCACAGTGGCCTTTAAGTCCCCACAGGTTCGGATTCCCTGCCTTACATTACAGTACAGTACAGGTACACTGGATGTTGCCTGCTTGCTCCATTCAGTTTTAGGCGGCATCATTTAATTCTCTGACTTTGCAGTTGCTCCTGTGCCTTTGGCCTTAACACCTAAATGCCAACTTGGCTTTATCAGGCTTGACAGTGGCATTAGTTTCCACCTCAAGTTTTGGCCTTCATTGTTTTTCATGTTGCCCATTTTTTGGTAAACAGTTTTACAAGTTGCTGGAAGCTTTGATGGCTTTTTTGCAGTGATGGCATTCCCTTCTTTCTTGCATGCCATTTCTAGCTTCTTCATAGAGTGCCAGTTTAGTTTGATCTTCCTAATACTCTCCCTTATGAATAAGGTGGCTTTCCATTTTCAGAAACATCCACATCTAATGCACTCTGTTTACTTTTGTACTTCATAGGAAACTTCATTTTACCTCTAGGGTTGACGTTTCCCACTCTGTGTAAATTTATAGTAGATGTTCACCCCTCTTTAGAAGTATTCTGAAAATGTTGTTATAGTCTTGCACTGAAATCACTGCCGGTCAGAGCACCTGTCTTTAATTCCATGTTATGCTTCACACTAGCCACTTCTGGAGTAACACCAGTAATATTTTGGTTGTTACTGGTGACAATGGTTACTTCTACTGGACAAACAGGTGCTACACACAATCTGAGAGCTATGCTTTGTAAACAGTGCTACGTATGCCACAAGAAATAGTTAAAGCTATGGCAAAGGTGATATGATTATTCACAGGTTATATATTTATCATGTTTCTCTAAATCTTTATATTATCTCAATAGAGTTACTGCTGTTTATGGATGCAAAAGTTTTACATTTAGGGTTGCCACCTTTTTAAATGGCCATAGTGGGACATTTTCGGGACACACATCAGATTTTACAGGCCGACACAAACCCATGGTCAGTACAAAGGATAGAACTTTCCGTTTTTGCCTAAATAAAAGCTTATTCTTGTAGCAGTTTAGGTGCTTGTCCTGTTTCTTGTAACATGTAGGTATTTTAGATACAGAAATAACTATTCTATGCAACTATTACATTACATATGGGACATAATTATCTCCTACAATCTCAGGACATTTGCCATTTTTAATATTTTTGGTTTTGGTTAGGACACAACTGCCCAAAGAAGGACTGTCCCTCGCAAAGTGGGACAGGTGGTAACCCTATTTACATTATGTTACTAAGCCTGACAAATTCCTCTTTAGCAACTGAGTGGAGTATTGTATGTTTACACCAGTTATTAACTAAAAAGTAAAGAGCATTTACCTGGATGTCTAATGCAACTTAATATTCACTTCAAGGTGTTGCTACTTTATGTATTAAATTATCTGTCCTTATAGCAGGACTTGTTTTCCACAAGGCAGGAAATCAATAAAACAACTTAGTTGCTATTGCACAAAAACAGAGTGAAAATTGTGCCAAGTTAGGAAGTGGTTGTGAGCAACAGAAGGGGCATCTGAGTATGAAACATTCAAATGCTTTTTTTCCCTCAGAGCACTTTTGTTGAACTCAACTTTACTTATTTTTGCAGAAATGGAATGGGGTACTTTTTTGTGATAATTTTCCCTCAGTGCCTGCCAGCCATCAAGTCTTCCCTTGATCAGAAATACACTGTCTGAGAAGGGGTGTCATCCAGGCAGCCATGAGAGTGTTTTGTGCTCTCACCAGCATTCTGGCAACAGAAATTTGTTTTCTCAATTTTGATAGCCCAACTCTGACCCTGGTGATGAAGTGGGCACTTCCACTATTGCAAATGCTATCTTATGCCTCCTAATCCATGTATGCGTGCATGCTCCCCCACACTCTGAGACGGGCTACCATCACCGGCTTGGGTCACCATGCCCAAACCTTCCTGGCTCCAGCTATCCATATAAGGACAAGTTTCTCTTCAGCTGAGGCTCTGTCATTAGAGCAGTGGTGCTATTGTCCTCCCTCCAAAATCTGAATGCCTATCTTTCCTGCCTACACTGTCACATGCCCAAGCAGCAAGTTGAACTCAGCTCACCTTGACAGTAGTTAGGGTTTTATTCCTGTATGCCACCAGCACAGACAGGGTGATATTCAGGCAGGAGGTATTAAGTTTCATGAAGGTTTGCTGTCTATTTATTTACTTATTTACCTATATATTTGTTAAACCTGGGTAAACTACTGATCAACATGGACCATTTTCAGGTTCATTGCAGGAGTACAGAAGGGAATCAAAACAATAGCAATGTATACAAACACAGAAATTCTTTACAAAGTTTAGATAAATGTGCAGGCATAGACAGTTGTCTAACAATGTAGTTAGTACAACACAGTTTTCACATGCATTACATCTATTTGCAAACTACATCTAGTAATGCTATCTGTATTCTAGGTTTAACTCGGGGTGTAGATAAGATGGAAGAAGAGGGTAAGTTAAGGAAATAGAAGAGGGATGAGAGTTGACATATGTCATCTATGGGCAGAATCAGAGGTGCTGGAGATTATGGTTATAGTGTAACATCAGTTACAGTTTTGAAGAAGGACAGAGGAGAGAAGAGGACTTAGTTAAGAAAGTTAAGGCAGTTGAGTATAAATGTCTGATGGGGGAGGGGGGGTCACAGAAAGGTGAATAAGACAAGTGAGGGAAAGAATAGTTATTTGTTTGTTTATATGTGCCAGATAGTGCGAGTTGAGGAAAAGCTGTCTGTGGGAGATGATTAGCTGTCAAATTATCCTACTACTCAGGAAGTAGTTACATTGAACTACTTCAAATAGGTAGCTTTTTAGTTCTAAACAACATTTGTGGTAGGTGGATATGGTTTTTATATGTGGTGGAAAGGATTCCTATAGTTTAAGAGCTAATAGAGAGTTTAAGCATTCTGTGGAATGTACTTTAATGTAGGGTGTTTGTAGGTTATGGGTAGAAAAAGGGTGCAATCATAATTTGTAAGGGGTAAAGTTTTCTAAGAACTTTCCAGCAAACAAGGGGAAAGATTTAAGTTGATAAGTTTATACACCAGGGTTCTATTAGGAGAATATATCTTTGCTCAGTCAGGAGCCATTTAGCCTTTGGAAGAACAGAACACATGCTGATTTTAAGGTAATACGATTATAAAGCTGCATATATTATTAGAGGTATTTTCATGGGTGGCTATATTTTTTGAGGATGATGCAGTAAGTGGACGTCCATGTTCTAATTATAGAAAAAAGGATCCCTTTACCTATAACTGTTCTCCCTTCTAGAAAGAAAGAAAATGGGTGATCTTTTTAGCCAAGGAGATATGTTTTCCTGTGGTTTTAGTATTTGAGTAATTTGTGGCACTGAAATGTAAGGTTTGAGTCTAGCCTTATTCCTTTGTACCTGTAATGCTGGACAGTTTCAATAGGTTTTTTGTTCACATGGGTAATAGTGTAATTATTTGATGTTTTGGCTAATCTTTGTGGCATTACAAACAACATGGATGTTTTTTTAATTTGTTACTGGAAATGAGATTATTTTCCTTGAGTCAATTTGAGAGCATAAGAAGTTTGTTGCTGTATACTGAAAGTACTTTGGTGGAGACCTATCAGGTAAAGGATGGCCAAAAGGACTGTAAATAAAGACTCATCTCATTCCACCAAGATATATCAAAGGCTAGGGGTTGGAGGGAGGCCGTCAAGGATAAATGAAGATTGACAACACAGATGTAACGTTATGGTGAATACTTAACTTCTTTATCTGATGTTGTTAATCTTCATTTATTACTTGACTTGTGAGACAGTGTCTACAGCTACTTTTTATCTTGGGTGGACTCACGGAAGAATATTCCTGAGCACCATAGAACCAAAGGATGCTCTTCCACTGGAGGCCAAATCTAATTTGTAATGAGTAATAAATGTATGTTGGGTAGCCCAAGTTGCTGTTGTGTAAATGTCATCCAAGGAAGCTCTGGAGTGAAAAGCTGCATTAGTGGCTATCGCTCTGGTAGAGTGTACTTTAACAGGTCCAGGTAATTCAACATTCATTTTGGAGTATATGAAGGATTTACAATCTTTCAATCATTTAGAAAGTGTAACTTTGGACACTGGTCTACCTAGTCTGGCACTAGAAATAGCAATAAACAGTTGATCAGATTTTCTGGTAGATTTTGTTCTATGAAGATAGAAACGCAATTGTCTGTGGACGTCTAATAAGTGCAAACAATAGTCACCTTTATTTTAAAATTTTGGAAAGAAAACTGGTAAATTTATAGTCTGATTAATATTTGTCTCAGAAACAATTTTTGGTAGAAAGGATGGAGTAGTCCTTAAAGAAACTCTATCTGGGTGAAAAGTCAAATATGGTGATTTACAAGATAATGCCTGAATCATTGAAATTCTTCTAGCAGAAATAATAGTTATTAATAACGCTGGTTTCCAAGACAAGTACTTTAGCTCACAAGTGGCTGCAGGCTCAAAAGGGGGGTATATCAAATTCTGAAGAACCATTTTGAGATCCCATGGAACATATGGGTCTTTATAAGGAGGCCTCAGCATCAAGGTTCCTTTCAAAAAGGCCTTGCAAAGTTTATGAGACATTAATGAGGCATCCTGTAACCCACTCTAAAAATTTGAAATGGCCACAAGTTGAACCCTGATGGTAGAAATAGAAGCTCCTTCTTCAAAAAGCAATGTCAAAAACGCTAAAAGTTTTGTGATGGGGGGCTGAAAGAGAATCGATATCATTATCATCAGCCCAACATGAGAATTTTTTCCATTTACTACAATAAAGTTTTCTAGCGGAGGCTTTATTCGAAGCCAAAATAATCTTATGGACTGGAGAAGATGTAATGTTATGCCTGGCAATCAGTGGAAGTGGAGAAGCCATGCTGTGAGCTTTAGGTTCTAAAGGTACAGGTGAACTAATTCCTCTGGATGGGACAAGAGATCTGGAGCTAGGTACAGAGTCCACGGTTGCTGAATCAAATGAGGCCAGAGGAAGGGGAACCAAATCTGTTGAGGCCAGAATTGGGCAAAGAGGATCACCTTCCTCTTCAACCTGGTTGCTTTCTTCAAAAATTGGGGGATTAACGGTATTGGGAGAAAAGTGTATAGAATCCTGAGGGCCAATTGTGAAGGACAGCATCTCTCAGGGACTCCCCGCAAAGTAGTTGCTGAGCAAAAACCATTGTAGAATCCTCATGTGGAATCTTGCTAGAAGTACCAAGGTAATCTTCACTGCCATAGAACCTAGGGCCTACAGTACCATATGTGCAGCTACTATCTTGCTGCTGCTGATCCTCCTAACTTGAGATTTTATCTTTTCTAAATGGGGAAAAGGAAGGGAAGCTATACAAGTGTTTGTATTCAGATTTGAACCTATAAATTCTAGATTCTTCATTGGAATCAGATGAGATTTCTCGTTATATAATATGATTCCGAGGTTGGCACAAGTTTCTTCGGTTTTCTAAGAGATGCCTGTTGGCAGCAGTGATGAGCTGGTCATCTAAATAAGGAAACACTTGGTGTCCATGTAGTCTCAAGTGAGACGCTACCACTGCCGTGCATTTGGTGAAATCCCTGGGGGCTGTGGTGAGACCAAAGGGCAGGGCTCTGAATTGATAGTGACTAGCTCCCAGCCGGAAGCAGAGAAATCTCCTGGAGTGCTTATCCATCTTGATGTGGTAATATGCATCCTGGAGATCTATTGAGCACATCCAGTCATCCTTTCCTAAGAAGGGAAGGATGGACTGAACCATGACCATCCAGAATTTTGTTTGTCGAATAGATTTGTTCATAACACTGAGATCCAAAATTGGTCTCCAGTGCCCTGTCATTTTTGGCACTAAAAAGAATCTTGAGGAAATTTTGGATTCTTTCTGGTCTGGGGGGACATGTCAGATGACTCTTTTTTTCTAACAGTTTTTGATTTCTAGAACTGCTGGTTCTCTCTGACTGGGTGGAACACTGGGGATCCTTCTGAGTTTTTTGTGATGTGTGAAAGTACAACGATAAAAATGTCCAGCCAGCACACAAAAGCTAAAGCAGGAAATAAAACAATAGAATACAGTAAAAAACCAGCAAGGCTACCATTGCTATGAGCATATACTTTATTAAAAACAATAAAATGGATAAGCGCTTTCACGTAAATTACACTTAATCAGATCCATACATAAAACATCATTGCTGTTCTTTTATAATTAACAAACCACCAATCACATAAAAAATGACCAATCATATTAACAATTCGATTTACGCCCTTTCAGGGCAAGTTTTAAACACACACTAGTATTAATCCCAGGATATTTATCAGCCTGTAACCTGAGTATCCATTGCAATTCAGCCCCCTCTATATGGTTATTTAGGTCACCTCCCCTAACATTTTCTTGCACACACTGTAGGACCTTAAAAGAAAATTTATGTCCGTTATTTTCACTTATATGTTTGGCCAGTGCATTGTTCATATTCCTGGTTTTAATGTCATAAATATGCCTTAAAATTCTTTCTTTAAACCTTTTAACAGTCTTTGCCACATAAAAACAGACACGTGTCACAGGTAGCCAAGTAGACAGCATGTGCTGTTTGACAATCTACATAACAACTAGGTTTAAAAATAAAATTAAACCATGTTTGTTGAAAAGTCTGTTGTTTCGATATTACTACCTTCTCGGTTATGGGAGTTTGCACTTGTCTCAAGTTATATAGGAAATTTTTAAGATTATTACAATTCTTAAAACTAAAACTTGGTTTAGGTCCAATAGTCAGCCATCTTCTTGTCAATAGTTAAAAGCTGCCAGTTTTATGTATAATATCGCATACGGAATCCACATCATTGGTAAACTTGGTAACAAACTTCAGTCTATGATTAATAAAGGTATCTCGTGGATGACCAATAAAAGATTTTTTCTTATTACCATCTGAGTAAAATGATTTAACTGTAGTGTGCCTATTATTCAGTACCTCTCGTTTAATGCCATCTATACATTTATTATCATAGCCTCTAGATGAAAATTGTTTACTAAATGACTCCATAATTTTAATCCAGTCATCATCCTTCATACATAGCCTAGAGGCTCTAATAAAGTGACTTTTGACAATATTAGGAAAAATATGTCTGGGATGCATACTCCCATATGATAGTTGTCTATTCTTCCAGCATTGTTTTCTATGTGGACATCTAAAAAATCAACATTATAATGTGAAGCTTTCATTGTAAACTTTAAAAAGTCTGTAGTCATTTCTAAATATATTACAAACTGATGTAATAGTGCTTCACTACCAGACCATAAATGAAAAATGTTACCCACAAAATGACGATAAAACTTAATATGTTCTACATACACATTGTTATTAAAACATACTTTTCTTTCCAATTGTACATGACAAGATTTGCATATGAAGTTGCACATGGGGTGCTCATAGTGACACCCCATTTCTGCAAATAAATGTCATATCAAAAAGTAA
The DNA here is from genome assembly GCF_019279795.1 of Protopterus annectens. Taxonomy (NCBI): domain Eukaryota; kingdom Metazoa; phylum Chordata; order Ceratodontiformes; family Protopteridae; genus Protopterus; species Protopterus annectens. Next base: position 1,220,953,570 of record NC_056743.1, read on the forward strand.
AAACATTGTTTTCTAGAATTAGCTCTAGCAAAGTGCAAATAAGCATGACAAGGTCATTGTTATATTCACTTTTGGCAATAAATATATTTCTTGTAGCTTCAAGCCCAAAATCATTGGGTATGGTGGTAAACAAGCTCGACACATCTAATGTCACCAACAACTAGCCAAATACATTGCCAGCAGTACACATATATTGATATAAATCAAGTAAAAAATGATTGTTATCTTTCAACACTGTTGGCACTGACAATAGAACCTTTTTTATTTTTTCTTCCATAAATATAGATAAGGGCTCGGTCACCAAGCCTCCTCCTGCAACAATGGGTCACATGGGTGGATTAAGGAAATCATTATGAATTCTAGGCAAACGTTTTATGACTGGTAAAACAGGCTGATCCACACATAAGAACTGATATAAATGCTCATCAGTAACTCTACAGATCATCAAATTATACAGTGCATCTCGTATCTGTTTTAATAATTTCTGGACTGTCATTTTGTCCACTTTAACTTAAGTTTTATCTTCAGTTAACAAACGCTGCATGATAGTACAGTAATCGTATGTGTTCATAATCACTACAGCCCCTCCTTTGTCTGCTGGGCTGGTCTAATACAAATTTCCCTATTGTGCATTAAGCCTTCCATTGCTTTTTGTTTCTGAATGCTCAGATTATAATACCATCTTCTATGTGGAGCATTTAGATACTGAGAAATTTCATCTTCATATACCTGGACAAACAAGTCAACATTCAGTGGCAACTGAGGATTAAACATACTGGGTTTCATAAAGGCTTTTACATCATTAGAACACTGATTCCCAAACAGCAATTTCAAAGATACTTTACGAGCAAACATTCACAAGTCAAGTAGAACATCGCTTACTCTAGAGGAAGTTGCTGGGATGTATGACAAACCTTTATTCAAAATAGAAAGTTCTTCAGCTTTCAACACATGGTGGGAAAGATTTACTACAAGATTAATCACCAGCGAATCTTCTTGGTTTCTGGATGTAGCTCCATCGAGAGCTTCCTGTTCAGTTGCCCCCTGCTGGTAGAATACATCATTGCAATTGATTTTATTTTGACTGGCAAAGGTAAAAAATCCATATTACATAAAGAAGGGTTCTTAGGCCTATCTCCTTCTAGTTCATATTTCAACCCTTCTTGGTTTGGAGGGGGTGACATAGTACTAGGATGATTATTTTCATGTTCCTTACTTAATTTAACCAACTGTTGGTATTTAGCAACATTGGCTCCATTTAAAGTATCATCCTTAGCTTGCCATGAAATAGTCATATCCGAAGGGGGTGTATTAGACAGCCTTGTTTCATGGTCTACTTGCTTGGGCCATACAAAAATATGCCCCATTCGGAAATCCCTGTGGTCTCTCTCCAATTTTTTCTGTTTGATTTGTTGTCACTTCAACTCATAAACCACTACATTGGTATAGGTCATTTCCAAAACTTGTACATATTTATCACCCTTGAAGCGACATACAGTATCGGTTTGTGCTGCTTCCACTTTATGCAAGAGTTCATCTTCAATGGGTTTAAAATATTCTAGAAGCAAATTAATATAACTGAAGCTTAGCTCAATATTAAATTGTTGCCACTTTTTAAGTAACTGGGGATGCGACTCACCATACGTGGGCATGCATAACACTTGCACTCCTCTTGGAACAACTTTATAATGTAGGGAAGCCACCAGATGGAGGCATTGCCACTGAAGCCTCTTTAATTTGTATAAGTCATATTCCAGTTCTCTAATACTGCTCAGGAAATCATTATAGTCCTTAGGAACTTCTTGATATTCCACATCTATTCTTTCAAATGCGAAACCAAGCAAAGGATTGCTGGCAGGGTGAATCATCCTCAACCATTTTTGTTGTAGTTTAGCACAGGAGGGATTGTAGTTCAACTCAGTGACAGTGCCTTCAGCCATGTAATGCTGTGAACGACAAACAAAAGCGAATATACAATGATAAAAACGGCCACCCAGCACACAAAAGCCAAAACTGGAAATAAAACAATAGAATACAGTAAAAACCAGCAAGGCTACCACAACTATAAGCATATACTTTATTAAAAACAATAAAACAGATAAGCACTTTCACATAAATTACACTTCATCAGATCCATACATAAAACATCTTTGCTGTTCTTTTATAATTAACGAACCACCAGTCACATAAAAATGACCAATCACATTAACAATTCGATTTACGCCCTTTCAGGGCAGGTTTTAAACACACACTAGCATTAATCCCAGGATATTTATCAGCCTGTAACCTGAGTATCCATTGCAATTCAGCCCTCTCTATATGGTTATTTAGGTCACCTCCCCCAATATTTTCTTGTACGCACTGTAGGACCTTAAAATAAAATGTATGTCCATTATTTTCACTCATATGTTTGGTCAGTGCATTCTTCATATTCCTGGTTTTAATGTCATAAATATGCCTTAAAATTCTTTCTTTAGACCTTTTAGCAGTCTTTGCCACATAAAAACAGACACGTGTCACAGGTAGCCAAGTAGAAAACATGTGCTGTTTGACAATCTGCATGACAACTAGGTTTAAAAATAAAATTAAACTGTGGCTGTTGAAAAGTCTGTTGTTTTGATATTACTAAACAGGCAGGCTCTATATGCCCAACAAGGGAAAGTACCTACCCTCTCCGTTATCGGAGGTTGCGGTTGTCTCAAGTTGCAAAGCACATTTTTAAGATTATTACAATTCTTAAAACTAAAATTTGGTTTAGATCCAACAATGTCAGCTGTCTTCTAGTCAATAGTCAAAAGCTGCCAGTTTTTATATAATATCACATACGGAATCCACATCATTGGTAAACTTGGTAACAAATGTCAGTCTATGATTAATAAAGGTGTCTAGTGGATGACCAGTAAAAGATTTTTTCTTATTACCAGCCGAGTAAAATGGTTTAACTGTAGTGTGCCTATTATTCAGTACCTCTCCTTTAATGCCATCAGTACATTTCTTATCATAGACTCTAATGAGTGTGAAAGGGAATAGTGTATCTGCTGATAATAATCCTTTGCACCCAAGCATCTGTAATTATTTTTAGCTAAAAATGTTGGTGCAAGGATAATCATCTTGATTGCTTCCAGAGGCAAGCAATCGGGCCTCCTTTCAGGAATGCTGGTAGGGCTTGGCCGAGAAAGAATTTCTGGAACCCTGATTTTGCAGGCCACTTTTGCCACATGGCTGGTGTCCTCCATTAAAACTCCCCCCCCCCTCTGTCCCTGGGGGAGCTACTACCACATGTGTCCTGAATAGGGCCTTGGGACTTTTGGAACCACATCTTTCCACTCCTCTGGTTCCTAGCGATGGACCGTTGAGAAGAAAAACATAAGCCCACTGCAGAAAGGATCTTTCCATCTTTCTCACACATGGACAAAGTATCATGAACTTTTGGGCCAAAAAGAAAAGATCCATCAAAGGGTGTATTGAAGAACAAAGACTTGAATGGCTCCACAAATTTGCATAAACACATCCAGGAGTGTCTCCTTATGGCCACACCAGAACCTGCTGCTCAGGTCATCCTTTTGGATGCATGTGCTATGAGCCTCATGGACGAGTTGGATATACAGTCAAGGGTGGCCAACTGAGAAGCAAAAATTTTCTTGAACTTCTTCAGCTACAGCTCCTACAAGGGTATTTGATAACTCTTTAATCAAATCCTTTGGATTCTAGTGAAATGTGCCATAAAGTTCAATGATCACAGAGCAAAGGTCGAAGAACTGTATACCTGCTTCCCGAATCTAGCCATCACCTGAGACTCATGATTGGGAGGATGGATGGTAGAACTCACCTCAGACAGTTCCTTCTTTGTGGCTGCCACAACCACCGTGGCATCTCTTGCTAACCCTTTTGCCCAAAAGTGAAAATCTTTGGGAGCTGAGATAATGTTGTCTGGCCTCTTAGTGATTGGCTCTATGGAATCAGGAGCCTTCCACTCCTGCTGCGCAATCAGTTTGATGAGATCATCAGCTGGTGGAGTCAACCAAGAAGTAGATGGGTGAGAGCCAAAAGCTTGCAGGTATACTGACTCCTCAAGTGAAGGATGTTGGGACTTGCAGCCACCCCTCTGTTTAAGGATTTCAAGGATGTCTCGACATCTTCAGGGGGTGACCTAGGGGGAACCCAACCTTTCATTGTAGTCAGTATCCCCAGAGACGGATTTTTCCAGGGAATCCAAGTGTTTCCTCTTGCACTTTCTCTTGTGAGGGACTTCTTTAGTGGGAAAATCTGAAGAAGTAGATTTTACATACGGACATACAGGGTCGTAGGTTACTGCAATCATTCATGATTTTTAATAGATTTTATAAAGATTTTTACACATAATTTTTTGTCATGTTTGTTGTCAGTATAAGTAGTACAGTACTAGGTATTAATTTGTCATGCACATGTAGTAAATTTGTAGTGGAAAGTGATTTTGCAAACAACAGAAACACCATAAAGTAAAGTGTCTTGTTACTTTGTTTCAAAAAGTTACACCTACCGATAATCTTACTGGGTGACTGGGACCACATGATTTGGTAATGCCGGTATTTAAAACATTTTTAAATGTAGTTTTTTACATCTGAAGAAGTCTTTGTATTTATAAGACGAAAAGCACTTTATGTATATTATGTCTTGATTCAACATTAAATCGATAGAGTGAACTACTGTGAACTACTGTGTCCTGCTTTCTTCGACATTGGGATTATTCGAGTGCATTCAAAAATCTGAAGAAGTGTCAGAAGAGGAAAAAACCTGGACAAGTGTATCCTGCAGTTTTGGCCCTCACTGTTTTGATGCAGAGGCTGGTTGTGAGTCAGAACGAGAAGAAGGATCAGGGGTCAACTCTGATTTGGAGGCAGATGACTGGCTGCCCACCAAGGACAAAGTACTTTCCCATCGCCTGGAAGGCAGGTCCCCGGAAGAGGGAAGGGAACCCAGAACCAAGAATGACTGCCTCAGAACTAAGGTCACTCCACACTCGGAGGAGATACCCCCTGATGCTGAAGCCAGAGTTGAGCTCATGCATACCAAGGCCCTGAGCTGAGGTGCAGGCATGGCTCAGAGAAAATTGGAGTCAAAATCTGCCCCTTGGAACCAGCAGTGGAACCCGCATACCAGGAACCCTCCAGTTCTGGGAGGACCAAAGAGCTCAAGGTAGTAATCGGCCCCAGAGAAAAAAAATCTGGCTGGAGCGGAAGTAGTCGATGCCAGAGGGATCAGAGCCTGAGTCTCCAAAATGGGGTCACAGAAGGAAGATTTGGTGGAGTCATGGAGAAAGTAGTTCCAGAACTGGAGGTAGTTGTAACCAAGGACGTAGAAGGCAATCCTCTTGCAACAAGAACCTGATCCACCAGCCTCAGCATGTCCAATTCTGATAAGCTCTTGGTGGAACTAACTGATTGGGTGGACGGAGATTTAGGTCTCTCTAGAAATGGACTAGGCAATTGTCTCACATACAGATCTATAGATGGGAATATTGCATTCTTGGAAAAATATGCTCTGGTTCCTGAAGAACTATTGTTGGAACTGTAGGTGTCAGTGCTGGTATAGTGGATGGAGCTGAGGTTGTCGGTTCTGAACCTTGTCTTTTATTTGAAACATCTGCTCCAGTTCCAAAGATGGAAGTAGCAGAGACTTTCAGTTCCATAGCCATTTGTGGAGCCTCCAGTTTAGATTTCTCTCCCTCTCTCTCTCTCACACACACACACACACACACACACACACACACACACACACACACACACACACACACACACACACACACACACACTCTTTAGAAAGATGCATGCTAACACAAGTCCTATTATTTAAGGAACTTTGTGGGTTTTTTAAGAATATGTTCCCGTTTTGAGCCTTTGTTCCCCCTTTATTTTAGGTTTTATCCAGTTAACTTGATCAAAGAGGTGATATGTACATAAACCTCAACGCTGCTGTTGCTCGATCACTCTCAGTCTTCCCTCTGACTCACTCACACACACCTCGCTTTCATGCACGCAAGCACGCATTCACACACAAAGAAACAAACACACAAACAAAAACATGCACACACAGAAACATAAACATACACCCACACACTTTTTCTGTTATACTTAGTTTTTACACTCACTAAACAGCAAAAGCACTGCTTAGTGAGTGTAAAATAATGGCTCGTTCTATCTTGGTTCCACTCACATGCACGCATACACTCACACACACACACAGACCTAAACACACACACTTGTTTTTTGGTTTTCTTTTTTTTTAACTATATTTTACACTTACTAAGCAGCAAAAGTGTTGCTTAGCAGCGTAAAATAATTGCAGCCATTATTTTTTTTTCAGTCCGAGCTCCGCAGCAGCTTGATATGCTGCCATGAAGAGGCGGACTCATTTTTTCAGCGGGCATTACTTGTACATTAATAACCTGTTGGAGAACATCCATTCTCCAGTCAGGGTGCTGATGTACAGTTTACCCATTCTCTGAAAGTATTTAATGTCAACCTACTTCCTCAAATGGAATGGCGAATAAATCCTAACCTTTACTATCAGTGTAAAAATTATTGTACATGATACAGTACTTTATTGTACTGATAGCCCTATGTCCCAGAGGTGCATCTGAGACAAATGCTTACACTTGTATCTGTAAATTCTTAGCATTTAGAAATGCATGGATGGAAGTCAGTAATTTTTAGTCTTATTAGATATGATCAAAATAAAAAAAATCATATTTTGCATTACTTATTCCAAAATGTCTCAGTTATATAGTCTTTAATTATATTTGCTGCATTGTGAATAATCTTTTTTGTGTACCATTGTATATTGCTTTACTTGATAAGAAGCATTAGTCATGTTGAAAGTTTAATTGAATGTATATGTGTTTGGAGTAAGTTACATCTTTAGGTGTAAATGAGTGGATTTATATTGCATTCATGCTATTGCATTCATTACATTTGTTAAAAAATAGCTACACTGTAAATATGTAGTCCAGCTGGTGATCATGGAGAACATTGAACTAAGTGTAGTTCATATCTATGAATATCAATGTGAGTTACGTTCAATACAGAGTTCTCCATTATTACCGATTAAGGAGCACTAAGGCCCTTATAAGCCTTGTCGTGCAAACCAAATACGACCCACACATTTGATTTATATATAGAGTGATTTACTGACTGCCTCTGTCTATCAGAGACATAGGCACTAGACTAGGGCTGAATTTCTGATTAGCCATCCATTGGTCCAAGTTACACTTAAAGAGGGATAGGGGTACCTATAGGTTAATATAGGTGTGCTGTGCCTTGCCTCATAAACCCCACCACCCCAGGCGTTAATTGTTGGCCTTGGTGGATAAACCTGAGGTGTACATTGAATAGGAGTTTAGGACACAAGCAGATTTTTATTTATTGACTGATTCCTGGCACACACACATAACACATACACAAACACAAACTTTGGCACCCCCTAGCATTCTACAAAATGTATGCAGATATGTCAAGTATGTCTGCCTGCTATGCCCCTTATTCCCAGTGTTAGTCATAATAAAAATAATTAAAATTGTATTTTTTTCTTTTAAATGTTCCTTTCTGCTTTTCTTTTAACTTTGCCTTAGAAACGTTAATAAATGATCGCACTTGACAGTTGTTAAAACTTGATTGATAACTAGCTCAAGTGTCTTTTCTGACTGCAGATAACACTAAATTCATTTATGGAAAGTAAACACTCATAATAATGAATGTTTCATTGGTGCTCTCTACAGAAAAGGCTTGTACTTACACATGTTCATAGGTGTGTACTAGGCTAATGGCCCTGGGGCCTTTACAAACCTAGCCATAGGATTACCCTGGCATAGTGCCACCCGACCTTAGTTCCCAGTGCCTCTGTTGAGTAGAGCCACTGGTGTTATCCCCAGGGTGAATTTTCTTTTTCCCATGCACTCATCAAGATTTCTGTTGAAGAGGGCAAATAATCAGCCCTTGCAAGGATTGAACCCAGGAACCTGCACACCATAGCCACAGCAATCTGCCACTAAGCCATCTGAGATGTAGTGTGAAAAAGACCCTGCTGATATGCCAGGGACAGTGTATAGCCTGACAAATTACCACACACAGATAAAAAAGGCATCAGTGACAGGCTTATTATTGGACTACCAGAAAAGTGACCATTTTTACTCAACTTCTGATTTCAGACACTTACCTGGCAAAGTTATGTGGCAAAAATTATGAACATTTTGAGAATGGGCTCTAGGTGCCATAATTCTTAGGAATTTAGTGATTGTTTCCTTGCTGTTTCGTAACAATTTAAGCGAATATTCATTACATAACATGACAGTAAAGCGATAACATAATCTAGCACTGGATTGAAACAGTGTCTTTGTGATCATGATTTAAAATGTTATGACAGCAATGCGCATGTGTACAAATATGCTTCTGCCATAAAAATTCAACCATCATGCAAATAAAATATTTTAGTCCAGTATTCTCGATTATCTCTGTCCAATTAAGTCAGGCCAAGTCTGCAAATTGAAAAATTATTATTATTATTATTATTATTGCTACAGTTGTTTATATTAGAACACACCAGGATGCCCAGTAGCAAGTACTGCCCCTGGTGTAATGTGGGCCAACCTTATAAGGTCAGATTATGTTGGTATGAATCGAGTTGCTCTTAAGAAGATGCAATTAAAATTTTAAAAAAAGTAACATCCATTGGGGGGTTTATGTCCCCTGCATCCTCCCAAAAGAAATGCAAGGCATTTAAAAATGTGTAAAGCAGGGATGTGAGGCATGTTAGCCCCCTTGCTGGATATGTGTGTGGCTATCTTTTGCAGACATTTAGTCAATAATACCAATTAGATTTTTAATATGTTATACCTAAACTGTTTAATATTTAAAAAGTACAGAACTGCAATAACAACCAAAAAAAATGGCAGTGTTTTACAACAGTACCCCCCAACCATTTTGCACAGGAATGGGCATAGCCATATTGATTGACATGACTAATGAGTGTTGGAGCAGACAAATGATGCATGTCTGACATGTGATGCAGATTTGCCTGTGACATTATGAATATTAATTGGTTAATTCTTCCTGAAAGTTGTGCAATCTCGGGATCTCGGAGTTGGTTTTATTTATATTTATATTTATATACATGGGGGGTTACAGGGGGGGGGGTTTGCAAAGTGCAGGGTAAAAAAGGTAATATTTGTGAGCTAGGATATCAGCTCATCAGAAAACCATGTGTTTGCAGACAGTATGCATAGGATATCTACACGTTTTGTCAAATACAGATTAAAAGCGCAGGGAATAAAAAAAGTTATTGTGTGCTAGAGTATCAAACTCTAGATTACATCAACTTTGTACAGGCTAAACTGTCTATTAAAAGCCACCAAACTCCAAAATGAAACATTAGATGTCACAAAATGATTGAACATTTGTAAAGGAATATGAACATTTCCTTTCTTAGGTGGTACATTGCAGAACCAGAACTTACTTAGTATGACCTGAACACTAGGAGAAAATTAAAAAAAAAAAAAAGACACTTCTATTACACTAGTCAGTATAACCAGCCATCTACTTAAATGTTTTCCACAGTTTGTATGTTTACCACATGCCGGAAATACCAGATGAATATTCATGTGGACTACTGAATTGTCTTCATGTTTAGGCGATATTGTAGTTGATGGCCTCACCAGTTAGATTCAAGCTGAAGTGGGCGTGTCACAAATTGAGTGACAACCTGGTCTGCATATTTAATTTGCTCATGCATACATGATATGAAAATATTAAATGTACACAAACGCCCATTTCTTCCCTGCCCCTCATAAAAATATAATGTAAGTTTCATTATTTGATGCAGTTCAGGAACTAAATGTTGTTGGAAAACTGGCGACCATACTTTAGGCTTGCCACCTTTTTAGTTGCCCAGACTGGGACATTTTTGTGGTAAAACGAGATTTTGCAGGACAAACAGTATATCTATCCCATTTCTTTACCATTAGTATTTACTGAGCTGTAGTGCCCCCTCGAGCTAACATGCCAAATACCAGGTGAATATTCATGAAGTCAGTGAAGACATCACTGTGAATATTCACTTATTATTCGAACAGGAATAAACAATAGCAGATGCCATTTGAATACAGTTTTTATGTAGGCAAAACAGTAAGTTAGGTTCTTTTCGGTGGTCGTGGGTATGGTTTGTCCTGCAAAATCTCGTTTCCCATTTTGGAGATGGGAAGTTGAGAGGTACAGTTCACTGTAGACCGACAGGTTAGTAAGCAGCCATTGGTATGTGTTTCACATTTTGAGGGCTAGTGTTTCCCATTTTGGAGATGGGAGGTTGAGAGGTACGATTCACTGTAGACCAACAGGTTTTCCGGCAATATTGTAGTTGAGGGCCTCACCAGTTCAGTGCACTTTTTCTTCGGTTGTACATTCGGAGGGCATGCATATTCATGAATGACATATCAGGGGGGTGGGTTTGGGGTGGGGCTTGCTACTGCGCATCTGGTGAGGCCCTCAACTACAATATCGCCCATGTTTATTCAAGTATAGAGGGAAAAAAATGGCCATATGCAGACTGCTAGGCAGGGTTTGGGTGGGCCTTGCTACTGCACATTAAGGGGGGGTGGTACTGTTGTAAAACATCACCAAAAAAACATGACAAACACTTAACTGACATCTTATCAGGAAGCCAATCAAGTCGGCACCACTCACACCTGCACAAAGCACATCAGTGTGTCCTAAAGTACACAACTGCTATAATTAATACTACATTTAATTTTCAAAATAAACACTTATGTAATCCTACTTCATTGTCAAGAAAAAAACACAAATTCTCCTCCATTTCAAAAGGTAGTTTCACACACCTAATACCAACCTGTTATCTCAGATAAAAAGTACTGATGAAAAATACCTCTTAAAGAAATGTTTACACTGAATGCTTAGCATTAAAATATTGAAATATCACATTGTTTAACCCTCCATTTATATAATGCAATATACATACAAGTATTTTATGCACTGTCCAATAAGCTAATGTGCTGACCTGATGCTCTGAAGACAGTGGACATATTCGGTAACCTAGCTTCAATCTATTTGCATCACCTTACCCTAGGCACCACATGTACCAAAACTGGCTTGTATATTTTTTCTTGTAACATTTCATTAGACCCACGGTGTCATGTTTTGTTTTGTGTCCTGTCATGAACAGATATTAGAATGCATATATGTATATGCATACATATGTATATGTATATATATATATATATATATATATGTATATCTATCTAGCTACACACACACACACACACACACACACACACACACACACACACACACACATCTATATATAGATGTGTGTGTGTGTGTGTGTGTGTGTGTGTGTGTGTGTGTGTGTGTGTGTGTGTGTGTATATATATATATATATATATATATATATATATATATATATATATATATATATCGGTTTACTATCATTTAATTGAAGTGGACTGTCGAATCCACTTCATGCGAAATCCAGACCTCGAACATTGGCAATATTGCCGAAGTACAAATCTCGCCCCTATCTCGACCCATGATAAAGCTCGGCCCTAGGTTGCATTCGACATATATTTCAACAATTTCGGAGTTCAGCAATGTACGTTTTCGTGGATGTCGGTTGATGATATGACCATTCAACCAAGTCCATTTCAATTAAATGATGGTAAACCTATATATCTATATATGAGTTTACTTTGTTTCGATGAATCTCATTTCACTGAATTTCATTTCACCCCGACCACTTTGCTGAAAACTCATATTACTGAAAACTCATTTCACTGAATCTCATTTCACTGAACTGCAGTTAGTATATATGGCACTGTGCAGAGTACTGTAAGGCAAGTAAAAGGTATATGCCCTTTTCCCTACTGTAGTGCGATCCTGGAGTTAGTATATGTAGTTAGTAGGGTGTGGGGGGGCACAGCCACCACATTGGGATGTGTGGGGGGCATAGCCCCCTATTTAGTTTGAGTATATATTGTCTTATGGAGACAGTTAGTCATTGGTGTTGTAACTATGCATGTCTATTGTTTAAAATGTATTGTTTTGAAGTTTTTGGTAAAATAGAATATAAAACAATCAAGGTGGGGGGCTATCACCTGTGTGGATTTGACATATGGTGGTGTGTTTCTTCATTCCTTGGCCAAGTGCATACTTAACCTGTTAAAAACTTCGGTAGTGTGATCATTCGGTAAAGTAATGGCTCGGGGTTCTCATCTTGGTGAAGTCGTCTTTGGGTAAGTCAGCTTTCGATTATGAGAAGTAGATCTATATATGCACATATACATATATATAAAGAGAGAGAGAATGTAGATATCCATGCCTGTCTGTATATATAGTTAAATATATATAGCTATAGCTATAGTTATAGATATAGATATAGAAATAGATATAGTAATGTGAGTGTGTTTTTCTAAAGAAGGCTAAATGAGCTTATCCTTTTCACCACCCTAGATTCTGTATAGATATCATAACACAATCTTACTTGAGTACAAAGTAAAAGGAAAACCATGTGCATCCTCCATTAAAGTGTACCTTTTCTCAAAATTAGAGGTTGTATGGATTTACTTAAAGGATCACATAAGCTATGGACTTGAGTATAGCCCCACCCCCAAAATATCAGCTGTTACATGAGCATCCATAAAGCCAGTTATAAATCAGACAGCCAAAGAACTCAATTACCAAGAGATATAACATTACCTGTAACATAGCAATCTTTTCCTTCTTAGAGTGAGGGAATAATCAGTGCCCCCAATTAACATCTGTCACTCAAGAAAGTCTGTTACAATCACTAGCTTTCTATAGGTGATCCCGCATCCTTAGTTAGGTTTACCAAAGAGAAAGTTCAAGCTGTGAATAGAACTCACCACAGCAGTAGATGTTTGATTTCATTTCTGTATCTGCAATATTTTCACCTTGGTAACCAGTCCTGACAATGGCTTGGCAGCTGACAATGTTTTTCTAAGTGCTGGACTCCATTGTCAGATCCCGCTTTCTGACTTGAAATAACAGTCTTCTTACTTCTGAGACATTCAAACTTCAGTTAGGCAGGCAGGATTAAAATCTATACATTAAATTCCTGCATACACAAATTGTCTTAAATGAAAGAGTGTAGTTAAATTAACTAAAAGAACTGGAACCACAAACAGAATCATTTATTTACACTTCAAATCCACACATTAAAAACAGAACTGACTGATTTATGTTTAAATTTGGTCAAACATTCTAAAAGAGAACTTACATTACAATCTATGAAGAAAGAATTTACCAATGACATTATGGCTTAGCAAAGTGGGTTACTGTTTAGAAACCTGGATTTACAACCTTCGTACATACAAAAAAGCTTTCACTTAGCAGTTGTATTAGCTACTGCATAGTGTAATACCCTTCAAAGAAGTTTGTGCCAGTTGAGGTATTCCTCCATCGACTGACAGGCAATCAGGGAGTGGTGTCATTGATAGACACACACTTTCTATGTATATCATTATGTTCAGTCATTGCACTGCATCACGCTGTCACACATGCCATATAAAAATTATACATGATATATTTGTAACTTTTCTGACTAATGTAGTCAACTCCGTGTAAAGTACAGGTCGGGTGAATTATTTGTTTGTTTTTACATTTGTTAATTAAGATATTCTGACTGAGATAAGAGCTAAAGGCTGCTTTCTTTCTCTCATTTTTTTTAATAAAGTAATGACATTTGAGTTTTTTGTGTGGACAACCTGATAAGTGAAATACTGTACAACTGCTGCATCTGCTGTCTGTTAAATCTTTTAATCGGAGGCACTCTTGCTCTGCCCGTTTCACTTATTATTGTTAGTAGTAGTACTATCAGTGCTGTTCTAGTTTCTCTTAATTAGTCTAGTGACAGGAGTTGTGGGTAAGTTTCATTGACAATGACAGCACCCACGTAGGTGTGGTTAGCTAGGCTGTGGGCATGGTTTGCTACTGCTCATCTCAGGGGATGTTACACGTAAGCAATAATGCCCGCCCAGTCTACACCCCTGGAAGGGCATTAATTACACATTAACACACACCCTGGATGGCATTATTATGCTTAGAGAATGGGCTGTCTGTAAAATTGTTGTGTTTTACTTACTTATTTTTTTAAGTACTATATAATTTTTTTATATATTTTTGATGTAAAGTTATTCCTCTGCCTAATGTTTCAAACTTTCTGTAGTATATGTAAATGGTGTTGGAGGAAGCATTTTTACATCAAAAATATATAAAAAATAATATAGTACTTAAAAAAGAAATAAGTAAAACACAACAATTTTACAGAGAGCCCATTGTTTCTTTCTCTTTCTCTCTCATACACAGTCTCCTCTTCTTTCACACACACATATATATACATACATAGTCTCCTCTGGTTTCATACTCACATTCACTCACACAAGCATAACTCTCAACCTCTTAACACAAAAAATCTGAACAAAGCCAAAAATAATATGGGGGACAAAGGCCCAAAAATAGAGACAAATTTTAAATATTGCTCTTAAAAACGTAAAAGTTGCTAGAATAAAAGGTCTTGTATTACAATGCATTTTCTGAAAGGTATAAAGCCTAAACTCAAATGCCACAAATTTGATGAGGAACAATCAAAAAAATATGAGGCAAAAATCTGGACATTCTATGAAAATTTGGACAGTTGAGAGCTATGCACACAGGACCTCTATCTCTTTCTCAATCTCACACACACAGTCTGCTTTCATACACTCTGTCACAAAAGGAGATACTGCCAGCACAGCTATCTGGAATTTTGTAAACAATTATATGTCATTTGTGAATATCTGATTTATATAGAAGTGTGACAAAGGGAGATAACTGCCAGCAGAGCTATCTGGAAATTTGTAAATAATTATATGTCATTGGTGAATATCAACATGATTCATGCGGGATGCTTGTGTTGCAAATATATTAGAACTGTATGTCATGTATATCTTAAACTAGATTTGTACAGATGTGTGCTGAAAAAGGTTTTTGCAAAGATGCTTGAAATGTATCCACAGTGTGCCCTACCGGAATAGAACATAAATGCACATGCACTATTGCAGCTGTTTAAATGTGTATATTTTAATAGTGGAAACTGGAGCACAGGAGGTTAACTTCAATCCACCAAAACATCAGATAAATATCTGAAATTAAATTATTTTATGGCTACACAATATAAGATGATATCTTTCATTTTCACTGCAGCAAGGAGACACAATGTGTAAAACTAGTGAACTTTCTGTATTCCCTTGGAAGTGTTTTATTGTTTTATGACTTCCAGCATTTGCCAAAGATCTGAGTAAAAGCCCTTGTCTGTGCATTTTTACAGGTAGATGTTAAATGCTACCCGCTGCCATCAATGGGTGTTTTGGGCCTGTAGACTACAAGTCAGATGACAAAAAATGATGTCATTCTGCAAGCTAGCCCAGCAGTAATATTTGAGATATTAATTTCAGAACTCTTTCAGAGAGAGACAGAATTTTGTAGTCAGTCTTGGAACTGACAAGAAGACCCACTCACCACACATCTGCCTTGCTCTGTAAGTAAGTTAACTAGGGTATAGTAATTCTCTTAAATTTAGTCAGGAAAATAGTGAAGCATAGTTTAGATGTTTTTCTTCATTTATTTGAGACTGTCTTGCAATGTTGTTTAATTTTTCCTGTGATTTTGAACTCTGATGTCACTGTAAATATATATTTAGTATTGCCTTGTTCTTTTATTATTTATTATTAAATATATTTAAACATTTCATTGTGGCTGATCTGTGTAGAGATATTTAAGTTCTGAGAGTACTTGCATATGTATTTGGTGACACTGTGTAGGCCACTCCTAATAGCCTTGCTCTTGGTCAAACTACCATTTGTATTAATAGTAACATTACACAGTAAGATTGGACACCCTTTGTTAAGGGCCTTAAAGTAGCTGATAAGGAGGTGGCTGGTGGCAGTGATAACTACCCTCTAGTCTGGGCAAAAGGGGGCTTAACTAGTAAACTTGTGCCAGCCTTTTCCAGGTGTGTGTCTGTGTGTGTATAAATCAAACCTCAAAAAGTGTGTGTGTCAGCTACTTGGGCAGGGACACGAAGCACTGCTTGGACAGAGAGGTTGCTGGAAGTCTTGACTTGGCCTCTCAGCTGAGATTTCAACTCAATAGCTGTGCTGGTGTGGAGTCTTACTGGGTGTCTGGAGAAAGAGGGAGAAACCAGCCCCAGACTGACTGATGTCTCTGTGTGCTCTAAAGGAAAATTGCACTTGACGCAGAGAGCTACAGCTGGTAATACTGTGTCTGTACCTTGTCATCCTCTCAGTGTAAAATCCCCACTGGTGCCAGTGGTCAGGACTGAAGCTCCTTGATTACTGGTTTAGTGGTGGGACATTACATTTATTGGTTGGCAGTGGTGGGCTCGCCTCATCACATATTGAGATTTAGTGGTGTGGATATTGAACTCCTATAACATAAACAGTGGTCACTAAAGAAGGTGTTTGTGCTCTCAAGCAGCCACACAGTGAACATTCAGAGTTTGATATCACAATAATTTTATTTTTTGTTAGCTTAGTTAGGGAGATTCAGCAAGGATGTAAGCAGAGGAGTATGGCAAGCTGACAAGGAGCCAGTTGGCTGATATGTGCCAAGACAAAGGACTGGTGCATGCCTACCTGAGTAAAGCAGAAATTATTGCATCCTTAGTCCCAGCTGCATCACAGACCAGCAACCAGGTGGACCACAAGACTGGCCTTGGGGATGTACAATTCTCAGAAAGCAGACAGTTTAATCTTTCCACAGAGGACTTAAAAATCAGTCTTGAGTTAAAGAGACTTGAACTGGAGGTCAAACAGAACTAGAATCAGCAGAGAGGCTGTGGTGTTTGGAGGCTGAAGAAAATGAGAGGTAGAGGCAATGTGAAAAGGAGATTCTGACTCTTCGCCAAGGTCATGTAGGTAATGAGAAAGGGAGTAACTGAACCCCAGAAGCAACAACGGTCAGTAAATTTCTTCAACAATTTACAGAGCGTGGTAATTTTGATAGTTTTATTCATATGTTTGAAAGGGTATGTAAACAGTATAATGTTGACCAAGGGCTGAACCCTTACTCCATGGTAAAGCTGTAACTGCTGTTTCTAAGTTGTCTGATACTGATTGCTTAAATTATAATACTGTTAAAAATTTGTTTATTACAGTGTTTTAAGTAAACACCTGAAGCTTATAGAAAAAAGTTTCATGAGCATAGATAAAAGGCAGATGAAAGTGTGTGTGAATATATTGCTGAAATAAGCACTTATTTTCATAGGTGAGTGAGTGGGTGTCAAGTCACCACTTTTGAAGGGCTAGCAGACCATTTGGTAAGGCAATAAGCCATTAGCACTTTGCTTGAGAACATGAGAATCTGGTTAGCGGATAGGGAATGTAATACCATAGATGAGTTGGGGAAAAAAAGGGAGACCTATACCTAGTAAGCAGGGTATCACTGCACAGGAAAGGGATACCCAGTGCTGTTCATGGGTCTAAGGGAACCCATGATGGGCAACCTAAACCACCCTAACAGAGTCCACCAGTAGCAGGGGAAGCCATTAGTTCAGGTACATGGCCAGGACTAAGGCTTAAATGTTTTAAATGCAACCAGTGGGGCCATGTAGCATATATATGTACATGGAGGCAAGGTAAGAACAAAATGTGGGAGAGCCAGTAAGTGGGAATGACAGAATGCCAGCAGTAAGTTGTCTGCAGACAACAAGGGTACCAAACTACCACAAGAGATTATGTCCTGAGTAGATGGAAAACAGGCCACTGCTAAGAGAGTCACAACCTCTGCCCTAAGCATTGTGAAGCCTACAATGGTTAAAGAGCGGCACTACTTGCTTGGGCTGTCTACTCCAGTCAGAGTTTTAGGAGGGACCCCATTCCAAATACTTTTGGCTAGGGTTTACCTTGACTGGGAGAGTAGAAAAGGAAGCAAGCAAGTAGATGAGTTTGAGGATATCCCTGCAAATGTCCTAATAAGGAATGATTCTGATAATGTAGTACCTTGTATGCATGCAGTTAACACGCAATCAGGCTTGGAGACAAGCATGTGGGTCTGGTAGCTTGGGGGCGACCCAGACAGACCACACAATTGAAACCAGGACTGGTTAGGTGGCTACTTCAGGGAGGGAACTAACCTGTAGCAGTGAGACTGAAGTTGAGCCACAGCTGCTTGTGGGTACTGATTTTTCCTTGGACAGAGTAACTGCAAAGGCAGAGGTGAGTAGTGGTACATAGGCTGAGAGTGAGGCACCACTGTCAGAGTATACTAAACTTCCTGTGGAAGGGAAGCTGGGAAGGGTTACAAAGAGAAAGTTGAGGTAGGCTCAGCTCTCAGACCCTACATTACAAGGCTTGATGGAGGAAGCCAGGGAGATGCTTGATTCCCAAGGTAAAGGGGAATCTGTATACTGGGACAAAGGGTTATTGTATAGAGAGTGGACCCCTGAGGGAGAGCTAGTGGGTGAGAGAATACAGCAGTTGGTAGTGCCCAGAACCTACCATCTGGCACTTCTAGCCATAGCCCATGACATCCCCTTTGCATGTTATATGGGCATAAAGCATGCAAAGAGATATATTATGCAGAACTTTTATTAGCCTGGGATTTCCAGAGGTGTAACAGGGTACTGCAGGATCTGTGAGCAGTGCCAAAAGGTAGGCAAGGCAGGATACAAGGTCAAAGCTCCTTTGATGCCTTTGGCTGTGATTTAGGAACCATTTCAGAGGGTAGCTATGAATATTTTGGGGCCTCTGAATACCCCAAGTTCCACAGGCAAGAAGTATATCTTATAGATTATGCTACCAGATACCCTGAGGTGGTGGCTCTGTCTTCTATTGAGGCAAAAAGTTGGCAAATGCGTCGTTAGAGATTTTCAGCAGGGTAAGTTTCCCAAAAGAAATGCTGACTGACAGAGATGTCAATTTCATGTCACACCTGCTGGCTTGACTGTGGAAGCACTGTGAGGTAAAGCATCTAAAGACCACCCCCTATCATCCCCAGACTAATGGTCTGGTGGAGAGGTTAAACTCTTATACTAAAGACCATGCTACAGGTATTTGCAGACCAGTTTAAGAGGTAGTAGGACAAATATTTGCTCCATCTGTTGTTTGCTTACAGAGAGTTGCCCCATGAATCCACAGGATTTTCACTCTTTGAGTTGCTGTATGGACATAGAGTGAGGGGACCTCTAGATTTGATTTATGATGAGTGGGAGGGTGAGTGTGAATCCCACAAGGAATCTGTTATGGCATATGTCCTAAACTTCAGGACAAGGTTTAGGGAACTCATGGGCTTGGCCCAGGAGAAACTGGCAGAAGCCCAACAGCAGTAAAAGGTCTGGTATGACAGGATTGCTCGAGATAGAGAGTATGCTGTGGAGTAGCAGGTTATGGTTCTCATTCCTGTTAGATACAACAAGCTGCAGGCAGCTTGTGAGGAACCCTTCATGATGTTAACTACATGGTATAACTGTTAGGCAGGTGGCAGGGGCACAAATTGTATCATGCTAACATGGTGAAACATTTCCATGATAGGAAGGCCCTTGTGCTGAGTATTTGTAGTGGAAGAGAGGAGGAGTCTAAGGGGGATCTATGGCTACAGGAAGCCAGCCAGCAAAATCCCAAGTTACTATGGTGGAGCCTAGGGTTGCAGGCATGTGATAGGACAGTGCAGCAATGTACTGGGGCCAGCAATGCAGAGGCAGCTGAGATCTCAAGACAGGGTATGGAGTAATGTATTCCCAGATAGGCTCATCCCTCTCAACCAACGTTTCTCAAGGGTCACTTGAAAAACTTTCTTGAGTCTTCAAGGGGGGAAGAAGCGTCATGAAAGGAGATACTGCCAGTACAACTATCTGGCATTTTGTAAATAATTATATGTCATTTTGTGAATATCAACATGATTTATATAGATGTGTGATGAAGGGAGATACTACCAGCACAGCTATCTGGAAGTTTGTAAATAATTATATGCCATTGCTGAATATCAACATGATTCATGTGGGACGCTTGTGTTGCAAATATATTAGAACTGTATGTCATGTATATATCAAGCTAGGTTTGTACAGACATGTGTGTTGAAAAAGGTTTTTGCAAAGTGCTTGAAATGTATCCACAGTGTACCCTACTACAATAGAACAGAAATGTTTATGCACTATTGTAGCTGTTTAAATGTATATATTTTAATAGTGGAAACTAGGACACAGGAAGTTAACTTCAGCCCAGCAAAACTTCAGAAAAATAGCTGAAATTAAATGACTTTATGGCTACGCAATAAAATATATCTTTCAGTTTCAATACAGCAAGGAGACACAATGTCTAAAACTAGGGAACTTTCTGTATTGTCTTGAAAGTGTTTTATTGTTTTATAACTTTCAGCATTTGCCAAAGATCTGATGAAAAACCCTTGTCTATGTATTTTTACAGGTAGATGGTAAATGCTGCCAGCTGCCATCAGTGGTTGTTTGGGCCTGGGGACTAGAAGTCAGATGACAAGAAATGATGTCATTTTGTAAGCTAGCCCAGCAGTAATGTTTGAGATATTAATCTGAGAACTCTCTGAGAGAGAGACAGCATTCTGTAGTCTGCCTTGGACCTGACAAGAAAACCCATTCCCCACACATCTGCCTTGCTCTGTAAGTAAGTTAACTAGGGTATAGTAATTCTCTTAGATTTAGTCGGGAATATAGTGAAGCATAGTTTAGATGATTTTCTTCATTTATTTGAGACTGTCCTGTAATGTTGTTTTAAATATTTTCTGTGATTTTGAACTTTGATGTCACTATAAATATATATTTAGTATTGTCTTGTTCTTTTATTATTTATTATTAAATATATTTAAACCTTTCATTGTGGTTGATCTGTGTAGAGGTATTTAAGTTCTGAGCATACTTGCATATTTATTTGGTGACACTGTGTAGGTCATTCCTAACAGCCTTGCTCTTGGTCAAAATACCCTTTGTATTAATAGTAACATTACACAGTAAGATTGGACACCCTTGGTTAAGGGCCTTAAAGTAGCTGATAAGGAGGTGGCTGATGGCAGTGATAACTACCTTACAGTCAGGGCAAAGGGGGGCATAGCTAGTAAGCCTGTGCCAGCCTTTCCCAGGTGTGTGTGTG
Source organism: Protopterus annectens (assembly GCF_019279795.1). NCBI lineage: Eukaryota > Metazoa > Chordata > Ceratodontiformes > Protopteridae > Protopterus > Protopterus annectens. The sequence continues at coordinate 1,220,974,742 of NC_056743.1, forward strand.
TGTGTGTGTGTGTGTGTGTGTGTGTGTGTGTGTGTGTGTGTGTGTGTGTGTGTGTGTGTGTGTGTGTGTGTGTAAATCAAACCTCAAAGAGTGTGTATGTCAGCTACTTGGGCAGGGACACAAAGCACTGGTTGGACAGAGAGGGTGCTGGAGGTCTTGGGTTAGCCACTCAGCTGAGCTCTCAGCTCTGTAGCTGTTACAGTGGGGAGTCTTATTGAGGATCTGAAGAGGGAGGGAAAAACCAGCCCCAGACTGTCTGTGGTCTCTGTGTGCTCTTAAGGGAAATTGCACTTGATGCAGAGAGCTGCATCTGATAATACTGTGTGTGTACCTTGTCATCATCTTAGTGAATGTCCCCCACTGATGCCAGTGGTGAGGATTGAGGCTCCTTGATTACTGGTTCAGTGGTGGGGTGTCACACACGCATTCACTCTCATAAGATTGCCCTCACTCTCCCGATCTCTCTCACACACAAAGACTGTTTTCTTGCACACATTCACTCACACAAGATCGCTCTCACTCTCTCTCAATCTCTCACACACAATCTCCTCTGCTTTCATACATGCATTCACTCACACAAGACCACTCTCAGTCTCTCTCTCGATCTCTCAGACAGACACAGTTTGCTTTCATACATACCTTCATGCACACAACATCGCTCTCACCCTCTGTCTTGATCTCTCACACTCAGTGTCCTCTGCTTTATGCATACATTCACTCCCACAAGATCACTCTCACTCTCTCCCGATCTCTCTCACATACAGTCTCATCTGCTTTCATACATGCATTCAATCATACACACAGACATAAACATAAATACACTCATACACATACATACACACACATACACTTTTTTCTGTTTATTTTTTTACACTCTCTAAAGTGCAAAAGTGTTGCTTAGTGAGTGTAAAGTAATGGCGGCCATTGTTTTTTTTCTGTCCAAGCTCCACGGCAGCTTAATATGCTGCTGTGCAATGGCAGAGTCATTTTTCAGTGGACATTACTTGTACATTAATACCTTGCTGGCTTGCCCACTCTCTAATAACAATAACCATTGTATGAAGTTGCTATGTCCAGTAGAAGGATTGCTCTCACAGTTGTTGTTGTGTTCTTGACAAATCAGCATCAGCTTTCACGAAGACCAGTCTTTGCTAGACAACTGCATATCTTATCTTTCATCAGTTCAGGCCAATGTTTAGCTTCATTACCCTGACAGTCGAATCATTGCAGAGGCAGTTATCTTCTCTGGGATTCAGTCGTTTTCAGTGCATTGCATTTACCTTTTTAACTAACAATATAATAAGTGCTCTTCCCGAGACTGAAATCATGCTGTTCACACTAACTGAAAGGAGTGTAGAATCTTTTAATATACACACTGCATCATTAAAACCTTAATGGTCTCAAGAGGAAGCACATGAAACATTAGAAAAATATCATACAAATTATGTGTATTTAAGCACCTGCCACATGTATGGGTAAAATACAAATTTAGCCCAAAATTCAATGACTAAACACATTTTAATTCAAATAAATTAATGATCTATTTAATATCTGGTCTAATTCTAGTCTTATTAGACATATATCTTTTTTGGCTGAGCATCTGATCTTTTTACTTCAGAGTATTGCTGGCTTTTAAAATCTTATGGTCTACTGTAATTTTTTTTTATTTTGTGCTAAATGAGCATTACCTGATTACTTTGTATCTATATTAACAACAATCATAGAGCATTCAGCTTAAAAAAGTAAGACAGTTGTAAATGAGGTGCATTGTCTGATATTTTAAAATCATGTTGCACAAAATGCCTTTATTGTCAGCATATTTTTTTCATTTTGTCTTTCTTCTAAGTATCTCTTTTCAGTGGTTCATCTGCTTAAAAGATGGTATCTTGGTCTTTGTAAAAACTGCTAGCTCACTGGACTGTATCTCAAAAATATGTGGATATATTTGGTTTCCAATAAATTATTTTAATATTAATAGCTCTGATTGCTTTCCATAAGATACAAACAAATCTTTCTACCAAGCCATGCTTGTATGTATAAATCCTGGTTAGTTAGAAAACTCAGAGAGCTGCTGACATTAAAAGGTGTTCAATTGTTCATTCTAAGAATATTTGCCATGCAAGACAGTGACACTACCTAACGCATGACTGGAGTAACAGCTGTGGCTGATGTAGATGAAACAAGGCAAATTACTGGAAATCTGTATCTCAAAAATATGTGGATATATTTGATTTCCAATAAATTATTTTAATATTAATAGCTCTGATTGCTTTCCTTAAGATACAGATAAATCTTTCTACCAAGCCATTAGCTTTTGAGCATGAAACAATAAGTATACTTTTCTGTGCATTTAAAGTGTTTTTTTTATTGTATCTGCTTTATTTCCTGAAAAAAAAAACAAACAAAACAAAAAAAAATACTTGTTTCCCATCTTTCTAAGCTAGTATAGTCCAGTTTTCAGGTTAGTGCTGAATTCAGGGCTGTGTTACAAGTCTCTGTGTTTGTATATATCTTCCTTGGATAGAAGGAAGTTTCTCTGTTCACCTGTGAGAGAAGGGAGCTTTGAGCAGCCTATCTGTCCCTGGAGGAGTGGTTTCAGGCCCAGAAATTAGTAGTTTATTGGCCATTTTGGGCTAATTTCTATCTCTTTCATTTCCCTGCTATAAAAAACGCATTTGCCCGGTTTTGCGTGCCGGGTAGCGCCAGTTAGCTAGGATATAACTATTCCCAGCTCCACAAAGTCTCCTCTTCAAGTTTTCCCTTGGAACTAGACAAACTTTCAACTTAAGCTCTCAAACCATTTATTTCTCAGCCTGGCACTTGCTCACAGCTCATAACAAGCACTTATAAACCCTAGCACTAGACCCCCCCCTATACTGTACAGAAGGACAAGGCTCTCTATTCGACCTTACCGGCCAATCAGTAAAACAGTTCACTGTACCTATCCAGGCATGTCCAAAGGGCAGTTTCAGGTGTACTCTCCAGTCCAACTGGTGAATCTGGGCATTTTGAGGCAATGTTACAACTGCCTCATGTACACAGACAACCCTCTCCTCCTACCAACAAACACTTAATACATGCGAGAGATGCAATTATACAGCCAAACTGGAGGCTAAGCTCTCTCAACCCAAGACTTGATCAGACAGTCAAGAGGAGAAGGGAAATACTTGCATCACACCACCAGTCTCACATAGACCCATTAAACCAGCACTGGCAAAAAACACACATAAATACATGAAAACATACTCAGAGGCTCTAAATAAAAATCTTCAAAAGCAACAGAGACCTCCAAAGCAGACATCCAAGCAACCCCCCCCCCCCAACACAAACCAAGAAGCACATACTTCACAAAACCAGTGTGCCATGCAATCACAGCCCTTAAGGCAAAATAACATACCCAACATACTAGTAATAGGTGACTATAGTCAGGCACACTGACGTCCCACTCACTAGGCTGAACAAGGAGAAGGTTACTGTTAGCTGCCTGTTGGATGCCAGGATCCACCACATAACACAAGCACTCAGGTCACTCCAGAAGTACAAATATGACTCTGTCATTGTCCATGTTGGTGTGAATAACCTGAGCTGTACCTCCCTGGACTACATGAAAAGAGACATGGAAGAGCACTCTGATCACATAGCCCAGGCCGGTATGACCCTAACCCCGAGTAGCATCCTGCCCTCACTAAGAATGATACCACGGTATAAAGAAACAAATTATCAATTTCAACAATTGGCTAAGTTTCTGGTGTCATTCAAAGGGAATCCAGTGTCTGTCCGCCTGGGATGACATGCTCAACAAGCCACGCTGGTTCGCTAGAGATGGCTTGCACCTGTCACCCTTAGGCTTTTGAATACTGGCCAAGGCTCTTGCCACCCCCATAGTGCCTTTTTCAGGAAAGGCTCCTAAGACAAACCCACCACTGTAAATAGCACAAGTAACAAAAAACTGAGGGTAATACTACTCAATGCCAGAAATCTAAACCTCAAAATGCATGCACTCAAGGCACTTCTCAGTATGGAGAAAATCGATATATGTGCAGTAGCAGAAACCTGGTTTAAGGCTCCAGAGAACATCCCAGCACTACCAGGCTACAATGCATACCATACATTTTGGCCACAGAACCCGGACCAAAATACAAAAGGCGGGGGCACATCCATATTCATCAAGGATACCCATACCTCCAGATTAGTGGCACACCACGATGCTTCAGAGATCATCCACATGCAACTAACAACAGACAAAACTGCAATTCAAATTGTAGCTTGCTACAGATCACCCACTATGTCCCAGGAGCCCCATTACACGTTTCTGGAAACACTGGGAAACATAAAGGTCCTACCAAACACCCTAATATTGGGTAATTTCAATTACCCAAACATTAACTGTGAGAACTACTCAAGTGCTAACTCCCTTGCCCAACATTTCTATGTCAAGAATCTAAGTGGCAATGCTCAGATCTGCTCGGAGTTAGTCCAGAATGGCACAAAATACACTGAACCGACCAATATTGGCAACATCCTGGCAGAAAGGTTCAGTGCACACTTCACCCCCCTTTCACCCTCAAAAGGGCCCATAACCATACCATAAAAATGAAGAGCCCCTGAAATCACAGACACTCAGGTTAAAACAGCCCTCTCCAAAGACAAAAACACAGCATCAATGGGACCGGACAGTCTCCCAGGCTGTTTCCTACACAAGCTCAAAGAGAAACTAACCCCTCACCTAAACACACTAATCAAACTCAGCCTCTCCACAGGCTATGTACCCACAGAGTGGCACACAGCAACGGTTATTCTGCTCCACAAAGATGAAGCCACAACAGACCCCAGGAACTATCGCCCTATAAGGCTGACTAGCTTGGTCTGCAAGGCTATGGAGCGCATCATCATGGAACTCATTAACAAAACATTGGGAACCTCCAAACATTGGACCCTACCAAGTTCGGCTTTGTTAAGGGCAGATCATGCCTCCTAAACCCAGTGGACTTCTTTGAGACAGTTAACAAGGCTATAGATGAGGGACAGGTGGTACACACAGCCTACCTGGACCTCGCAAAGGCCTTCAACACCATTCCCCATTCTGTTATTATAGACAAGCTCACCAGCCTGAACATAAACCTCTACATCACAATATGGGTTGCCAACTGGCTCATGGACAGAACCCACATGGTGAGAGTTGCGGGAGCTAGGGCTGACTCTAAATCAATTACATGTGGCGTTCCCCAGGGCTTAGTCCTAGGACCCCTCCTGTTCAGCATATATTTCTCAGAGGTACAGGCCAGCACAGGAGGACTATGGCTGATCAAGTTCACAGACGATTGCAAACTAGGGGCTATAATTGACTCTCTGGCTGACACAGACATCCTCCAAAAGGGTCTCACTGAGACGGATACCTGGTGTCAAAATCATGGCCTCAAGCTAAATGCCAAAAAGTGAGTAGTCATCCCCTTGGAAAAAACAAAGTACCCACAAACTACCACATAGGTGGTAGTCCCCTAAATACGGAAGACGTAATAAGGGCTCTAGGGACCCAAATAGATAGTAATCTCTCCTTTGATAATCACATTGCCAAAGTGGTTAGAAAATCCTTCTATGTGGCCCACCTAATCACAAAAGGGTTCGCATCCAGATCAAAAGACGCCATTGTGCCCCTCTACTCATCAATCATCAGGCCCATCATAGAGTACAACTCCTCATTTGGGATGTACCTTACAAGACATCAGCAACAGCTGGAAAGACCACAGAAGTAGCTCACCAAGAGGATCACTGGCCTCAAACAGATGCTCTATGCAGCTCGACTGAAGAAACTCCAGCTGTTTTCGGTTGCATACCGCCTACTCAGAGGTGATTTCTGCCTAACATACAAGGCCATGTCCAACCCAGAATTGATGGACATGCTTCACCTAAAGAAAACCATATCCCCTCGAGCCACATGCTCTAGGGATCTAAATTTTACCACAACAATAAATAGGATGTGCTGGAGGGATAGTTTCCTGCCCCAGAGACTTCCCATGCTTTGGAACACGATACATTAGGTAGAGCTCCTCGCTAACACTCTTCAAGAGAAACCTTGGCGAGTGGATGGGAAACAGAAAGTTTACCCCAGGAATCACTTCAGTGGCTCTGCTGGACAGAGGCACAGGGAACTAATCTAAGGGGGCAGCAAAAGCCAACACATTCTGGCTAGGCTTATAATGCTTTCTGGCAGATAGCCTAGTACCTACCTATGAACCTATCTGCTGCAGGCATCCACTATCATTAATAGATATATCTTGTTAGCTAGGGGACCATGCAATATCATATTCAGTCCAGTCCTATTCAAAGCATCATAGTTGCCATTTAAAAAAATCCTTAAAGGTGGTAGCATTGTTTAGGTTTGCTTCAGTGTATAAGAATGTTGTGACATTTTGTTCAGTACAAAAAGGGGGATGGTAGTTAGCAATTATTTGCATCATATTGATCACTGCTGCAGTAGCCTCAACTATATGGTTTATATCCTGCCAAGGATAGAACAGCCAGCCAGCTTCCAAAGCTTCAGGGCACCTTCCATGCACCCAAACTGTCAAGCAGCTCTAGCTGAGCTGACTAAAAGACAAATTTGGGTATGAAGCCCTTCAGAGCTTTACTGCCGCCAAACAGTATGCTCCTCTGAGGTTTTCAAGGATAGACTCCTGGCTTGTGCTTACCTTTACTGGGTAGATAAGTTCCCTTTGGGGAAAAAAACTTCCATTTTCTTAACTTTGTTGATGATTTACTTTCTCCCTATTTTAAAAACTAGGAGTGTTTTGTTTTAACAGACTGGCTTGAGACTTTAAAGTACTTTTAAAGAGAACATTTTTTTCTGTCAGTTTAATAGTAGTTTAAAGTAAATAAAAAGATTTTTCTGTGGAGAAATTGTGTTTATTTTTCTTTTGTGGGACTGGCATATGGTTTTAATGTGCTTTTACTTTTTTTTTGGTTAAAAAAAGAAACTTTTGTGGATTGGTAGTGTTTATTGGCAATTGCTGCTTGTCTTTCTCGAGAAAGAGGCACCATTTTTGGCTTGACCATGGACCAGATTACTGATCCCACAGCTGGTCCTTCTTCCAGCCACTAAAAGAAAAAAATTAAGCAAACAGCCATTGCCCCCACTGCAGGCTAGCTGTTTGCCTCAGCTGCAGGTCAGTGACTCTGCTGTGGAAATTTGTTGTGCCTCAGACCGCTCATCTTTTACAGTGGATCCCTCTGGTGTAGCACCTACAGTCACTTTGGACCAGGGGTTAACCATGTCCTCTGTGGTTGTGGGCAAGGGAGAGCCAGTTTTGCTGGTCCTGGGAGACACAACAGGGAATGTTTCTCTGTTGTGTTAGAATGCTGTCCCCATCCCTGAGGAAGCAGCTGCTGACATTAGTAAAATGGTTGGCCCCATTTCTTCCTGTCAAAAAGAACAGAAAACCAAACATATATCCACTCCTCTTCAAATTTCTTTGTATAGGAGTAATTTACTGGGTCTGGCTGTGGGTTTAATTCAGGTTACTGAACCTTCTTGTAAAGGTTTATGATAGATGTTCAAGATTCTGAATCTGAACAGGAAGCTGTAGGGATGGATACAATGTTTTCCTCAGATTTCTGATTCAGACTCAGAGGACAGCTCAGTTTCAGAGTTTCCTTGTGGAAGGTTCTCTTCCTCTGAGACTATTGCTAGAATGTGTCAGTATTTTCAGTGGGAGAACATATGTTTCTCAGTCCCTCAAAAATACTATATGCTGTTACAGAAGGATTTTCCAGAACCTACACCCATGCCTCCTGTTCTGTTTGTTTCTTTAGATGATATGTGTGTGTTATTGCCTGCTATTTTCCTAATAGTCAGCCAGCTGCCCCTAAAAAGGCAGATAGGATGTATAAAGTTCCTTAGTTTTTTAAATGTTTGTACACTATTCCCAAACCTGACTTAGCAGCTATAGCTTTAGTTGATCCCACTGCTGCTATTGAAGGCTGGCCTTTGCTGGACACAATTGGGTCCCTCAGCAGTTTAGACACACTTTCAGTATCAGGGTGTTGGATCATTACAGAGCCAGTTGCCTTCTGAGAGTTTCCAGCTCTATTAGTGTATCATAACTGCACACCTCTGCCAACTTTTAAATGGCTGCATGTGCTGTCAATCAAGTGTATGGTAGCTATGACTGACAAACAGGTTGCAGTGGAAGCCCTAGTTCAGATTTTTGGAGAAAAGTTCCCCAGAACTCAGATGCCAAATATATTTGGATTATAGATATAGCATTCAGGGTCTATATCATAAGCACGAAATGGCTGAAAAGTGAACACATAATGAGCGACACATATTCATCAAAACGCATTTAAGTGAGTCGATGAAAATGTCACTGGGCAAGGAGGTAGTTGGCCAACTACATGGTGTGGCCCTTCCCTTCACTGTAGTGTGATGTTGGAGTTGGTATATTTAGTTAGGGCGGGTGTGGGGGTGTGGGGGGGACGAAGACCTCCACCTGATTCGGGTTTCTAACCTTTTTTTTGTGAACGGCCATGTCAATTTTTTCGCTAGGAAAAAATTTGGGGATGTGGCCGTTCGCTGTTTACAGCGTTCGCGTTTTATGTGTTGACATATATGTAGTCACACATATGAAATTTCGTGCTTATGATATAGACCCAGCATTCAACCTTGTCTACTATATCACATGTACCATGAAAATACAAGCCAGCCTCTGCCAGAAGAACCACCATTGATGGAGATGTCCCTCTCAAATATTGCTTTTACCACACTATAAACTGTACCAGACTATACTGATGTACAACCTTATTGATCATATCAAATGATGCCAATAAAAGATACACATTATGTAGGTAACTAGTAAATACACGCTAGATGCTAGTGTATGAGTGCCTATATAGCTTATACAGCGTTTTTTCTATCTTTTCTATCTTACAGTCTGAATATATTCAAAATCCATATAGGGTTATCATTATCTCATACCTCACCAGCCACACACTGATCCTGCCATCAGTCAAACAATCAAATGCAAAAAAAAAAATTGCTGGGACACAAACCGCACGCCCTATCCAAAAAAAACTCTAACCAACACAATGGCAAGGTGCCAGGAAGGAACCAGTACTGAAAATACAGAAATAAAGTTAAACTTAAATCTCTATGCTGAGTTCTTTGCATGACTGTTATTATATTAATCTTTTCAGTTATGTCTCTGCAGTCCTTACCTCTAGGTAAAATTCCTAGGAGGTCCCTCTCTCTACTAAACTGACAGGCTAGTACCAGAAACTACTCCTACCTTCGGCTGACAGTCCATTTTGTAGTGCTTGAAGAATGAGCTCACCAAACACCAAGCTACAGGTTCAAATCTTACAAGGTGAGTCCCACCAAAATAAATCAGCCAAAGCCAATGCTCTCCTGTTTGATTACTTTCTGACAGGATCCTCAATAGACTTGCTAGCTGGGTCATAATATAACTCAATAAAACTCTCACACTAATTGGCATTCTTGCTTTAACTACAGCAGACCTTATTCTAGGCAAACAAAATAAGAAGCTATCAGATTCATATGAATTTGATCCTAGAAATATAAGGCTGCTGTTACTTTATTGGATCCATCAGAAGTAACAATCTCTTCCTGTGCTTTGAGGTTGAAGATTAAAGGATAGTAAGTGAATCTTTTATGGAGTGCATTGTCAATTATCATTTTTGTCATGAAAGATAGACTGGAAGGCAATGCCTCCTTTTACTTATGAAAGAATGCATAAAAAGACTTAGCCAGCTGTTTCACTATAGAGTTCAAATCCCACTACGAAAATTAACCTGCTTAGGAGATTTCAAACACACTTATGAAAGAATTTCACAATATTTCTTAATGTCAGGGAGTGCCCCCAACGGAGGTGAAACTAAAAAGTTGGTGCAACATATCTCAATGGGTGAATCAAAAAGGTCTGAAATTATCAAGTGTGTAAGATACATAAGTATACAAATAAGATCTGCTTAGAAGGAAGCAAAGTTTTTCTGCTCTGATCAAATAGAAAATCCTGCTACTTTGCCAGAGGATTTCCTGGTGATGATCTTTGTGGCTAGACGAATATTGTGTATCATTTCTGAATAGAATAGTTGCTTACACAGCACTAGAATATCAGCATTGGCAAATAAGGGCTGTAGGCAGAGTATTTGACCCTGCCTTGTTGCTCTAGCAGCAGCTCTGTCATGCTCTCTGAATTAAGAAGGGAGAACTGTGGGCAGCACAGTGGCACAGTGGATAGAGTTGTCTCACAGCAAGAGGTTCCCCAATTTAGTTTTCTGCTGGAGTGCCTTCTGTGCGGAATCTTTGTATCCTCCCTGCATTTGCATGGGTTTCCTCTAGGTGCTCCATTTTTCTCCCACATTCCAAAGTCATGCAGTAGGTGGATTGTAAATTCTAAATTGGCCATAGGTATGAGTGTGCATGCAAGTGTGTGGTGTGCAAGAACTACCAAGGCAGGGCTAGCCACCTGGCAGTGTAAACCTTTGTTCTAGATGATTGCCACTGTTGAAGTGACACCCCAACCGTGTGCAAAAATGGGAAAAATGGGAAAAAGGGGTTGTGGATGGATGTAGATGGATGGAACTGTGACTGCCTGCATTAAGAACAGGCCACTATTAACAGTCTGACTTATTCTCCTATTGCATTTGATAAAAATCTTTGAATAAGTGAAACGGATAAAAATTCATAATTCTTATATCTGTCTAAAGCTTCCAGACAGTGTTCACTTAAAGTACCAGGAGCTATGCAGTATTTCTGCATGTGAACAAGACCCCCTTCAGGACACCATACACCAGTTTCAGATGAACAAATGACTATAGATTTGGGTCCCTATTATTTTAGCAATCGCAATGAGTTGCAAACTCTGTTTAGTCGAATGTCATTACTAGAAATGGCAAAATACCAAAAGCACGGAACAGAGATTTTTTTCCTAGGGAAAAGAAATCACTGGGCCGTTTTCGGGACTTTGCCATTTCCTCCACTGTGGTGCGATCTTGGAGTTGGTATATTTAAGTAGGGGTTTATCGGGGGCTAAGCCCCCCACTTTATTTTGATTTTTTTTTAACAGATCAGCGATTTTCTTCCCTGGAAAAAAATCGCTGATCCATGTGTTTGACATTTTGGGTTTTCGGGGATTGTGGATCGATTATATAGCATTCACAATTCAGTGCGTTCACTTATATAAGATAGACCCGTAGAGTTAACTGTCATTCATGATCCAGATGAACTGCTTAACCAATGAATAGTCAGGATATTTCAGTTGTGTGGCATATGCACAGCCATCAGCAAATGATTGAGGGACAGAACCAAATCACAGAATTCCATCACCTTTTCAGAAAACTTGTATGAATGAATACAGCCCTTCTTTTTATGTATCACATGACTGTAATATGGTCAGCAGTCACCTGAAAATCTCCTTGCTTAATCAGTTCTTGACTGTTCTTAACAAAAAGATAACTGGTAACATCTGCTTCATATTGATGTGGAGTTGGATATGCTAAGAAGACCATACTCTTTGGACCATCCAAAACTCCAGGTGTGCACCCCAGTGCATGTCTTGAGGAACTATGTCAAGTGGGGAAGGAAAAAGAACCTGCCCACACTCCACAGTTGGTATGCACTGAGAAAGAACGTATAATGGAAAGCCACAAGCAGAGAAGATTCTCTAACTGGTGCCACAGGCTTCTGAAATAATGCAGACACTTCAAATGTCCAAACTGGCAAACTGACATGTCATCATACTTATGCAGTTGTGATCTAGGGTACTGAGGAAGGCTTTATCCATCAACCACTGGAACAGGGTCACTATCTCCAATATCCTGCCCTGAGTGAAAAATAACCTTTCCATCACTGAACTCACCAGGGTTCCAGGAATACTTTCTTTAGGGAAGGACATGGATTCAGCTTTTCTCTTTGGATTTTCAGATCCACAGCAATTCAGAAGGGATTGACAGGCTGTGGATTATTCGGCAGCTGATCACATGGCTGCACTTCACAAAAATAGGCATTCATACATGGCTTAACCTGGAGGCTTTTCAACCTAAAGCCTATTACAGCTGAGTGCTAGACATCTGAAGAAAAAAACTACAAGTAGTTGACAGAGGAAGGAAGAGAAACAAATTAAAAATGCTGTTCCTACACTAGAAACATGAATAATCTCCTACAAGATTGGATAGCTATGATGTGCTAGTAAGGATTACCTTTCAGATCTATGCTGACCATCCATATCCCATATGGATACTAGGGAATCAAGACTGACGAGTTCCTAACATGAACACTCAGACCCTGGCATGTTTTCTGAACTCAGGGAGCTCCGTAATTGGTCTTCACTGATCTCTCTTTTTTGACACAGGAAGGAACTTGGAGTAACAGCCTGCTTCTCTTAAAGTTGAAGAGATCCACTCTTTAATGTTTCCATCAGAAAATATGCATCTCTGAAAAGAAAAACTTAGGTGTATTTAGAATAGAGATGCCTCAATTAAAATATATATTATAATTCCCTCTCAACACTCCTTCCAGCTATAAATCTATAGAAATACATTTCCAGTTGCTGAAAAATTTAGCAGTTCTTCCTTGATGCACTTTTTATGGGGGGGGGGGCAAAACCTGAGAATGGCGTCACCCCATGTTTTGAAAAAATTGATTAGAATTATCCCTGTCCAAGGAAGGGGTTCTGAATTTAAGGGGGCTTTGGGGCCTGAGAAGCCCCATCATCTGCTGGGTAACACCATCCTGAAGGAACCATCTCAAAAGGACTAACCACAATAAATAAATAAATAAATAAATAACAAATAAAAAAATAATACTGACCCTGAGACCTCTTATTATAGAAAGGAAGTTGCCTGCTCCATCCATCAACAGAATAATTCAAATAAACATACAAAATGGGCAGTTTCCTCAGACTTGCCTTTGAGTTCAGTTCAAGCTTTAGAAGCAAATAATTTACTTTTATACAATAGTGCAGCAGGCATACATTTTTGAGTATCTATCAAAAATGTTATGAATTATAGAGGTCAAAGATGTCTGAACACAATGCACCTGACTGGTTTAGAAATATCTCTACTCATCTAGAAGCACATTTTATGGTGATAGGGACACTGGCTGAAATGGTGCATTCATTTATTAACTGTGTGTAGGGCAGCATTTGGAATGATTAGTACAGTCTTTAAATGAGAGGTAGAATTTAGGCAACAGTATTGGGTTCTGAATACAAATGCATATTTTTTCTGCTTCCACCCAAAAGAACCCCAAGACTGAAGGTTTCAAACTTTTTAATGCCATTCTCATTGTCAGGCTGACAATTCCAGCCATGCCTATGTCCTAAGCATACTACCATAAGCTGAATATGTACAAGAAAAATAAGGTGCATATAAACGTATTTGTACACAAGTGGATATAGGTTGCTGTGGATAGAGCACCCATCACATTTTTTTTTTACTTTTACCATCCACAGACATACTGTTCAAGATTATAATAACTTGGTGAAACATTTCACTTTGGAAAATTTTCACAGATCGAGAAGAATGAACTGTCATTCCCAGCACACCAGATATCTTATTTTTTTTTGTCTTGGATACAGAAGTTGCAGCCACAGCTATTTACCAGGTTTTGAAGCAGCCAAATCCATTGTGCAGTAGCCGCAGAGATCTGATACAACATAAAACATTCCCAAACAAAATTTTTCTTGTTAACATCAAAATATTGAAGATCAGTCTTTTTCTAACATTGAAGAACAGTCTTTTTTTAACATTTCATAACACAAATGTAAAGGTGATGTTGAGAAAGCTAAAGAAGAAGTTAAGGAATTGGTTATTTCACAAAACACTTCACTTTCCAGAAGTCTTTCTGCCCTTTCCTATTCAAGGTGTTCATCCATTAAAAAATATACCAACATTTAGGTGATGTGGCATCATTTTCTTCCTTTTCAGCGACCCCAGAATTAATTACTGGGGGAGTTAAAGACATATTTGCTCTGATTACATTTATATCATGGGAGCTTAAAAGGTAATCCACTGGTACTATAGGACTTCACAGCTTGAACAAGCTCCATCTAGTCTGATGTTAGCTATTAAGTAACACCATTATCTTTTCTTACAGTATGATGAATTAAAGTAAGTTATAAAACAGAATTCATCTTTAAAATATTTAAGTTACTTTACTGAAAACATATTCAGTAAAACCAGCACTTTTCTGCCCCAGATTGCCTCTTTTAGCTGAAACCAAATGTTTGCTACTTTTCAGTGTAGCAGTGGCCACAGCACTCGGGACATTCTGTGGAATATTGGGATCATTAAAATTATAAGATTTCTGACCTATGGTATTTTATATTTTCTAAATATGTCTTCATGTTCAGACACAGAAGCTTTTGAAGCTTTTGTTTTTTTAACTTGCTTTTTTCTTTATTTTAAGATTTTCATAATAACTAAAACAGTAAGGCATGAACAACAGTTTAACGTGAAGAGAAGTACAAGCTGAGATTTAATTTCTGTCAGATGCTTTCCATTTCAGAAATGCAAAACAATCTCACGTGATCCCAAGTTTTCTCTAACCCCTCACAACCCTTCAGAACAAAGTTCATACCACAGACTGTAACTTTTCTATATTGGCCCCTCAGATATGGGAATCATTAATGGAAAAACTGAAGGATATGCCAACCTTTCCCAACTTCCATACCCTACTTTAGGAATACCTTTTCAAAGATTCCTCTTACAAATCTTTTACAGCAGGGAGTATCACATAAAAAGATTAGAATTGTTTATCACTTCATGCCAGTCTGTTCCTGGGAAACATTCTGAGGCCTAGGTCCATTGATATTTATTTATTCATATGACTCCATCCTCATACTGCTCTACCCTCCATGCTTCACCTACGCTTGCCTACTAATCTTTTCCTCTGCCCCGACTCTTCACAAGATTTTGATTTAGTTGTGCCTGCAGTACCCACCCACCTTTCAATGCAGTTACGCTAGTAAATATAATATTGAAATTGTTCTTGATTAAACTTGTACTACTGCCTTAATGGCATTGTGTCAAGCAATGAATAGGAAGATACAGCAATAATATATTCTAATAATATAAGCTGCGATAAAGTGAGCCAATAAACTAAATTATTTTCACAAATGCAAAGAATAGTTGCAAAGAGAAATGAGATATAAGATATGATCATAATAGCATGTGCAGTGCGAAGCCAACAGTCCATTTTTCCATCACATTGCTCATTGTCTGCTGCCTGTATCCTTGCACTATTGATTAACAAAGTCAGAAGTGCTCTCTGGTAAAAGTGTTCTGTTTGTCTTCATTTCTATCTGCAGGCTCCAGCCTTGACAGCTGTGAGGTACAGCATATGTTTACCGTTATTGTGTGCATTCCCTTTGTTTACCCATGGTTTCTTTTTCCATGATCAGGTTTTGTCAGATGCTCTGCATTCTGGGAAGTCACTCAGACAACCTGGCAGTATACAACACATATTATCTTGAAGACAGCATCATGACAAACTCTGTAATGAGAAACAAGCAGTTAGTTATTTTCAGACTATGGAGGGATGCTTCTCTTGTAAAACCTGTTGGACAGTTCTAAAGATCAGATTGATTTCAACAGCAAAATGTAGCTGAAAGGTGCTAAATAGAAATTTACAGAAAATATGGATAGTACAGCAAAGAAAAAAGACAATAGATAGATAGATAAATAGATAGATAGATAGATAGATAGATAGATAGATAGACAGAGAGGTAAATAGATAGATAGTAGATAGATAGATAGATAGAGAGATAGATAGATAGATAGATAGATAGATAGATAGATAGATAGATAGATAGATAGAGAGATAGATAGATAGATAGATAGATAGATAGATAGATAGATAGATAGAGAGAGAGGTAGATATATAGCTAGATAGACAGATATATAGATAGAGAGATAGAAAGATAAATAGAGAGATAGAGACTGAGATAGATAGAGAGATAGCTAGATATAGACAGATAGATTGAGAGACAGATAGATAGATAGATAGATAGATAGATAGATAGATAGATAGAGATAGATAGATAGATAGATAGATAGATAGATAGATAGATAGATAGACAGAGAGGTAAATAGATAGATAGTAGATAGATAGATAGAGAGATAGATAGATAGACAGAGAGGTATATAGATAGATAGAGAGATGGATAGATAGATGGAAAGAATGAATGAAAGAAAGAAAATGATTGAAATACATAAGTTAACAGACATACATGAAGAAAAGCATTCATAAACAGCAGAAAGATAAAAAATACTGAATAGAACAGGAAACAGAGAGAAGTAACTATGAAACATGCAAACAACATGAAGAAAAACAAGAGTACCTCTCAACTACCGAGATTTTCACAGAATGTACAGATTTTTGCTTCATATTTTTAATCTACTCCTTATAAAATTTGTGTTTATTTCTTTTCTTTTTGTCAAACCATTGAGGAATAAAGTCACTAAATATCGACAGATATTTGAGTTTCATACCTCATATCCTAAAGAAAGGGCATGCTGATGTAAAACATATCACTCGTTTATAAGAGTAATATTTAAAAATTCTCCCTAATTTTGGCCCCTTATACCCCCATTCTTTTTGGCATTGTCCAAATTTCTTGTGCTTAGGGGTTGAGAGGTATGCATCAGAGTGTGCAGAAAATGTATTCACCTTTCAGACAAGGAAAGCTACTGTTTGCTTCACAACACATCCATGTAGTCAGTTAATCCTTCTCTGGGAAAGTGTAAATGACTTTTTATTACCTACTTTCTATCACTTGTAACATGTCCTGCACATGCTCTTTCAGTACCTTGATTCTATGCGACCATATCTGTCTATAATCAGCTTTTTCAATTTTCTTTGCACATGGGGTCTGGTCTGTGTGTCACATCAACAATGACCGTCATCTACGCTACCCCATTTTGCATATCAAAGATTACGATTTAGCTTAGTGCATAAATTAACTCATAGTGCAAAAATTCATCCTTGCCTTCAGTTAGTTAAAATCAAGTATCTTTTTCTGAATGTTACATAGCTTTGAAGATTCAGTGCTCTTTCTGTTAATCACCTACCTTATCTTCTACCTATTTCGCAATAACTCTAAAATATCAGCTAAGCAACTTTTTTATTCAAATGCTTTCCTTTTTTTTCTTCTTTTACTCTCCATAATTAATTGTTTTATTTTTCCTCCCCAACTTTCTTTCTCTATGTGCTCTCAGTACTTCTGTGGGTTTTGTTTCTCATTCATATCTGTGTTACAAAACATGCTTACTTTTGAACAAACATCCAGTGAAATTTGCTTTTAATATTTTTTAATTGATATAAATTAATTGTACAGCACAGATTAATAACATTAACTGCTGCTTTTTTCCTGTTGTACAGAATCATACTCTTGAGAACACTGTCATAAGTATTAGATTATTTTTTAGTCATTCTTTTTTTTTTTTTGCCTTATTTAAGAACAGTCACTGCTTAATTTAATTTATTAATTTATTATCTCTGTTTAAGATTCGATTGTATTTTACTTAGCTTAATGTTATTTTGAATATTATGTTGTTTAATTCTGCTTTGTTGTACCTGTTATTACAGACTGCAGTTTATGCTGCTGTTTTATTTATTTGATTATTATTAGCTTTTTCATTGTGTAACTTGTTAGGGGTGAACTTGATTCCCAGTGATTAGAAAGCCAAATTAATAAACAAATGATTAAATAAAAAACTTAGTAAAGATACAGTAGAAACCAAATGGCACATATGGACAGATAAGACAATTTAATGTAAGTACCATCGAAATCGACATGTCCATCTCCGTTTAAGTCCACATCATGCAGCATCTCCTCTACTTCCTTTGGCTTCAGCTGTTGCCCAAGCAGTTTGCTCGCAGCTTCACACAGCTCCATTATGCTGATTTCTCCATCTCCATCCATGTCAAACTATGTAGCGGGGTGGGAAAGGAGGCAAATCAAAAACAGCAAACGACAAGAAGTGCCACATTCAGTCAAAGTCTGCATTTAGCATGATGAACATTACTGAACAAATTCAGTTTTAGACTTGAACAGTGTGCATGATCATACATAAAGAGGTCTAGCAGCTCAGAGACATAATACAGAATAGAGGTTATACAGGAGGGCCTATAAACAGCACTGGAGTGCATCTATATAATACAACACAGGACTTAATAAAGTGTATTGCAAATCCTAGACTACAGTGGCTACAACAAACATCCACTTCCACAACACACAGAAAAATATGCAGATACATACTGATTATGACACTGCTAGGCATTAATCGATTTTATGCAATGAGCTTTTTTTCTATATGAATTGTTATCATGAATACATGTGTTTTAAAGACACATACAGGGTTTCCCACAAAGATTATATAAAGACGGGCATAAAATGTAATGCAATGCAACGAGGGAGAAGGTTACATATTACACATTAATGCAAACATTTACTTGAGCATGGCAACATGTAGAGAGCTTATAGAAGTACAGTCAGTTCAAGATGGTAGCACAAGGGGTGGATACTGGGAATGATGGCAAGAGTGGAAGCACACCTGGGGAAGGGTTGTAACACAGGAAGGAGTAGAGGGCAATGGCTATAATGTTAGCTATCAGACACCAGTTGTAGATATTGGGGTAATTCACAAGGAAACTAAGTATTAACAGATATCAGGAAAAAACAGGGATAAACAAATTGACTTGTGTTGGTTGGCTCTGGAAGAACTTAATAGGTACGTAAGTACTGTGAATTGATAGCTAAAAACATCAAAACATAACCAAAAGTGAATCTACTAGAAACTGAGATATCGGGAGGGGGGGGTCATTTTCATGGTTCCTTCAATGAGCTAGAAAAATGTTTATATGACAATAAGAAAGATATATGTGGGAAAAACAAGCAGTACATTAAATTTGTCAGATTATTGTAAGGGATAAATATTCAGAGACTCTTCTTTCATCATATTTACACTCCCTACCTCCAGCAATACCCTATTTAAGCACCTTGAAGTCCTGCAGTCCATTATCCAGTCCAAAAGGGAATTTCAGATTTCTAACGTCTATTTAGTGATGCAACAGATCCAAGTGTCACGACTAAATGTTCTTCATTCATTTGCCTTGTGTCGCCTTTTTTCATCCTCATCTCCCCCTTTCTCAGTCTCCTTTCATTCTCCTTTATACTCCCCCTACCAGGTATTCTCCATTGTGGTGCTATTATCATTTCATTCTCCTTTATACTCCCCCTACCAGGTATTCTCCATTCTGGTGCTATTATCATTTCATTCTCCTTTATACTTCCCCCTACCAGGTATTCTCCATTCTGGTGCTATTATCATTTCATTCTCCTTTATACTCCCCCCTACCAGATATTCTCCATTGTGGTGCTATTATCATTTCATTCTCCTTTATACTCCCCCTATCAGGTATTCTCCATTCTGGTGCTATTATCATTTCATTCTCCTTTATACTCCCCCCTACCAGATATTCTCCATTGTGGTGCTATTATCATTTCATTCTCCTTTATACTCCCCCCTACCAGATATTCTCCATTGTGGTGCTATTATCATTTCATTCTCCTTTATACTCCCCCTACCAGGTATTCTCCATTCTGGTGCTATTATCATTTCATTCTCCTTTATACTCCCCCCTACCAGGTATTCTCCATTCTGGTGCTATTATCATTTCATTCTCCTTTATACTCCCCCTATCAGGTATTCTCCATTCTGGTGCTATTATCATTTCATTCTCCTTTATACTCCCCCTACCAGGTATTCTCCATTCTGGTGCTATTATCATTTCATTCTCCTTTATACTCCCCCTACCAGGTATTCTCCATTCTGGTGCTATTAACACCATATGTGGATACAGAACATGCTTTTTAAACACCTTGTTTAAATTATTATGTATGACACAGGCAAATGTACATTTATATGAAAGTAAACAAACCATATTAACAAGTTCACATTTACAAACATTATACATCACATATAATATTCTATACAATAAAATCAAATCAGCATTACATACATTCTTCTTTTAAACCTCATTCCTCTTCCAGAACATTTTTCTGTATGTATTGTTCCCACAATTTCCATGTTTTTTCTATGTAACTTACTCCTACCCTTTTATAAAGACCACACCTCCTATTCTTTTATGTCTTGTTATCTGGTTTAGATTTTGATTTCCATTTTCTAGTAATTGCTTTATTAGTGTCCACCAGAATTAAACTTAACAAGGCCTTACTATGTCTAGGCAACTCATATCCTGTATCCCAGCTCAAAAAAAAAATAATTTACTTAGTTGCATTCATTTGCTTGCCTAGTATTACTGACTTAGTTCTCTGTATGGAATGTTTAAAGTCTGCCAGCTCATTACACTCTGAGAACATATGTTCCCAGGTACCACTTTCTTCCCAATTACACCTCCAACATTTGCCATCTACATGAAGAAACATTATTTGGAGTCTGCTTGGGGTATAAAAGTACCTATGCAAATACTTCAGGTAAAAATCCTAAATCTTCTAGATTTTATTGCATATTTATTTTTATTTATTTTATTTATTTTATTTTACATTTGTTTAAAAGCTCCACATATGAGAAGAAACAATAAACACCTACATAAAACAACATAGCAGCACATAATATATACAGAAGAGGAGGGTATTAATTAACAATTCACTATATTCAATATTCAATATATACAATACATGATGTAACCCATATATACAGGTAGGTAATAAGTAATAATAATTGAGCTTAAGGCTTAGGGAGAAGAAGGAGAAGATAATAAATTCTAGAAATAATCAATTCTAATAGGAGGGGGCAGTCTATGAGGGACGAGATTTAAGGTGATGAGTCCTTTGGATAATGAGTTATATGGTCAGCCAGGATTGTGGCATAGCCAGTGGGACTTAAGTAGAGATTTGAGACTAGTTTTAAACTGGCTGAGGAAGTTGTCAGTCTTAGGTTATTAGGAAGGGAATTCAGAGAATCCAATAGAATTTAGATAGATACCTACACCTCCTGAGTGATTTGGTATGTATTACATGTACACTTTTACTTTAGAAGATCGAGTTTGTTCAGAGTTTTCTGGTTCCTTAATTATTTTAAATGCTTCTGTAAGTTGGTTTGAAAGGTAAGGTTTTGGTAATTCTTCAAAACAAGTTTTCTTTTTTAAGTTGTGGCAGTGATGAGTAAGGTGTAGTGAGACAAGTGACACATCTACTAGTATAGACAATAGCAGTTTGTTGAGTTTTATTGAGGAAGGATAGGACAGTTCTTGATTCTGTACAAGGAACCTAGTTTGGCAGATAAGAAGTAGAACAGTGTTGGGTGACTACTTGGAGATTATGGAGAGATGGAGATGACTGTGTAGGTGTCTTATGAATAGAGAGAAGAAGAGAAGGGGCCATAGAGCGAAGGGTTTTAAGGGTGTGGAGTAATAGTTGGTGATTGACCATGTCTTTGACAAGTCAAGAAAGAGAGCAGAAGTGATTAATTTATTGTTGTTAACTGAATCAACAAAGGAAAGGAGGGCAGTGGTAGTACTATGATGAGGGCGTACCATGTTGAGTTATTGACAGAAGAGAGATTAGGTAGGTAGTGTAGGAGTTGCTGTTTGTGAGCACACCTTTCAATTTTTTTTATATTTGACAATATTATTTATAGTTATAGGTCTATGATGTTTCCATGGAGAGCACTCAGTGGAAGTGGTATGAATGATGATGATTTTTAGATGAAAGGAATGTGAAATGGTATTGATATTCTATTTATCAGGATTGAGGAGATGGGGAGGGCAAGTCGTCTTTAGCTAGAGACTAGTGTTAATAGAGGGGAGGAGTTATGCCGGGAGGGAGATGGTTTGAGTTTCTTTAATAGAGGGAATAATTATAGGATGAAGAGGTTGGTTGAAGAAGTTCCAGGTGGAACTGTTTTAGGATAGGAGGTAGAGTGGAAAGTGAATAAGAAGTACTTAGAAAGTTGTTAGTGAAAAGAAGTAGTAAGGATAAGTTATTACTTCCAAGTTAGTTTACCTATTACTTTTGGATCTTTGGGGTAGTTTTCTAAAGTAGTAGTTGGATTTCCCAACTAAAAGGAATTAATTTTTTGTTTTGTTTGCTTGTCCTGAAGATATTTGGGAGTCATACATATCTCTTTCTGTTTTTTATTTGTGAATTACCTGTCTAATCTCTCTTCCCAATCTTTTCTGACCTCCTCTGATTGATTATTATAGTTGTCTTGCAATATTTTATATGCCCTACTTATTATCCATTTTTAACAGTAGCTTCTGTTCAAGATTCAACTAAAAAGTAAATCAGTATAGGGGTCTATATTAGAACATCGAAAGTTTAATGGTTCAAATCACTAAAGGTCGACCTTTAATGATTGAACCATTAAAATTTCAAATGTTCAGAAAAAATAAATTAAAAAAAAAGAAAGTAAATCTAAAGGGTGTAAGCAGGGGGCAAGCCTTCCTGCACCCCCTCACCCCCGCTACTTAAATATACCAACTCCGAGGCCGCACTACATTGAAGTAAATGGAAATCTCCCCTTATGGAGATTTCTGTTTACCCGTTTGATGTTCTGCACTTTCGATATTCTCATATCGACAATGTTGGATTTGACATTGTCAGCTTTTGAGAATACAATAGGTAACCACCAGTACAGATCTTTCATTTATGATTCTCCTATCCTTTCCTCTTTGCTTATACTCTGATATCAATCCTTGACAGGGAAGGCAGTCTCTAGCATGATGTTCAAATGTCTTTATGGCTTCTTCCCATACTGTTACCTTTCATTTCTCTAGTTATTCCTAATATCTAGGTTCCTTTGCCAGTTTGCTCCAGTAAATTCCAGTCCTCTCTTGCCTATTCTCTGTACCTCTAATTTCAGTCATCCCTATCAGCAGAATCTCCTTTCTCCATTCCTCTTTTGGCTTAGTTCTTAGTACACTTGCTGCTACTTTATGAAAATAATATTCTATATGACTGTTGTTATTATCCTTAAGGATCTTCATCCAAAATTCCACCTTTTCCTTATTTCTTGAATTACCCCCTGCTTCATCATCCCTTTCCACTTTGAGTTTTCTGCTTGCTCTTTGTATAAGAGTCTTAACTGTATAGTTCTAAAATAGCCATTCAAATCAAGTAATCCTAAACCTCCTTGTTCTATAGGAAGGATCAGCTTATCCCACTTGTCTCTTGCCCTCTTTCCTTTAACTCATTATTAATTACTATCCACAACTCCTTTGCTGGTTGATAGAAATATGCCAGACCTGTTTATAAAACTAAAGGGAATAAAACTGTTTTTCTGCTTCTGTCATGCTATCCATATCCATAGGCAGGAACTTCCAGTTTCTCAGTTTTTGTATTATCTTTCCAAATATCCTTAGCTGCCATAGCAGAATACTTTTTAACCCATAGTCCTAAATACTTAATTTTATCATGTTCCCCATAAATATGGGTATTGCTGAACCAATTCATGTGAGGGTGCTTTGTTTACAGCTATAGCCTTTGTTTTATCTTCATTAATGTTACATCCCTAAAAACCTGGAATTGCCTCTGTCTGTTCCACAACACTGAGATGTCCATTTTCTGGTCCTATCAGGTGCAAAATATCATCAGCAAATATAGACAACCTTTTCTGAATACAATACCATTTATATCCTTGAATTTCTGAGTCCCAGTATTGAACTGGATCATCAATGTTCTATTAATGTTGTTAAATGTTTGCCTCCTCTCCACAAACCACATTGATCCATAGATTTCAATTTTGGTAACACCTTTGCCATTCTTTTAGCCATTATAGACATAAACACTTTATACGCATAGTTTAAAATTGAAATGGGCCTATATGAAACTGGATTTGATGGGTCTTGACCATCTTTAGGTATTAAAGTCACCACATTTCCAGGATGTTGGTATGTCCCCTCCTTTCAAAATACTGTTAAACAAAACCTTCCAAATGCTTATTACATTTGTCCCTCCTATCTTCCAAACTTCCACTGGAATATCATCGGTTCCTGGAGACTTTCCTATATATTGCTTATACATCACTAGTTTCATCTAATCTCCTCCTATCCTTACTGTTAATTGTTGAGCCTCATCTACCAATAACCTTGGCATATTTAAGTATTCCATAAATATTCCAGTTTGTGCTTTTTCTTAATTTCTCTACTTCTCCACTTTATACAAATTTCATAAAATTTCCAAAATATCTCTAATACAAGATCTCTGGTTATTTTTCCCATTGTAGACTCCCTAAGAATGGCAACAACCCCTTCTACCTTCTGTTGTCTAAGTCATTTCACCAAAAGTTTTTGTGCTTTGGAGTTATTATCAAACAACAGTTGCTTAAGAGAGATCTTTTTAAACTCATGCATATTATCCAGGTACTCCATTTTTTGATCTTTAGCACTCGGCAATTGTGCCTCTTCTTGTTCTCTGAGATTCCCCTTATTCTGTAATACTTTAATCTTTGTTAGCCCCTCTAAATAATTCTTATTACTTCTTAGCCGTATATATTTTTCTTTTATTTCTACCTTATTTTTAAACACCACTTTCATTTTGTCCTACTCATTAGCTATAACTTCTAGAGTACTTTAAATCTTCCCCAATAACTCCAGAATAATTTCCACTACCCATTTCTTAAATTCTTCTCTTTTTAACAGGTGCCAGTGTCTCATCTTTACTCCATTTCCCTTCATTTTTATCTTGGTAATTACTGGCTCATGATATTAAATAGTTACTGGATGGTTATCAAAGTTCTCAATTAAATGCACATGTTCCTGTGAAATATAATTTCCCTCTGTTCTCTAGTCTAAAAAAATATATATCCAAAGTAAAATAACTTGAATGAAAAGAAACAAATATTGAAAGGACTCCAGTTGCAACTGAACAGCTTCAAGAATTTATTAAAATATAAAGTCAGTAAAATAACGAGCGCTTTCATCTCACCACTGAGATTTCATCAGACGAACGTGCTCACGTTATTTTACTGACTTTATATTTTAATAAACTCTTGAAGCTGTTCAGTTGTAACTGGAGTCCTTCCAACATTTATTTCTTTTATTCTCTAGTCTAACCCAGTTATTGTAGTTTAGGGAATAATATGTAAATTATTTCTCAGTTCCTAATACTGAATTCATGTCTTCCATACCAAATATTTTCCTACATTTCTTCAGACATCTTTTATTATATTTTCCATTCTAGGCCCTCAGATACATCCTCATTGCTGGAAATCAAATTCCAGTCCTAATCTATAAGTAATAATCCCTGCTGAAAGCTGATTATTTTCCCAAATTGTTTTAAGCGCCATAATAGCAGCTTTAAGTGGAACTTAAGTACATGCCAGTGTAATCCTCATCCCTTGTCAGTAGCTCATTGCTACCCAAATCTGCCATTATTATATTTTTTCCTCTTCTATCACCATTGGAGCTCTTCTAACAATTAATATAAGTACTCTTCCTTTCCTTTGTCCTTGATATTCTGCTGAATATCCATACTGAAATCTTTCCCTTATCAAATTTACATGCTCAGTTCTTTACAAATGTGTCTCCTGTAGCTTTGCTATTTGTACTCCGCCTTTCTTAATATAATTAAATATTCTTTCATTTTTGTCTATGCCCATACAGAGCAGTTTTGAGTAAAATCCCTCATGGTTATACCAACACAGACCAAAGACTGCTGTCTGGCAACTGAATCAATATGCCCTCATACAATACAATATACACTCATACAATACGCAGATGACTCGACCATCATCTGCTCAGCCCAGTCTCTACCAAAACTTCTAAAAGTCACACAGGAAGCCTTTTCCTCTGTTGAAACATGGTTATCCGATGCCCGATTAATACTCAACCCAAACAAAACTAAACTACTCATCTTCCAACCCACCAAACATACTCAAAACAACTCTCACTTTAACATCACGGCAAAAGACAACACCACTATATACCCAACTGAACATACCAAATTGCTAGGAGTGGAAATAGACAATAAACTAAAATTTGACATTCACATATCCATGACTATAAAAAAAGTCCACAAAAAACTAGGAGCGTTATACAGAAATAAGCAATTTCTCACCAAAGCAGCAAAGATTTCAATAGCAAATTCCCACCTTATCTCCACCCTACTTTATGCCTCTCCAATATATACCAACCTAAGGCAATATGATCTAAACAAGCTAGAGACCTGCTACAACAAAATCGCCAAATTTGCCACAGGGGCATCCTACCGTAGTCACCACTGTCTCTCACTTGCTGAACTGGGCTGGCTTGAACTCCCTCACCTCCTTCAATGGTATCAACTTTCACTCGCCCACAAACTAGTAAACCATCCACTAAATGTCCCATCCCTCCAGAATCTACTCCAACCCTATCGCACCACCAGACCACTAAAATCCAGCAGCAAAAATCACTTGCAGATCACTAAAGCCAATAACTCTGCTGGTGAAGCACTATTCTCTTGTACCATAGCCAAATTATGGAACTCACTCCCACCCACAATTACCTCCATACCATCATGCACCCACTTCAAAACTTTACTAAAAGTGCAACTAAAAACATGCTGGCTATGCTCTTGCAACTCCCACTCTAATATCATCCACCCCATCCAACCACTACCTTTCTTTCCACTCCACTAACTACCTTGATTATAGCAAGCTCAGATGCTCATAAGCCAGTACTTATTATACAGCATGAACTTCTTCTTCTTGTAACATTTGTTAATGTCTGGTATGCACTTCACAGATAAAGGTTCTAGTTGTCTACTATTGTACTATGTTCTTCATCTGTAAATATGTTGTAAGTAATTGCTATGTAAATTGTTAATCACTATGTAATCCAATGTAAATACTGTCTGTTTATTTCAACTGTGGAGCTTTTCTCCCCGGGCCTCCGCTGAAAATGGACCTACGTCCAGTCGGACACTCCCGGTCAACAAATTTAAATAAATAAATAAATAAATAAATAATTTTTGTTTCCTTTGTAATTATTGTTGTTACAGGCTTGGAGACTTGATCATTGCAATTGTGCTTTTATTCTTAATGAGAAAGAGAGCCATGAGAGTTACAGAAATTATGAAGCAGCTAATATTAAAACCTCATGTACAAGGTGTTTCTATAAACATGAGAAGAAGAAGTGTGCTCTGTTAATTTTCTTAGAGAGAATAATTTGCAAAGATGTACAAAGAAAAAAAAATCAAAATAATGTTTATGTTACTCAGAGAAGACAAGAAAACAAGCTGTTATTGGTACTATTGAAATGGAAAGAGTTGATAATATAAAGCCAGAGAATATAGTGGTAGGACATCAATATAATCAGATTGAGGGAACACTGGCAAGAGATGCACACAAGTAATAAACAATTTAAACTATACAGAGGTTCATGTTGCAATATTATATTGCAAAATACTTTTAAAGTATCGGTTCTGAAAGTCAATGAAAAAAGAGTGTCTACATTATTCATGTATTTAAAACATGAAGTAAAACCACTGAGTCAAAAGCTTCTGATGTACACCCAAGAATACAATTAGGTGGTCCCCCTTAATATCATTGAGCCAGGAGGTTAGTTCATCTAATATTTGGGTTATTTGACTTAAGAGAAGTTGGACATGGTGAAATGCGTTCACATTGGACATCCACAATAAAGGGACAGTTTCATAGTTACAGATACAACTCCAAATATGATATAAAACCATAGCAAATATATGCTGATTTATTTACAGGCATAAGAAGTTTGTTAGGAGAATAGAACAAAGAAATAAATGCTGATGCTAAGCCATTGTTACATGTTCCAAGGAAAGGGCTGCTAGCTCTCAGGAATAACAAAATACATCTTTAAATGTATTATGCATTGTAACATTGTGGCTGAATAATTGATTTCACATTTTATACTTAACTGAAAGTAATTTTTTATTAGATGGTTGTGCCATGGTGTTTTATTGAACTTGAGTATTTAAAGTGTGTTTAAAATGGACTGAATATACTGATGAAGGGTGTTACCCGAAAGCTTTATCTTGTATTCTGTGAAGTATTTCAGCGCTTTTTCAACTGTTTTGTCTTCATCTGAGCTCTCAGGAATAAAACAGAGCAGGAATTAAAGTGAATGGGATGCTTAGGATCATTAAGAAGCAGTGAGAGCCAATTGGGGGGAGGGGGATAGTATAGTTATTGCTGTTTAAAAAGACAAGATTAGTATTTGAGCTGATAAGAAAGCTTTTAATGATGTGTATAAAGATAGCATTGTCCATGACTAACAGCTGATAAAGTGGTCTCTGCAGCAGAAGTTGCAGTCCACAAAACACACAAAAACTGACAAGCCAAAAAAGAGCCATAAAGATGGCAGAGCAAACTATTGAGGATAAGAAATAAATTATGTATTGTTACTGTTATGCAAGAAGCTCAGAATATCCAAACAGAAGATATTCAAAAAAATATTGACAGAGAAATTAGAGGAAAGAAAAATACTTGCACAAGAAAAACTGTCAAATGCTTCAAATGCAAATGTGTGTTCATTAATACAACAGATTCATGAAAAACATTATACAGACCAAGAAAACTTGGGCCATTTAGAAAAAGAAGTGACTGAGGAAGTACAAAAATATAAAGAACAAAACCTAGAGATTTGTGAAAGGTATAAAAAAGAAACATGGATATGGGAAAGAAAGAGAGATCTGATATGATGCAGTATTTATGCAAACAAGAAAGCCAAACTAATCAACACACACAAAAGGATATTTGAAGAGAAATACAGATAAATGCACACAGATATGGAAAATTTCGCAATACAAAAAATAAAATCACAAAGGGGAAATGTAAATCATAAGATTAGTAAAGCAGAAGTTAAACAAATAGAAGCTGAAGTTGTGGAATACCTACAAAGTGAAGGATTTAGACTAGAAAGTCTAACACCGGTTATGTCACAGTATGATGGAACAATCAGTTCCCAAAATAAGGAGAAACAGGAGGAATGAGAGACATCTGAAGAAGAAATATGGACTTGGTAAAGAAAACGAGATTTAATATGGTGTAATATTTATGCAAACGAGAAAGCAAAACTAAGCAATTCAAAAATGCACCACCAAAGAGATTTGAAGAGAAATACAGGCAAAGGCATCAGTATATGGAAAATTTCACAATACAAAAAAATAAGAAAACAAAGGGGGAAATAGAAAAGAGGATTAGTAATTGAAAAGTTAAAAAACAGAAGTATAAAGTTAAATAGAAACTGAAGTTATTGGTTACCTGTGAAGTGAAGGATTTATTTTGGAAAATCCAATCCTGGTAACATCACAACATGATAGAACAATGAGTCCCCAAATTAAGGAGAAACAGGTGGAATGGGAAGCATCTGATTAATTGCCACATGAAGATACATTGGAGCCTTCAAAATGAAACCAGTTCACTTGGAGCTGCACAGTAAGGGAAGAAGCAATAAACAATGGAAACTTTGACGCCGTGATAGGCCAGTGAGTTTCCATATGAAAAAGCAACAGATGACATAGGATGCAGCTGAAGTGAATATGTCACAGGAAAATGTTCTAGAACTTTCTGCAGAATGCCAACAGGAAAAGGAGAATAAGGAATGTGGCCTCAGTTTAGAAGAAAGTAATCTAAGGGAGGAGTTGCTTGATTTAATAGAGATGGATAGACATATTAAAATTGATGAAATAAATAGATTACAGAAAGTCAATAAGACCCAAAATATTAGAAGGCTGATAAAACAAATGAACACAGTAATCAAGACTTTTAACAGAAATTCACATGCTATAATAGAAGTAAATAGGATATATTACTGTGCAGCAAAATTAATAACAGAAAAGTCTAACATAAAAATACAGGGCAGTAAGGGAAATGAAGGGAAGAAATCAAATGCCATCATGAAAGTATCGACCAGAGAAAACTGTAAAGCAATTAAGATAAGAAGTGTCACTGTGAGAAGAGTAAAGAAGAGGGAACAGATCAAAAAAATACTTTAGACAGTTGTGATAAAAGCAAAGCATAATAGTAGAACAGACTAGGATCTGTTGTACACTGCTGCAAATAATAAACTAAAGATAGCAGCACAGGCAGGAAAACGTAGAAGATATGCAGATAAATATAAAGGAAAAGTACAAAATAAGCAATTCACTGATGATCCAAAAAAAGTATGGTGTGGACAGATTGCAAAAAAAATCATTTGACAGCATCCCAGATTAATGGGTAAAGGAGTGCTTATAGATATATAAGAACACTCTAGATTGATCAATTTACATTACAGTGACCATAAAACAGTGGCAAACCATTTTTACAGCTAGACCATTATAAAGGACACATTATTATACCAGTGATAAAAATTCAAAGTGGGGTATTCCAGGATGATTCTTTCTCACTACTGCTCCTTGCCTTTAGCCCATTAAGCTGTCTACTTAACAGATTAGGTTATGGTTACAATTTGACTCCCAGTAAACAACAAAGTATAAAGACTTCTCATCTTCTTTCTGTAGATGATTTAAAACTGTATACTACATCACAAGAGAAGATAAAAGCACAACTGCAAGTGTTCAAAACTTTCTCAGATGATATAAGAATGTCATTTGGTCTTGATAAATGTGCAAAAGCAATGTTTAAAGCAGGAAAGCTGCAACACCAAGAAAATATCAGTCTGGGATAGGAATGTGATATAACGAAACTTAAGCAGGAGGGAGTGTATGAATATTCGGGAATTGATGAAGGATTGACAATAAAACATAAACAAATGAGAACAAAACTCAGTGAGAAATATTTTAGAAGAATAAAATTAATACTGAAAACATCCCTGACATCTAGGAACAAAGTCCAAGCTATAAATCAATTTGCTCTTCCTGTTCTAATTTACATTTTTGGGATGATTGGAAGGCCCCAAAAGGTAATGGATCAGTTGGACAGGAAAACAAGAAAAATGCTTCATGCTTATCAAATTATATACAAAAATCAGTGTATACCAAGATTTTAAAGACATGCATCTGGAGCATTTCTCCCCTGGCCTCCATTGAAAATTGGCTTCATTCCAAGTCGGACTTTCCTGGTAAACAAAATTTAAAAAAAAAAATAAAATAAAATAAAAAATGTATTTATTGTTCTGAAGGTGATATGGGCCTCCGCAAAACTGATTACTTGTTTTGGTCTGCAATCATAAGACTGCATACATATCTGCTGACCTCACTGGATCCAAACACAGTGAAAGTTTTAAGTCATGAGGAGAACAAGTCTATGATGACTTCTCTGCTTAGTTTAGTAGAAGCATATTGGTGTCAAGCAGGAATGGAAAGCATACCAAAAGTAGACAAAAAAATCGGGTGGCAAATGAATGTGCCAGAAAACAAAAGAAAAATATAAGGAGAAGGACCAGATGAGGTCCCAGGCACCCCAAAACAAAAGTTAACATTGTATGGGCTATGGACATACTTGATGAATACATCTGGTTTTCTAAGTCAATTAAATCCCAGGCATCATGTCTGAACCCCTCAGACATCTCAGTCATGACAAGATCAAAACTGTCATTTGGGCGAATAGCAGGTCTGATTCAATACTGAGGGGTAAATAATATTTATTTCTTATGGAAGTAGAATACAGTTTTAGAAATGATATACAAAAGATTATATAGGGGTACATTTTTAGTTAGGCAGTATGTAGGCTCGCTATGGAACAAAAGCTGATCCTCATTAAGGTCTTAAGTGATATCTATGATTCTCTAGCTGGTAGTAACAACTGTAATTTTCCCCTCAGATATGATATTAAGATTTGGGAAACAGACAATTTCTAAATTCTTGTGATCCCCACCGAAGCCGAAGGTGAAAATAATGAACATGATGAAAAGGAAATGGGGTGGCTTGGTTCTGTGATTTGGCTCCTAGTGGGGAGTAGCTTTTATGAAAAGTTTTCATGTACCTCTTTGTCAGTACAGGTTTTGTCCAGATGCTCCAGTTTTCTCCCATATCCAAATTGCATGTCAGTAGGTGAATTAATGAGATCTGAACTTCCCATGTGCATGCACGCGCGCACGTGTGTGTGTGTGTGTGTGTGTGTGTGTGTGTGTGTGTGTGTGTGTGTGTGCGCGTGCCTTATGATGGGTTGTTATCCAGTCCATTTGGTTCTCTGCTTTACCTCTGCTGAGTGTTAAGCAGGACAGGATATAGCATACATGGAATAATGAATGAATGAATGTATGAATGAGAAATGGGAAGGGACATTCCATTGAAAAGCCTGCTTTGTTTAATAACTGTTGACAACTATGATAACCTAGCAGCTCATTCAAATATCTTAACTTTATAGGCAATTCCCCAGTTGGAGTCTAACAGTTTAAATCTAACAGAAAAGTAAACTGATGTGGCCTGGTAACAGATACTGAGAGGATGACAAAAGAAGGGGCACTATGAGGCACTGGACTAGTTAATAATTTCCAGTAAAGCGGTAACAGGGCAGCTATTGGGGAATGGAATAACAAACGTTATAGTCAGTTTGGTTAGGGGGTATCTTATTATATACAAGGCTGAACAATGGTAATTCCTGGAGTATTTTAAGGGTGTCTTTGTGCAATACAAAGAGGCTTCAAGTGAGGGAAGCTACGGGAGTATCCCAGTTGTGGAGCTGTAGGAACAAGCCCTGGAATACCATGTGCAGGCAACTAGTTATGGCCCCAGGCTCTACTAGGATGTTAATATACTATGCATATCAGTAAAGCATTTCAACATAAATAGTTAAAATGACAACTTAAAAAAAAATAAAACTACCAAAAACTCTAGCAGTTTAGCAAAAGCTTTCAGGGGAGAAAATGAAACAGTGCAAAATGGCAATTATATATACAAAAAATAGTAGATGCAATTTGTTAATTACTTAGGAATTTTAACAGGAGTTTCTTATTTAACCTTTTCTGGCACAAGAGTATAATATTTTATAATCAGCAGTGCATGCTTATATATTAAACTATTTATTACTCTATTTTGGGAAAAGCTGTAATCCTGTATTTTTTCATGAAATAAATTAGAGAAACTTTTGCTGCCAAATAATCTGACTATGCCAACTTCTTGTTGCCTGCCAGAAATTCATAAAATTCAAAACTAGCCTTTGGTTAGGTCAGTTATTTCTGGATACAATATTTACTTGCAAATGCTGGTAAACTTCTTCAATAACCACAGTAACATATTGAAGAAATGTAATTAAGATACAATCTTATGTTAAAGGGACTGTTCAGATTTTCATTTTTGTAATACTTGTGAATGACAAGGGAGTTTTTTTTTCTGTTCTGTGGTGGATGATGAGCATTACGTATAGCCAAATAACAGATTTGGACTTGTCTTTAGGAATTGGGTCTGGTAGCAGTTATGTAGCTGAACTAATTAAATTTATAGTTTCACAAAATATTTGGTTTGACTTTCATCACTATGTACAAAAGAAAAATGCCACCATGGGAGGTTTATTTGTCCCGCCTCCTGTGCTAACTTATCAAAAATGGATATATTTATGTCAGTAGTTACTATTAAAATATGTGGTTAGCTACTCTGCTGACAGTTTGACTTTTGTCTGTAAAGATGAATAACTGGAATTCTAGCATTTTAATAAGATTTTAGAGAATATATTTGCTTTAATTATATGCATCTCATAACGAAGGACAAAATTATTTATTTAGATTTGCAGTTATAAGAGCCTGATGGACACAAAGGTGGGA
Source organism: Protopterus annectens (assembly GCF_019279795.1). NCBI lineage: Eukaryota > Metazoa > Chordata > Ceratodontiformes > Protopteridae > Protopterus > Protopterus annectens. The sequence continues at coordinate 1,221,008,439 of NC_056743.1, forward strand.
CTAGGTTATATTCTAAGCTCTAAACCAGAGCCTCCTTTTTGGAAGGAATCTTTGCTCTGTGTGTTGAAAACCTACAGGTTACACATGCCTCTAGCAGCTGACAGGATTCCCATTTTGCTGCAGTCAGTATTGGTATTAGAATGCTTCATAGTGGTTATAGTATGGACTAGGCTGAGGCAGTCTACTGAAAAGGAAGAATCATAGATTGGAATTATTAAATAGCAATAACAGGTATCACTGCGGTGGTGGTGCTGCGGTAGCGTTGTTGCCTCACAGTTAGACGTTGCTCATTCGATTCTCAGTTAGAGTGTCTTCTGTGTGGCGACATGCATGAATGGGCGTTCCTTCGTTGAAGGTTGTGCGTTAGGCCTGGAAAGCCAGCACGTAAAACTCTACTGCCAATCATTAGCGGACCAGAGTTCCGTTGTGGCGACCCCTAACCGGGAAAAGCCGAAAGACACAAACAATAACAGGTATCATGTGATAAAGAATTAGATTCAGTTTGAGAATGGAAAGATTAATAATGGTATGTTATGTTTTGTGACTCAATACAACACAGTACCAGAAGAGATTATATATAGTAGATTACAGATTTTTCATATCTTTTGTGGCAATGAAAAGCTATGTGGCCTATTTTATAAGTTCATGATTTGTTTTTCTAGATAGTAATGTCTGAATGATTGCCTGACTCTGCCATTTTATTTAGACCAAGTATCAGTCATGTTATGAAAATGACCTACAAGGGCCCCCCTTAGTCTTATGCTAACTTGAAGCCATGTTTATAAGGACTATTTAATTTACAGTAAAGGGATGGTCTGTGCTTTATTTTATTCACATAGTCTGGTCCATATTGGTGAAGCCAAAGTGAAAACTAAGGACAGAATCTGAGAGCCATTAATAAAAATTAAAAATAATGCTATTGATAATAGTGCTGCCTTCTGTTATGGCTGCAACCATAATATGGATGCTAATAAACAAACTGAAGATATTATCAGATAAGGAACCAGTAGAAAAGGCAGATTAAGATATTGGCTGAGAGAAATAGGGGAGTGTCTAGTGAAGTATAAGGGTAGGACCCCTGGGGTGGGTGGGAATTGGGGGTAGGGAGGGGGAGGCGAGACCAGAGCAAGTAGAGACAGAGAGAGCGGAGACAATCAGTAAGCAGCAGGATGTAGGGAGGAGTAGCAGAGCAGGCAGTTCGCAGCTAAGGAGAGCAGAATGGGGAGTAGAGCAGAAGGAGAGTAGAACTATAAAGCAGTAAACTATTATAGTAGTTAGGAGAAGAGGAGGTAGAACCTAGATATAGGGAGGAAGGTAGAAGTTAGGAGAAGTCGGGCTCCTAGGGAAAGGATGTAAAGGTAGCAGGAGGAGAGAGATGTTCAAAGAGCAGATACTTTGAGGGGAATAAGAAAGAGAGGTAGGGCACAGGCCTATTGTATACCGCCACCTAGTGGGCAGCGTTAGTTGCTTGATTTAATAGAGATGGATTGACATATTAAAATCGATGAAATAAATAGATTACAGAAAGTCAATAAGACCCAAAATATTAGAATGCTGATAAAACAAATGAACACAGTAATCAAGACTTTTAACAGAAATTCACATGCTATAACAGAAGTAAATAGGATATATTACTGTACAGCAAAATTAATAACAGAAAAGTCTAACATAAAAATACGATTATCTAAATGTGGGCATTGTACAGCTGTATATACTTACTTTCTTTGTTTGTTAGAGGTATGTTGGTTTTTGTGTTGCTATGTTTGTATGTTATATTTTTGGAAACTAAATAAAATGAAAAGAATTTAAAAAAAAAATACAGGGCAGTAAGGGAAATAAAGGGAAGACATCAAATGCCATCATGAAAGTATCGACCAGAGAAAACTGTAAAGCTATTAAGATAAGAAGTGTCACTGTGAGAAGAGTATAGAAGAGGGAACAGATCAACAAAATACTTTAGACAGTTGTAATAAAAGCAAAGCATAATAGCAGAACAGACTAGGATCTGTTGTACACTGCTGCAAATAATAAACTAAAGATAGCAGCACAGGCAGAAAAACGTAAAAGATATGCAGATAAATATAAAGGAAAAGTACAAAATAAGCAATTCACTGATGATCCAAAAAAGTATGGTGTGGACAGATTGCAAAAAACAAATCATTTGACAGCATCCCAGATTAATGGGTAAAGGAGTGCTTATAGATATATAAGAACACTCTAGATTGATCAATTTACATTACAGTGACCATAAAACAGTGGCAAACCATTTTTACAGCTAGAGCATTATAAAGGACACATTATTATACCAGTGATAAAAATTCAAAGTGGGGTATTCCAGGATGATTCTTTCTCACTACTACTCCTTGCCTTTAGCCCATTAAGCTGTCTACTTAACAGATTAGGTTATGGTTACAATTTGACTCCCAGTAAACAACAAAGTATAAAGACTTCTCATCTTCTTTCTGTAGATGATTTAAAACTGTATACTACATCACAAGAGAAGATAAAAGCACAACTGCAAGTGTTCAAAACTTTCTCAGATGATATAAGAATGTCATTTGGTCTTGATAAATGTGCAAAAGCAATGTTTAAAGCAGGAAAGCTGCAACACCAAGAAAATATCAGTCTGGGATAGGAATGTGATATAACAAAACTTAAGCAGGAGGGAGTGTATGAATATTTGGGAATTGATGAAGGATTGACAATAAAACATAAACAAATGAGAACAAAACTCAGTGAGAAATATTTTAGAAGAATAAAATTAATACTGAAAACATCCCTGACATCTAGGAACAAAGTCCAAGCTATAAATCAATTTGCTCTTCCTGTTCTAATTTACATTTTTGGGATGATTGGAAGGCCCCAAAAGGTAATGGATCAGTTGGACAGGAAAACAAGAAAAATGCTTCATGCTTATCAAATTATATATAAAAATCAGTGTATACCAAGATTTTAAAGACATGCATCTGGAGCATTTCTCCCCTGGCCTCCGTTGAAAATTGGCTTCATTCCAAGTCAGACTTTCCTGGTAAACAAAATTTAAAAAATAAATAAAATAAAATAAAAAATGTATTTATTGTTCTGAAGGTGATATGGGCCTCCGCAAAACTGATAACTTGTTTTGGTCTGCAATCATAAGACTGCATACATATCTGCTGACCTCACTGGATACAAACACAGTGAAAGTTTTAAGTCATGAGGAGAACAAGTCTAAGATGACTTCTCTGCTTAGTTTAGTAGAAGCATATTGGTGTCAAGCAGGAATGGAAAGCATACCAAAAGTAGACAAAAAAATCAGGTGGCAAATGAATGTGCCAGAAAACAAAAGAAAAATATAAGGAGAAAGACTAGATGAGGTCCCAGGCACCCCAAAACAAAAGTTAACATTATATGGGCTATGGACATACTTGATGAATACATCTGGTTTTCTAAGTCAATTAAATCCCAGGCATCATGTCTGAACCCCTCAGACATCTCAGTCATGACAAGATCAAAACTGTCATTTGGGCGAATAGCAGGTCTGATTCAATACTGAGGGGTAAATAATATTTATTTCTTATGGAAGTAGAATACAGTTTTAGAAATGATATACAAAAGATTATATAGGGGTACATTTTTAGTTAGGCAGTATGTAGGCTCGCTATGGAACAAAAGCTGATCCTCATTAAGGTCTTAAGTGATATCTATGATTCTCTAGCTGGTAGTAACAACTGTAATTTTCCCCTCAGATAGGATATTAAGATTTGGGAAACAGACAATTTCTAAATTCTTGTGATCCCCACTGAAGCCGAAGGTGAAAATAATGAACATGATGAAAAGGAAATAGGGGTGGCTTGGTTCTGTGATTTGGCTCCTAGTGGGGAGTAGCTTTTATGAAAAGTTTTCATGTACCTATTTGTCAGTACAGGTTTTGTCCAGATGCTCCAGTTTTCTCCCATATCCAAATTGCATGTCAGTAGGTGAATTAATGAGATCTGAACTTCCCATGTGCATGCGCGCGCATGTGTGTGTGTGTGTGTGTGTGTGTGTGTGTGTGTGTGTGTGTGTGTGGTTTTGTGTGTGTGTGTGTGTGTGTGTGTGTGTGTGTGTGTGTGTGTGTGTGTGTGCCTTGTGATGGGTTGTTATCCAGTCTATTTGGTTCTCTGCTTTACCTCTGCTGAGTGTTAAGCAGGACAGGATATAGCATACATGGAATAATGAATGAATGAATGAATGAGAAATGGGAAGGGACATTCCATTGAAAAGCCTGCTTTGTTTAATAACTGTTGACAACTATGATAACCTAGCAGCTCATTCAAATATCTTAACTTTATAGGCAATTCCCCAGTTGGAGTCTAACAGTTTAAATCTAACAGAAAAGTAAACTGATGTGGCCTGGTAACAGATACTGAGAGGATGACAAAAGAAGGGGCACTATGAGGCACTGGACTAGTTAATAATTTCCAGTAAAGCGGTAACAGGGCAGCTATTGGGGAATGGAATAACAAACGTTATAGTCAGTTTGGTTAGGGGGTATCTTATTATATACAAGGCTGAACAATGGTAATTCCTGGAGTATTTTTAAGGGCGTCTTTGTGCAATACAAAGAGGCTTCAAGTGAGGGAAGCTACGGGAGTATCCCAGTTGTGGAGCTGTAGGAACAAGCCCTGCAGTACCATGTGCAGGCAACTAGTTATGGCCCCAGGCTCTACTAGGATGTTAATAGACTATGCATATCAGTAAAGCATTTCAACATAAATAGTTAAAATGACATCTTAAAAAAAAAATAAAACCACCAAAAACTCTAGCAGTTTAGCAAAAGCTTTCAGGGGAGAAACTGAAACAGTGCAAAATGGCAATTATATATACAAAAAATAGTAGATGCAATTTGTTAATTACTTAGGAATTTTAACAGGAGTTTCTTATTTAAACTTTTCTGGCACAAGAGTATAATATTTTATAATCAGCAGTGCATGCTTATATATTAAACTATTTATTACTCTGTTTTGGGAAAAGCTGTAATCCTGTATTTTTTCATGAAATAAGTTAGAGAAACTTTTGCTGCCAAATAATCTGACTATGCCAACTTCTTGTTGCCTGCCAGAAATTCATAAAATTCAAAACTAGCCTTTGGTTAGGTCAGTTATTTCTTGATGCAATATTTACTTGCAAATGCTGGTAAACTTCTTCAGTAACCACAGTAACATATCGAAGAAATGTAATTAAGATACAATCTTATGTTAAAGGGACTGTTCAGATTTTCATTTTTGTAATACTTGTGAATGACAAGGGAGTTTTTTTTTTCTGTTCTGTGGTGGATGATGAGCATTACATATAGCCAAATAACAGATTTGGACTTGTCTTTAGGAACTGGGTCTGGTAGCAGTTATGTAGCTGAACTAATTAAATTTGTAGTTGCACAAAATATTTGGTTTGACTTTCATCACTATGTACAAAAGAAAAATGCCACCATGGGAGGTTTATTTGACCCCCCTCCTGTGCTAACTTATCAAAAATGGATATATTTATGTCAGTTGTTATTATTAAAATATGTGGTTAGCTACTCTGCTGACAGTTTGACTTTTGTCTGTAAAGATGAATAACTGGAATTCTAGCATTTTAATAAGATTTTAGAGAATATATTTGCTTTAATTATATGCATCTCATAACGAAGGACAAAATTATTTATTTAGATTTGCAGTTATAAGAGGCTGATGGACACAAAGGTGGGACTAGGTTATATTCTAAGCTCTAAACCAGAGCCTCCTTTTTGAAAGGAATCTTTGCTCTGTGTGTTGAAAACCTACAGGTTACACGTGCCTCTAGCAGCTGACAGGATTCCCATTTTGCTGCAGTCAGTATTGGTATTAGAATGCTTCATAGTGGTTATAGTATGGACTAGGCTGAGGCAGTCTACTGAAAAGGAAGAATCATAGATTGGAATTATTAAATAGCAATAACAGGTATCACTGTGGTGGTGGTACTGCGGTAGCGTTGTCGCCTCACAGTTAGACGTTGCTCATTCGATTCTCAGAGCGTCTCCTGTGTGGCGACATGCATGAATGGGCGTAACTTCGTTGAAGGTTGTGCATTAGGCCTGGAAAGCCAGCACGTAAAACTCTACTGCCAATCATTAGCGGACCGGACTTCCGTTGTGGCGACCCCTAACCGGGAAAAGCCGAAAGACACAAACAATAACAGGTATCATGTGATAAAGAATTAGATTCAGTTTGAGAATGGAAAGATTAATAATGGTATGTTATGTTTTGTGACTCAATACAACACAGTACCAGAAGAGATTATATATAGTATATTACAGATTTTTCATATCTTTTGTGGCAATGAAAAGCTATGTGGCCTATTTTATAAGTTCATGATTTGTTTTTCTAGATAGTAATGTCTGAATGATTGCCTGACTCTGCCATTTTATTTAGACCAAGTATCAGTCATGTTATGAAAATGACTTACAAGGGCCCCCCTTAGTCTTATGCTAACTTGAAGCCATGTTTATAAGGACTATTTAATTACAGTAAAGGGATGGTCTGTGCTTTATTTTATTCACATAGTCTGGTCCATATTGGTGAAGCCAAAGTGAAAACTAAGGACAGAATCTGAGAGCCATTAACAAAAATTAAAAATAATGCTATTGATAATAGTGCTGCCTTCTGTTATGGCTGCAACCGTAATATGGATGCTAATAAACAAACTGATGATATTATCAGATAAGGAACCAGTAGAAAAGGCAGATTAAGATATAAGGAGGCACCGTGACTTTTGAGGTATGATTGCAGTGCAGAGAGTAGCACTGCCACTTCACAACAAGAAGCTCTGCAGATTGACTCATGGCTAGGGTGCATTCTGTGTGGATGACTCACGGCTAGGGTGCATTCTGTGTGGATGACTCACGGCTAGGGTGCATTCTGTGTGGGGTCTTCATATCCTTCCTGTATCGGCTTGGGTTTTCTCTGAGTTTTCCAGTTTCCTCCCACCTTCCATACACATGCAATAGGAGAACTGGTAACTGAATTGTCCCTAGGTGTGCATGCAGTGTATGTGAAAAAGGCCTGGCTATCTAATTTCATTCCCTACTTGTCTAGGAAACTTTATGAACGGCAGCACCCCTCTTCATGAGGTCACTACAGGAGTGGGAGGTGACTTGTAAAGCATGAATGTGCACCCTTGCTCATAAAGGGTTAAATAACCCCCTCTGTAAATTCCTAATTAGTTAATTAGCCAAATGGGCCTGTTTTTCTCTGGATGTATAATTGATGTTTTGACAGTTTTGTATTATTTTAGTTAATTATTTATTGCTTTTTGCTGGTCAGGGTAATGGACTGATACAAGAAGACACATTTCAGTCACTGCCTTGGTTCAAAGAACAAAAATATCCACAAAAAGAAAGCAGAATAGTTTACAAATATAGGAAAACTGATACATGCTAAATACAAATGGCATGTTTACGAAGGTGTGTGCAGAGGGCAGACTTGCAATAAGTAAATTATACATGAATAAAGGTTAAAATGTTTGCAGAGATTTTGAACTGTTTACATGCTTACTTAAGTTAACATGCATATGGTAAGACAACTGTAAATCACATAAATAATTCATAATGCAACAGTCAACAATGTAATGCGTTAAACTCATACTGAGTGACCCTGATGACAAAATGTTTAAAAAGAGGTAATACACTAAGATATTTTGGTATTTAGAGGTGTGTACAGGATGGTCTGGACCAGAATAATGAATTGTATCAATGTAACTACATAAATGTGTAGGAAATAGAATACTATTGGTCAAATAGAAGAAGATCTTAACTTGTTTCGGATTCGGTGAAACAAAATGATGAAGATTTGTCATTGAATGCAGCTTTTTGTTTGCACCAGAACGCATTTGTGGATTTGGTGTTTTCGACTTCAGGGGGTAGTTCATCCCAGAGTTTATGAGCAAGAATAGAGAAAGTCCAGTCACTGGCAGCCCTGGAACCTGATGGTCTGCAGGGAAGTGGACAGGGATAGTTTGAAATCAATAATTATATACTGCACTTCTGGAGGGAAGATTTGATGCTAATTGAAGAGTTTCTTCTATGAAGGTTATCATTAGAAGTTTTATTGTTTTTATTTATTTTTTCATAAGGATGCCATTTTAATTATTTGTGCTATGATTATTTCCAGTTTTATTGTCACATATCTACATTTTAACAGGTTACTAAGGCAGCCGAGGCAGAAATCTCTTTTTAATACAACGTAGAGCAACATAGAAGGATTTCCTTACTACCTTGGACACATGTTGATTGAAGGCCAGGGTACTATCTACATGTGTTACCAGATCCATGACTAGTGTGTCAACCCTTAGGGTGTTTTATCAATAATGAAGTTTCTTGGACTGGCCGATTTCCCAAAAGGTACTATAATGCATTTATTGGCATTGAATTTTAAGCCATGGCTTTAACACTAGTCATTTATCCGTGTTAGATCCTCTTGGAAGATGTTTGTGTCTTGGGAGGATTCTATGATTGCTCCTAGTTTGCAATCATCTGTGAACATGGTCAGCCATGGGCCTTTGACATTGGCCTTGACTTCCGAAAAATAGATGACAAAATGGAGCAAGGCCAGCATGGAGCCCTGAGAGACTCCACTGGTCTCACCAGTCCTAACTTCCTAGGTTCTATCTGTGAGCCAGCTGGCTAACCAGCATGTTATATAGGAGTTTATGCATAATTACATAAGTGTATTAACAATGCCTGAGTGCAGTATTATATCAAATGCCTTAGCCAGTTCCAGGTAGGCAGTATGCATTGGTTTACCCTCATCTATTGCCTTGGTGATCTTCTCAAAGAGGTCCACAAGGTTCAGTAGGCATAACCTTCATTTGACAAAGCCAAACTGGGATGGATCCAGTGTGTGAAAATTTGCTATGTCTTTGCTGATAATTTCTATGATAATTATTTCAGTGGCTATTCATGTAAGACTAGGCAAACTGAATTCTGGGATATTGTTGACCTTAGGAGTGCTGTTGCCTGATGGGGTCCCTTCTTCACAGGGACAGTTTTATTAGGGAAATTGACAGTTGCCAGAAAGCGTATCACCATGGGCTGGGCAATGACTCAGCATTAAGAATGACATGAATGATTCCGGCTGAGTTATGATATTGAAAATCAAAATATGATCAAACTAAAAGCTCTGTTGAGGCAGGATATTATGTGGATAAATGAACATCTTTCTCACAACAAAGAACATCTGAATTACTTGTAGGTAGACTTTACAGTATGCTAGAAATAGAAATAGAAATAAATTGTCTTGTGTAATAATGTGCTTTGAATGCAATGCTGCTCACTTTGAATAAGCTACCAGACCATGCCTCCTTTTCCCTTCCATGTTCCAACTCACTCCTCACCTTTCATCCCATCTGTTTTGTGGTTTCAATAAAACACAGTAAGTTAATGAACAAATGGAAGGATTCCTTAATGACAGTTGTAAATGCGTAGGTGCTTGAGATATGCACTCTTTCATTAAGAGCTGCCAGTTAGGGCAGGCTGTAATGTTACATGTAGTTATGTGCTGTCTGAAAGCAATTAACTTACTTTTAGGTAATAGTTTCAGATACTTAGGGGTCTTTTGGGTTCTGGTGAAGCCACTGTATACCTTATTTAAGAAATGTTGTGTGATAATATGACTGATGCCACAGAGTAATTGTGTGGGCGACCTATATACCACAAATGATTTGGTGTATACAACAGTGCAAACATGGCAATTATTTGTGAATGGTGGGACAGTAACAGTAGACATGCAATGAGTACTTCTATTTTTCGTGGGTATAATACTTATATGATGCTCTCTGTGCATTAGTGGTGTGTTATGTTTTATCACAGTATAAATGGGATGATCAGTAACACAGAGAGGGCAGTATGGCTTAGATGACTCACAGCATAGCTGCTTTTCTACCTGCTGTGGCCTTTGGATCGGGTTTGGTACATCTTTGCATGATGAGGTTTGGCAAGATTCCTTTATATATCAGGCTGTGCACTTATAAAGGTGGAAGTCCCTCTTTTAAATGGCTACCACTTGATTCAAGGTTCCTAGTCCAGCCTGCCCATGAATGTGATATAAACATTGGTGCCGGAATCATAGGATGGGGGGGACCCTTCCACTTTCAACTGCTGCCCATCATGCCCTGAAACTGCTGCCAGAATAGCAATTACATGGAAACATTTTGTGTTGTCACTTCTGAGCAGCTGGAAAAAGACAATTTGTGAAATAAATCATCTTTTCTTCCAACTGCCTGAGCTCATGGTTACCATATAATGCCTCTGTTAGTGTTTCTGAGGCATACCTAACAGCTTCTTTCCTGAAGAAGTTTGGACAAAGCCAAAAGCCAAAAATAACAGGGAATGGAGGGTCAAGACCAGGGAAAAGTTTTAAACATTACTAATTTGTTTAAAAATGAATAGAACAGATTTTACATTAACATGTGTTTTCTGAACAAAAGCATGAATCTTTAATGTCTGGCATTAATGACTGACTGTAATCCTCAGCAGACCTCTCAATGTTTGCCTTAGAATTCTGGACAAAGCCACAAATAATGGGTAAATAGAGCATCAAAATCTGAGACAGCTTTTAATTATTGCTCTTATAAACTTAGAAAGCTACCAGAATAACAGGTTTTACATTAGCATGCATTTTCTTGAGGATATGAAGTTTCAGATTCAAATGTCTCATTATTTAGTGAGCACAATCCACAATGGCTTGCCAGAAAATCACAAATTTTATGAGGAACAGACCAAAAATATGAAGCAATAATCTGGACATTCTGAGAAATTCTGGAAAGTTGAGAGGTATGATCCTAAATGTTTTACCAGAAAATCAAACATTTTATGAGGAACAGGACAAACATAAGAGGCAAAAATTGGGGATGTTCTGCAAAATTCTGGATCAGTTATTTATTTATTTATTGCAATTTGCTTAATAGGTAAGTGGACTGACCTACTGACCCTTTTCAGGCACAACCCAGGATCAAGAACAGTGAAGATGACAATTTACACAGGTACAAAGATATTACATTCAGGTACATTAACTTTATGTTTAGAAAATACCTCTCAACTGGTCAGTGTATGTATGATTCCCATAAGATGGCACAGACCTCTGTGTTTATTGCCTTATCTCATTGAGTATTAGAATGGGATTTGGCTCTCTTATGTAATAACCTGTTTAAGGCAGAATTTTTCAGAAGGGTACATGTCACTGGAGGTAGACTGACTTCCTGGTAGAAATCATGTTGATGTATTTAATTATTCATTCATTCTTTAAGACTCACTTTATGGTATTCAGGATCATTATAGGGGTAGGCAGAGATTTCTCGACAAACTATGGGAGTAGGCCATAAAAATAGTATAGATTCATGGATATGCCAAGACCATAGGTTCATAGGTTCATAGGTTGGTACTACGCTATCTGCCCAAGGGCATTTATATGACTAGCCAGAATGTGTTGGCTTTCCCCACCCTTTTAGATTAGTTTCCTGTGCCTCTGTCCAGCAGGGCCACTGAATTGATCCTTGGGATAAATTTTTGGTTTCCCATTCACTCGTCAAGATTTCTCTTGAAGAGGGACAGAGAGGTGCTCTGCCTAATGTAGATTGGAATCTTGTTCCAGAGCAAGGGAAGTCTCTGAGACAGGAAACTGTCCCTCCAGCATGTCCTATTTATTGTTGAGGAGAGGTTTAGATCTCTAGAGCGTATGACTCTGAGGGATTTGGTTTTCTTTAGGTGGAGCATACCCATCAATTGTGGGTTTGACATGGCCTTGTATGTCAGGCAGAGATCACCTCTGAGTAGGCGGTATGCAACCGAGTACAGCTGGAGTTTCTTTAGTCTAGCTGCATAGGGCATCTGTTTGAGGCTGGTAATCCTCTTGGTGAGGTACTTCTGTGGTCTTTCCAGCTGTTGCAGGTGTCTAGGGAGGTACATCCCAAATTGGCCATTGTACTCTATGATGGGCCTGATGAGAGGTGAGTAGAGGGGGGGCAATAACTTCTTTTGATCTAGATGCAAACCCTTTTGTGATTAGGTGGGCCACATAGAAGGATTTTCTAACCACTTTGGCAATGTGGTTATCAAAGGAGAGGTTACTATCCACCTGGGTCCCCAGATCCCTGATTGCATTTTCCATATTTAGAGGACTACCACCTATGTGGTAGTTTGTCAGGCAATGAAGGAAAAAACCTCTGGTATTCCACCACAGCAAAAATTCACCACGATAAGATCCTGTGTCAGACAACAAACTGATTTAATGAATAAAATAAAAACAACAATAAAATTCCAAAATGATGAAACGATAAGCGCTTTTGGCTGTTTAGCCTTCTTCAGATCGTTATCTTTTGGTAGTAATACTTTATATTTAAACTAAAAACTAACCAATGAGGTTTGAAGTTTGTTAACTTCTTATCCAATCGTACTGATTCATTCTCATTCTTTATTAGAATATCCAATAATATTTCTTTTACACTACTATGTAGCCTATAACTATGGTTTGAAATTGGCGCCAAAATTATGCTAATATGCTGTCTCTTTTACCAGTCTCCATTGGCCATAAATCTCACAGCGCTGAATCATTGGCGCTTTTCTTCTGATGATTATATCTAAGATAACTAATGTTGGCCCATCACGCATGTCCTACTTCAGCAATATGCTAATGTGCAGTTTTCTGCCTGATTTATTACTGGCTATGAGTGCCTGATATATCGTTCCAATAAGTTTAGTTTTACATGGCTTTCCTGGTTCTACTTTGCTGCCATCCAGTGGCCAAAATATGATACTAACTTTTTAAAAGATTTTTTAAGAGCATTTATTTCCATTATTTTTATTCTTCCTTGTTTATCAAATATAAACTTATTTTAATTGTCAGATCCCCTTTTTTTCAGAAATTTTACATTTATCTATCTTATTCCTTCAGATGTACGAAACGATTCTTATCCATGTCTACCAAACTATTGAAAAATAATAATTGGCGCGACCAAAAACATGGTCACCATCTCAACCCTGCTTCCGCCAAAACAAAGATCCATAACTGCACATTAAATTTCTGCATCCTTCTACTACACATTAAATAGGAAGTCCATTATTCACCAAAAGTATTTCTAATATAAGGAACAACGTCCCTATTCATTTCCTTAATAAAGGACAATGTCCAGATGTACGAGTTATAAAACTTTCACTGTTATGGGGCGCACACATGCGCACATCCTCAGTTAAAGGCAGTAATCAGATCTGAGGACTTTTCATATCAAAAATGAAAAATGAATGAATATATATATTTTATAACTAATGGTTATTGATACTAATTAACTAGAATCCTGATGAGACTTAATCTTAATATAAAAACTTAACATAAAAATCCACTATTGATATTTGGAAACTTCATATAAGTTAATAATATCAACTTTAAAATAAAAATAAAATAAAAATGTTTAATTTCGTCTGAATAAAATAAAATTATATGACTACGATATGTAATCAATATCCTACAGAAAATAATTCTAATTCTAATAATTCTAAGTTGTAATAATATTTCTTCTAGTTTTCAATATAGGTTCAATGGCACTATAGTGTTTAGTCCAGGGGGACGATTTGCTCTCATGTTATTTATCCAAGATATTTCACATAGTTCAGTTCGATTATGGACGTCTCCTCCTCTACTGGTCTGAATAACAGTTTCAATTGCTTTAAAAAGGAAAGAATGAGTCGGATGTTGTGTTATATGCACTGCTAGTGCATTGTTTGGTTCCTTTTGTCGTATATCTCTTAGATGTCGTAGTATGCGATCTTTGAACTTCTGATCTGTCTTGCCTATATAAAAGGCATTACATTGGCGGCAGGTAGACAAATATACTAGATGTGCTGTAGTACAATCAGCATATACATTAAAGTAGTATTGTTTATTTCCATGAATGGAGACAAAAACATTTGAGCTGTCAATGAAAGGACAAGCTTTACATCTTCTGCATTTAAAAGTGCCCCTCCTATCTGAGCGTATAATTTGTGTGGTGAAACCATCTCTGTTACATAAAAGTCTTTTCAAGTTTTTCTTGTTTTTATACTGAAATCTCAGTTGCTCTCCTACTACTTGTTTAATTTTCTCATCCATTGTTAGTATTGACCAATGTTTTCTTATTATATCACATATCTGTTTGTTGTCTGAACTATAAGTTAACAGACAATTTAACTGTGAAATATGATTATCAGAAACAATGGCTTGCTGTGAAGAAGCATTCTTCTTGGAGAAATAAGGTTGACCTTTACCTTTCCTTATTTCCTGAAAATTTTGTTTGAGTCTTAAATTTTTATCTAAATAAGACCTTTCCTTTAGGTATTTCATACATTACATTGTTCTTTGATAAATTCCTCATCTTTAGTACATAATCTAGATGCCCTTAGGATTTTCATATATATATATTTAAAAATGTGTCCAGGGTGCATACTTTGTTTATGTAAATAATGGTTTCTCCAGGTATCTTTCCTATGGATGCTTGTGTTTATACCTTCCTTTGGATGTAGATGAACTTTTACATCCAAAAAATCTATTTCTTGATATGATGAACTTGCTTTGAATTTGAGAAAATTAGTACTTCCGTTGATGTAATCGACGTAGCTATTCAGCTCTTCCATCTTTCCTTGCCATAGAATAAAAACATCATCAACAAAACGACCATAGTATAGTTGATGTGGGAGCCATATATTATTCTCCGAGAAGATGGTTTCATGCTCCCGTTCTGCTAATACCAGGTTCGAATAACTATTAGCGCATGGTGTACCCATGGCTACTCTCCATGTTTGTAAATAGAAGTCTTCTCCATAAACGAAAATATTGTTTTCTAAAACAAGTTCTAGCAGGGCACATATTGGATCTGCTGCTATATTATGTCTTTGTAAGAAGGTATTAATAGCATGCAAGCCATAGTCATTAGGAATAACTGTAAACAAGCTGGTAATATCCATGGTTACCAATATAAGATTTTCAAATGCTGTCAGATGATTAGTTTGTTCAAAGAAATCACTCAGTAATTGGCCTGTATCTTTCAGAACTGTCTTTGTGAACGGTAATGCCTTTTTCAGCTCATTTTCTATAAACATAGATAGCGGTTCCATTATCCATTCTCTCCCAGAGACAATGGGTCGTAGGGGAGGATCGTGTAAGTCTTTATGAATTTTAGGTATACCACTTATACTGGGGTATAAAGGATGAGAAGTGTCAACAAATTCATATTGTTCTTGAGTAATACGTCTTTCCATTAAAAGTTCATATAAGATGCTATGAAAGAATGTAATTCTTGTAGTAACATCCTTCTTGTTCAATTTTTTATAAGTGTGTTGGTCTTCCAACATTGTTGTCATTTTATTCCTGTACCACTCAGCTTCCATTATGACTATACATCCTCCTTTGTCCGCTGGTTTTATGACTAAATTATCTAGATGTCTAAGTTGTTTTAAAGCTTCATTTTCTTTAGCTGTCATGTTGTAAAATGTACAATTCTTTTTGTTGGTAGAGTTCCTAGTTTCAGAGATCTCTTCTTCACATAGTCTTAAAAAGAGCTCAACCATTGGAGGATTTACTGGAGTAAAAGTGCTTCGTTTTTTAAGGGAAGGTTCATGGATATTGCTTTGACCAAAAAAAACATTTTAACAAAATATTTCTACAAAAAAGTCTAATGTCTGTTATAAATTCATTCAAATCAGATGTCAATGATGGTATGAAGGTCAGACCCTTATTTAATAAAGTCATGGCTTCGTAGCTTACTTCTGGCTGTGAGATGTTTACTACTAGGTTGGGTGGATCCTTGTTCATTTCATAAATTTCTTGCGCTTCCGCTCTTGGCACTGAGTTCTCTGAGTTTGTGGGTACTTTGTTTTTCCTAAAGGGGATGACTATGCATTTTTTGGCGTTTAGCTTGAGGCCATGATTTTGACACCAGGTATCCGTCTCAGTGAGACCCTTCTGGAGGATATCTGTGTCAGCTGGGGAGTCAATTATGGCCCCTAGTTTGCAGTCATCTGCAAACTTGGTAAGCCACAGCCCTCCCATGTTTGCCTGTACCTCAGAGAAGTATATACTGAACAGGAGGGGTCCTTAGGACTGAGCCCTGGGGACACCACTTGTAACTGGTTTAGAGTCGGACCTAGCACCCGCAACTCTTACTGTATGGGTTCTATCTGTGAGCCAGCTGGCAACCCATCTCATGATGTAGGGGTTAATGTTCAGACTAGTGAGCTTGTCTATAATACCAGAGTGGGGAATGGTGTTGAAGGCCTTGGCGAGGTCTAGGTAGGCTGTGTGGATCACCTTTCCCTCATCTATAGCCTTGGTAACTATTTCAAAGAAGTCTACTAAGTTTAGAAGGCAAGATCTGCCCTTCACAAAGCTGAATTGGGTAGGGTCCAATGTTTGGGGGTTCCCAATGTCCTTGTTAATGAGTTCCATGATGATGCGCTCCATAGCTTTACAGACCAAGCTAGTCAGGCTTATGGGCTGATAGTTCCCTGGGTCCATTGTGGCTCCACCTTTGTGGAGTGGGATAACTGTTGCTGTACACCATTCTGTGGGAACATAGCATTTGGAAAGGCTGAGTTTGAACAGTGTATTAAGGTGAGGGGTTAGTTTGTTTTGGAGCTCATGTAAGACGCAGCCTGGGACACCATCTGGTCCCATGGATGCTGTGTTTTTGCTTTGGAGAGGGCTGTCTTAACCTGTGTGTCTGTGATTACTGGGGCTCTACATTCCTCTGGAATGGTCATGGGCCCTTTTGGGGGTGGGGGGGGTGAAGTTTGCACTGGACCTGTCAGCCAGGATGTTGACAATGTCAGTTGGTTCAGTGTATTTTGTGCCATTCTGCACTAACTCAGAGCAGATCTGAGTGTTGCCACTTAGGTTCTTGACATAGCTAAAGAATGCTTTGTGGCTATCTTTAGAGTCTTTGGCTATTTTTCTTTCGAAACTAGCCTTGGATGATTTTATGAGGGATCGTAGTTTCTTGCTGATACTGATCAGGGATGTCTTCCCTTCTTGGGATTTGGCTCTATTTTGTACTAGTTTCCTCCTTTTATTGTATAGGTAATTTATGGCAGGAGTCCACCAACAGGTTTCCTCTTTTTGGAGGAATGAGTCTTGGTTTTGCTTGGGATAGCCCGATCCATGCACTTTTGTAGGCGCTCATAGAGTGCAGCTGTAAAGGATTCTGCAGCTTGGACAATATTATCCTTTACCATGGGGGCTTTGAAACTTACCATCTCGGTCTTAAGTAGTGGGAAGTTTGCTTTTGAAATGTTTTTCATGGTGGTTTCCTTATTAGGGGGTGTGTTCGGGATGTGGATGTCCAGAGTGATTAGTTTATGGTCTGATCTAACCAGTGGGGGTTTTACATCCGATGTGGAACATTGGTCCCCCATGTTGGTGATGACCAGGTCCAATATGTTGTCACCTCTTGTGGGAGTGGTGACCAGTTGGTCCAGGGCATTTGAGTTTATAAACTCCAGGAAGCATTGGGCAAAGGAGTTAGTAGTTGAGTAGTTCTCACAGTTTATGTTTGGGTAATTGAAATCTCCCAATATCACAGTGTTAGGTAGGACCTCCATATTTTCCAGAGTTTTCAGGAATGATGAATGGGGGTCCTGGGACATGGTGGGTGATCTGTAGCAAGCTACAATTTGGAATGCTGTTTTGCCCATTGTTAGTTGCATACGGATGGTCTCTGAGGCATTGTGCTGCACAACTAACCTGGAGGTGTGGGTATCCTTGATGAATATGGATGCACCCCCACCTTTTGTGTTTCAGTCCTGGTTCTGTGGCCGGAAAACATGGGATGAGTTGTAACCTGGTAGTGCTGGGGTTCTCTCTGGAGCCTTAAACCAGGTTTCTGTTACTGCACAGACATCGATTTCCTCCATACTGAGGAGTGCCT
This sequence comes from Protopterus annectens, assembly GCF_019279795.1. Taxonomy (NCBI): domain Eukaryota; kingdom Metazoa; phylum Chordata; order Ceratodontiformes; family Protopteridae; genus Protopterus; species Protopterus annectens. The sequence goes on from NC_056743.1 coordinate 1,221,026,364, forward strand.
CGGGTGTGTGCATTTTGAGGTTTAGACTTCTGGCATTGAGTAGCATTATCCTCAGTTTTTTGTTTTTTGTGCTGTTTAAGGAAGTGGGTTTGTCTTTTGAGCCTTGTCTAAAAAAGGCACTATGGGGGCGGCAAGGGCCTTGGCCAGTATTTGAAAGTCTAAGGGTGACAAGTGCAAGCCATCTTTTGCGAAGCAACATGGCTTGTCGAGCATGTCATCCCAGGCTGACAGACACTGGATCCCCTTAGAATGACACCAGAAGCTTAGTCAATTGTTGAAATTGATCATTTTTTTTTATACTGTGGCATCATTCTAGGTGAGGACAGGATGCTACTCAGGGTCAGGGTCATACCGGCCTAGGCTATGTGATCAGAGAGCTCCTCCATGTTCTCTTTTCATATAGTCCAGGGAGGTACGTCTCAGGTCATTCACACCAACATGGACAATGACAGAGTCATATTTGTACTTGTTTTGGAGTGACCTGAGTGCTTGTGTTATGTGGCAGATCCTGGCACCCGACAGACAGCTTACAGTAACCTTCTCCTTGTTCAGCTTAGTGAGCGGGACGTCAGTGTGCCTGACTATAGCGTCACCTATTACTAGTGTGTTGGGTGTGTTGTTTAGCCTTAAGGGCTGCGATTGCATGGCACACTGATTTTGTGAAGTATGTGTTTCATGGTTTGTGTTGGGGGGGTGGAGGTTGCTTGGTTGTCTGCTTTGGAGGTCACTGCTGCTTTTGCAGATTTTTATTTAGAGCTTCCGAATACGTTTTTGTGTATTTATGTGTGTTTTCTGCTGGTGCAGGTATGATAGGTTTTTGTGAGACTGGTGGTGTGGTACAAGTAATTCCCTTCTCCTCATGACTGGCTGTTCCAGCCTTGCATTGAGAGAGCTTGGCCTCCAGTTTGGCTGTATAATTGCATCTCTCGCATATATTTGTGTTGAGTGGTAGAAGGAGAGGGTTGTCTGTGTACATGAGGTAATTGTAACATTGCCTCAAGATGCTCAGATTCACCAGCTGGACAAGAGAGTACAACTGAAACTGCCCTTTGGACGTGCCTGGATAGGTAAGGTTTTTTTTGCTGATTGTCCTGTAGGGACAAATAGAGAGCCTTGTAGTATAGTAGGGTCTAGTGCTAGGATTTATTGGTGCTTGCTATGAGCTATGAGCAAGTGCTGGGTTGTAAAGTGAATGGTTTGAGTGCTTAAGTTGGAGGTTTGACTAGTTTCAAGGGAAAATTTGAAGAGGAGACTTTATGGAGCTGGGAATAGTTTAACTCTAGCTAACTGGTGCTGCCCAGCGCGCAAATCCACGCACAAGAGGGTTTTACAGCAGGGAAATTAAAGAGATAGGAATTAGCCCAAAATGGCCAATCAGCTACTAATTTCTGGGCAGAAACCACTCCTCCAAGGACAGATAGGCTGCTCAAAGCTCCTCACTCTCACTGGTGAACAGAGAAACATCCTCCTATCCAAGTAAGGTATGGGCAAACACAGAAACTTTGTAACACAGCCCTGGATTCAGCAAGGACCTGAAAACCAGACTAAACTAGCTTAGAAAGGCAGAAAATAACAAGTTTTTTTTTTTTTTTTCAAGAAGGCAAGATACAAAATACAGTCAATAAAACACTTTAAATGCTCAGAAAAGGCTATCGCACTTGAGTGTGTAGCCTGCAACAGTTAAACAGTTACTTTAGACACAAATACGACTTTTTTGCAAGTGCAGGTAACAATAAGTACACTATGTAACAAAAATGAGCTTTTTAAATCACAGCAACACTAGAATCTTCGTTTTAGGCAGGAATAGCTACAGACAACAAGAAGAAGCAGGAAAAATGATACTCAATCACTCCAAAGTCTCTCTTTAGTCTCACTGCCGCTGTAGAACTCTGCAGTACCCCATGAGGAGCTTGCCGAGCTGTATACAAGCGCAAAACCATGCATAATCGGGTTTTAATGCAGGGAAATGAAAGAGATAGGAATTAGCCCAAAATGGCCAATCAACTACTAATTTCTGGGCAGAAATCACTCTTCCAACTCCAACTACTCCTCCTACTCCAACTAGTCTTATGACCATTCACACCTTGTCAGTACCCTTCTTCAGGTGACGCTTCCTTTCTTCTGGAGTGCAATACCAGTCAAACTCTAAGTAAATTTGGGGATACCTATCCAGTAATCTAATTTAAGTTTAAAGTCAGATAGTGACTAGCACTGCTTAATATGTAGGGGAGGTTTATTCCAGAGGTTTGTGAAGTACTGTGCTGTGTTTATCCATTGGTGAAGATTAAGGTTTCTGGTTCTGTTATTTGTTGGACATATTGGACTTGCAGACAAACATGAGATTCAGAGCAATTGGGTCTTTAATAGTGCAGTAAACAAGACAAAGATCTCCCTTGAAAAGTATGTAAGACACTGAATAAAGAGATAGAGTTTCCAGTCTATAATGGTAGCTCAGGGACTTAAAGCCTGTGATCTTACTAGTTAGCAACCTCTGGAGTCTTGCAAATTGTTTTGTATTGTTAGTGAGATATACCCCAAAGGAGGCATCATACTTGACAACTGTCCTGATCAATGCTGACTATAAGGGAGTGATTACCTCTTTAGACCATGATAATATTCCTTTGGCAATTAGCTGGACTAAATAAAGGGACTTCCTAACATCTTTTGTCATACAATGGTCAAAAGTGATGGAGTTATCAGCCCAAGTACCAAGATCCCTAACAAAATGTTCTTTTTGTAGTGGTGTGTTGTCAGCATAGTATGGTGAGGGGAGGGATTGTCTACCAAAACTGATGATACTAAACTTTTTAGCATTTGGTTTGAGACCATTTTATGTACACCAATTATTTACAAGGGAGAGTTAATTTAGGAGAGTTTGGGTTTCATAGGGTGACGTAACAACAACCCCCAGATTTCAGTCATCTGTACACTATGTTAGCAAGAAGTCTTGGCTCTTCACGTGGAGATCTGAAAAGTAAATACCAAAACAGAGATGTCAGCACTGAGCTCTGAGGGACAACATTAGTCACTTTCATACTTAATGATAAGGCATCTGCATCTAGCACTGTGTTGGCAGTGTCTTAAAGACAGTTTGCTATCCATCTTATCACAAGTCATTTTCTTAATCAGTTAGCTTTTGTATGATCCCAGCATGAAGAATAGTGTTGAAGGGCTTTGCCAGATCAAGATATACCACGTGCACTGCAATATCATCATTTATACCCTCTATAACCCAATTTAAGAAGTTTCCCAGGTTAAATAGACCTAACCTAACCTTCACAAAGCTAAACTGCTCATAGTCAGTTTAACAAGAGTCTTAGTATCACAGTGTATGAGGTTAGTTATAATGTACCGCATAATTTTGCCATTGAGGCTTGTAAGGCTGATAAGACTGTAATTACCTAGATCAGATGAAAGGCCACCCTTATGGAGGGGCATCATCACTGCTGTGCTCCACTCATCAGTGACAAAGCCAGTAGCTAAACTTTAAACAGCTTGAGGAGTGTGTCTGTAAGGACATGTTTAACACTGTTTATTAAGCAACCACATGTGTGATACATAGTAGTAGTAAGTAAAGATACAATCAGAAGGATTGCTGTATACCAGACATCTGACAAAACCAAGCATCTTGCTTTTTTTTCTTACCCAGATGTTACAGTGTTATAAAATGCTTTATGGAATGTAACAAACCTTGCTGATAGGCAGTGTGATGTACTTAAGGTGTTTTGTTTCATTACTTACCCGCGTTACACCACCGTATGTGGTCCAAAAAGTACCAATCTGCATTTTTACTGTGTTGGCAAAAGTTTTCAGAATTTAAAGAAAAAAACTTTATGAAATGTGTTGTCTCAGAGCTGGTAACACTGAGGTTTAACTTTGATCTTTAACTTGCGACATCAACTAGAGGAAAATGTGAGAGGTACCCATAGACTTTAATGGACGCATGCTGAGTATGGGTAGAGAGGCATCTATTAAAGTTTGTGGACATCCACCTTACATGATGTCGCACAAGGAAAAGCTAAATTTATTTGGACCATGATTTTAATAAAAAGTTTTGCAAAAAAATTTATTAAAAAATGGCCCCAATAAATATGGATACACATGCAAATTGCATCCCACAATGCAGTATTATATTGTGGCAAAACACTTTAAATGAGGCAGTCCCTGGGAGTACTGAATATTTTGACTATGGCCCTTGATGATATGAAACCATAGGAAAAGGACTCTGTGCATCACCCCGTTGTTCCTCTCATTCCTGCATACCTCCCAATGCCCTCCCCACTTACCCCTACCACCCCCAGCCTTGCCACACCATTCAGATTACTTTTTTCTTGTTTTCTTCATTCTTTATTATACTCTTTAAATTGTTCTTGCATTCTTTATCTATATCCTAACTGGCCAAGACTGCACTGTAATAAATTAGCAGGAAATAATCAAATTAAGCCAGAGGTCTCAGTTCCCCAGAAGCCATTAGGTTATAGATTCTGAATTATATTTTACAGCATTTTTTAAACGTTTTGAACCAAATATGGCCTGCACAACAGTTGTGGGTAAATAAAGAAATTCATTATTTCTCTTCATTTTCTTCCAGTATCCTTTCCCCACTCCCTAAATGGCCAAGACTGCACTGTAATAATGGTGGGGGAAATAAGCGGCTTTTGCTTCAGAAGCCATTGGGTACTATGTGCTGTGAGGTGCGATTTAGAATTTTTTCGTCCTGGACAAAAATCATGACAAAGTAAAGAAATTCAGTTTTTTTTCTTTCAGTGAAGAAATAAGCTGTGTCCAAGGCTTAATGATCAAAGTAGACAAAAAAGTAGTTCCCAATAAATTGAGAAGATACATGCTTACAAAGATACATTTATCACATTTTAGAAGAGTGACTGTTTCTCTGTCAAAAGAAAACAAAGTATAATCACTACTGTGTATTCCTCTGATGTTAGATTGGGATGAAAGTCTATGAATAAATGGTTTCAGCCATTTGCAACTTACCTGTTCATCTTCACCTCCAAAAGACAGAAAGACAGTTACCTTCTGGGTATCCGTCTGACAATCAGCATATAGTAAAATTATTTTAACTAGTTTATCTCAGATGTTTATTCACAATATAACTCCTTACCCCTATCCCCCCTGTGATGATGTGAGGTAGTGCCAGCTGTACCAAGGGGAGTAGGGCAATGCATATGTACTATACATACAATGTATGTACTGTACCTGTGTACTATGTATGTATTCTACCTATGTCCAGATTTCAGCTGTACACCACAAATCTATTAATTACCTTTATTTTTAAAATTAATATTTTTTTTGTTTGTTCTCTCCACTGTAACTGTTTATGTGCCGCATACCACTGTAAAAACATGTCTCTTGTAATTTGTGTGTATACTGATCATGTCTAAATAACTAAATGTGTCTGTAATTTTTCTTTGTGGAGCTTTTCTCCTCAGGCCTCTGCTGAAATAGGGCCTTTTCGGCTCAGTCAGACACCCCTGGTTAATAAATGTAAAATAATAAAATAATAATAATAATGTAGCATATGGCACCAAGGCTAGCTGGAGTTTTTTAAAGAATTATATGCCATTTGAATACCAAACTGATTTGTACAGATGCTTGTGTTAAAAATGTATTTGTAAAGCTGATCATGTTAAAAATGTATCAACAGTGGGTCCTGGTGGACAGAAAAGAAATATACATGTATGTCATGCTGTATTGTTGTAACTGCTGAAATGTATATATTTTAAGAGAGGATACTGGAAGGGAAGGGGTGAAGCTCAGCCCAGCTAACCTTAAGAAAAATAGCCTGAAACAAAAGGACTTGGTTTAGGCCATAAAATTTTATCTCACAAGTCTGAATTCAGCCAGAGATGCAATGTCTATGAAAAGCCTTTCTGCAGAAAGGGTGGAAGTGATGGAATTGTTTTATAGCTTCCAGATGCAGCCTTAGTAAAGTTCTATGTGTGTATTGTGACACATCTGTGCCAAATCCTGGATCAGTTGCTAGTGAGGGGGTAGTGTGGGAACCACAGAGTCAGGTGACCAGATATGACGTCATCCTGTAGCCAGCACTGAAATCGTATTTAGATACTAGTGAGAGATGTGATAGTGGCTCTCAGCAACTGACACAAGATACTCACCCACTTCATCTTGCCTTGCTCTAGCCAGTAAGTAAGGAACAACAATTCTTCAGTCAGTTAGGAAAATATAGCAAAATTAGTTAAATGTTTTTCTGTATCTGTCTGAGTCTTTCCATCTCTGTTGTTTTTTTTTATATTTCCTGTGATTGAAAATCTGGTGTTTATTGTAAATAGATAATTTTCTATTTTATTATTTATTATTAAATATATTTATACCTTTCATTGTGGCTGATCTTTTAGAAAATATTTAACCTTTAAGAGTCTTCTTCTTCTTTCGGTTTTTCCCGGTTAGGGGCCACCACAGCTGATCACCTGTCCGCTCATGATTGGCAGTGGAGTTTTATGGTGTTGAGTTGCCAGCCCAGTGCCCAACCTTCCACAGAAGGTGCACACACTCACACACTCACACCTAGGACCAGTTTAGAGTATCCAATCCACCTACAGCATGTCTTTGGAATGTGGGAGAAAACCGGAGTACCCGGAGGAAACCCACGTGACCACAGAGAGGACATGCAGACTCCGCACATAAGGCACCCCAGCTGACGATTGAACCAGAGAACCTCTTGCTGTAAGGCGGCAACACTAACCGCTGCACCACCGCAGCCACCCTAATTTAACCTTTAAGAGTAATTGCATTTATTTAGTGGCACTGTGGCTCCATGTTCCTGAAAGTCTTGCCACTTGGTCTAACATTACCATTTGTATAAGTATTAATTTTACTGAGAGGAATTGGGTACCCTGGTAGCAGCCTTAGAGTAGCTGGTTTTGTGGGTGTTCTGGTGGTAGTGTATCTACCTTATAGTGTGGGTCAAGGTGGCAAAGCAGGTAAGCTGTGCCAGCCTTTTCCATGTGTGTGTGTATGTGTGTGAAAAATCAAATCTCAAAGAGCAAGAGTGTGTGTGTGTGTGTGTGTGTGTGTGTGTGTGTGTGTGTGTGTGTGTGTGTGTGTGTGTGTGTATGTATGTTAGCTATTTTTGAACAGGGACACAGATTTCACAGAGAGGGTGGTGGAGGACTTGGCTTGGAACACCCAGCTAAGGACTTAACTCTATAGCTGTGTCAGTGGGGAGTGTTATTTTGGGCCTGGGGCCCATTGTTGTTTTGTTTCACCTTATTTCTTTTAAGTACTTTCTACCATCTCCTTCCCTTGCATTTCTGTGTTAGTGTTTAACTTTTTTGGCAGATGGTACACCAACACATAATATGCCAAGGTGCTCAGTACTTTCTGGATAAGGTTCTATGGTGATGGAACTGGGGACTTTGCCTCCACATGCCCCAACATAATACAGCAAATCTAAAATCACTGTTGCTTGTTGAAAGTGTAAGGCGTAATGACATAGTGTTTACTCACAGCTATAACTGCCATATTTGTCTGCTGACACTCTTCCCCTGGTTTTTAGTAGAGTTCCATTCACACTCATCTTTTCAAGGGCAGCTGCTTACTATAATGCTACCTACTGTAAACCAGCTGTGGAGTACAATGCTACCTAAGTACATTTATGTACTGTAAACCAGCTGTGGAGTACAATGCTACCTAAGTACATTTATGTACTGTAAACCAGCTGTGGGGTACAATGCTACCTAAGTACATTTATGTACTGTAAACCAGCTGTGGGGTACAATGCTACCTAAGTACATTTATGTACTGTAAACCAGCTGTGGGGTACAATGCTACCTAAGTACATTTATGTACTGTAAACCAGCTGTGGGATACAATGCCACCTAAGTACATTTATGTACTGTAAACCAGCTGTGGAGTACAATGCTACCTAAGTACATTTATGTACTGTAAACCAGCTGTGGAGTACAATGCTACCTAAATACATTTATGTACTGTAAACCAGCTGTGGAGTACAATGCTACCTAAGTACATTTATGTACTGTAAACCAGCTGTGGAGTACAATGCTACCTAAGTACATTTATGTACTGTAAACCAGCTGTGGAGTACAATGCTACCTAAGTACATTTATGTACTGTAAACCAGCTGTAGAGTACAATGCTACCTAAGTATATTTATGTACTGTAACCCAGCTGTGGAGTATAATGAATGTTTACTGTTACTCTGTCTGCACTATCTTTCTGCAAAATATTAGTGTCAGGTGTTTGAAAGTCTGTTTTACTTTATTCGAGGATATATGCATAAAAAACACTAATACAGTTTAGTATGTCCATTCTTGTGACACCCCCAGTTACAAAAGTAGCAAGTCTCTTCCTATTTTCTCATGCATGATGGAACTGCCCTTACCTCTTTGAATGCATACTTCAGCTCTCTCACTCCCACCATATGGGCAGTCTCTGCAAGTAGTTTTGGCCCCATCAGCTCTACAAAGTCTTCAAAATCCACTCTGCCTCCCACTGCAAAAAAAAAAAAGACACTGAAACAGAAAGAATATTGCATTACAATGAATCCTAGAACTACAATGGCATTCATTGAGACTATTTTGGAAATAAATATTACTCGTCTACTTTTCTTAGATATGAGCTATAATGAAATTTATAGTTGCTCTTCTTCTTTCAGGCCCTACCTAGTGTCTTACAACAGAAAATTATGTAAGAGCTGAAGGTATTGAAGAACTCTGAGAAGTCACAACCCTAAGCCGTGCAGAGTAGAAGATACCGAACTCGGAAATGCAAAAACAACACTGGTAACCATTTGAAATATATCCATTAAAGTGAGTCCTGAAAAGTGGGGACTGTGATGCCATTTCTCAGAATATTCCCTTTTCTCCGACGTATAGCAATTTCCAAGTTTATATACAGTGGATATAAAAAGATTACACACCCTTGTTAAAATGCCAGGTTTTTGTGATATAAAAAATGAGACCACAATAAATCATTTCAAAACTTTTCCCACCATTAATGTGACCTATAACCTGTACAATTCAATTGAAAAGCAAACAAATCTGTTGGGGGAAAAATATAAAAAATAAAAAACGTACAATAAGCTGGTTGCATAAGTGTGCACACCCTTAAACTAATACTTTGTTGAAGCACCTTTTGATTTAATTACAGCATTCAGTCTTCTTGGGTACACACCTGCCATCACTTAAAGAGACTCTGATTAACCCCCAAATAAAGTTCAGCTGTCCTAGTAGGATTCTCCTGACATTTACTCAGTTGCCTGCTGCAGAAAAAGCCATGGTTCGCAGAGAGCTTACAAAGCATCAAAGGCAGTGGCGCCTGGTGACTTCAAATCAAAGATGGGCTGCAGGAGACAGCTGAATGGGTGGAGCCAAAAGGGAGGGGTGTGATCAACTAGAAAGGGGTGGAGCTATGTACAAAACCACAAAAACTGAGACTTTAATTAAATACGCTGCCCTGGGTGCCAAACCATCATTATGAGAGTGTAGAAGAAAAAAAAAATTTCAACGCATTGGCTATATGACAGCTTACTTAATATCTCGATGGAAACAAAAATGTGAGGCATGAAAAAATAAATTACTTTTTAAATACATTACTGGAATGCCAGTCAAAATCAAGTATAAAAAAACAAGCAGCACTCAACTCAAACCACTTCTCCTTGTACTGCAGTTCTAATTATAATTTATATTCAGATTTATAAAAGCACCAAGTAACATGCTGAAAGTAGCAATCTCTGTGATACCCCCCATTTGTAAAAGTGTTTCTTATCCAAAAAAGACTGCTGCCTGACAACAACTATCTACTTGTTTCATATGGAAAACATGATCAAAACAAAAAATAAACAGCAAACAAGAAACAAGCTCAAGATAAATTGCTTAAACAATTACTGCACACACAGGTTATGGACCACACATGATAGCTTGGCATTCTGTTTAGCTTACGGGTAAAGACAGCAAAGATGACTGCAAGTCTCTAACAAATGTAATGAGCTTCTGAAAATACTGTAATCCTGTCCTTTATTACAAATACTGTCATATGCATTTCAGTACCTAAGGCTTGTATGTTATCTAGTTATGTAAATATTCTCTGCATGGCAACAACAAAAAGGCTTTCATTACTGGTGATTCTTTAACAGTATGTTTTTTAAAGCTTACTTGTATCTTACAATCTCAGAGAAGCTTACTTGATGGTCATTACAGCATTCCTACATAAACACAGAGCAACAGGCACTGCAACAACATGCATTTTCTGAATAATGTTGTGTCTTTCGGTTTTTCCCAGTTAGGGGTCGCCACAGAACTCCGGTCCGCTAATGATTGGTAGTTGATTTTTGCGTGCTGAGTTACCAGCCCTGATGCACAACCTTCAACGAACATACACTCATTAACGCATGTCTCCATGCAGAAGAAGCTCTAGCTGAGAATCGAACCGGACAGCGTCTTACTGTGAGGCGACAGTGCTACCACAGCACCACAACCGCATGCATTTTCTGAATAATAAGAAGCATAAATCAACAGTATAAAAATATGACAGAAAACCAGAACATTCTGCAAAATCAAGGACAGATGAAAAAGCCACTGTAGTACTTGTGTCTACATTGGATGGGGGGATACTCTGCACACTTATGCTGCATAACTGCTCCTTGCCTTGCTTGGACACATCCAGAGACACTACATGGGGGAGTGGGGTGCAACAAGTATGTCACAATTTGAAATGTCTCTGGCTGACGGTGATGACTCTGACACATTTGTCATACCTCTCAACCTCAGAGCGAGAAATCTGGACAAAACCATAAATAGAAGTTGGTCAAGGGCTCAAAAATAAGGACAATTTTTAAATATTGCTCTTATAAACTTAGAAAGATAATAGAATAGTAGGTCTTGCATTAGTATGAATTTTCTGAAGGGTATGAAATCTGAAACTCAAATGTCTGTCATTATTTTCTAACTTTAATCTTTAATGATTTGTCACTAATTTGCCAGAAACCACAATTTTATGACAAACGGACCAAACATGTGATGCGAAAATTTGTATATACACACACACACACACACACACACACACACACACACACACACACACACACACACACACACACACACACACACACACACACACACACAATAGATGTAGATAAAGGAATATATGCCTTTCTAAAGAATCAGTCATAGGCAATAAACTAAACATTAACCGTTTCAGAAAGCATCTGCAACAAGATGAAGAAAGTGGAGAAGTCAGGCTCCCACAGGAGGTGGTTGAAGAAAATTAGAAAACCCTGAATCAGTGTATTTTTGTTTAACAGAAGAATGTTTTTTCAGTGCTATACCTTTTGTTATCTGTTTTTGAATGTCATCTTTCAAATTCATAGATTAAGATTGGTACCTACAGAGAGAGAGAGAGAGAGAGAGAGAGAGAGAGAGAGAGAGAGAAAACTCTGTGATCTATATAGGGTCTATGTTTTATATAGCTGACAAGAGAAAGGGGCAAAAATGAATGTAAATTAAGTTTTTTTAACTGCTGTATATTTTTTGTCTTGTGCAGGAATTTTTTATCTAAAAATTACAAGTATTATAAACAAGTGTCATGATGTTCTTCATCTCACATTGCTGCAGTCATAACTTATGGGTAGTCCGCTGTCCTCGGTCGGCCCGAATACCAAAGTATTAGGCTGACGTCGGTCATGGGCGCTCAGATCTGAGCGCATGACCGGCGTCATTTCCTCAGTCTTTTGCCGCATGGTCCGAAGCAGAAGCAGCGCTGAAATTTTGTATTCTGAGTTTCAGACCGATACCAAGTTGGCTAAGCAGTAGATTATTTTTGTTTTTCTTGCCTCAGTTATTTCTGGATGTCAGAAAAAGTGAATAATTGTATTTCTTGTGGGAAACAGATACCGCATAGGGATTACCACTCTCTTTGTATTCCTTGTTTGGGGCCTGAGCACGGCGTTAGTAGGGTGTCGCTTTGTGCTAGATTTAATAAGCGCACCATTAAACGTAGGTTAGATTGTGCTAGGCTTGTCTTGATGGCGGTGTAATTACAATATGCCGCCGGATGCTCCGGCGCCCGCATCGCGCAAAGATAAATCTTTAAAGTCCAAACAGGATGACTCGTCCGTTCCGGACGCCGGTTCTTTAGACACCACTGTGGATTCGGTTGATCCGGCCGCAGTTTCAACTGAGTCTCAGGGGGAGACGTTGGTTTTGCAAGATGTGGTTTCTCAGGAGTCAGGTCAGGCTGAGGGGGACTCTCAGGTTACTGTACTCCCTTCTTTGCCTAAGGTGGTTAGGCCTTCTCCTTCTGTGTCTAAGGTGCCTTCCAAAGGCAGGCCTGGTTTGCCTTCCACAGGTGTCAGTCCTAGTTCTGCAGGTTCTGTGCCTAAAAAACACATGCTTAAAATGGCAGAAGATTTAATTACTTTAATCAGGGGTTCTATGCCCCCTCCGGATAAGAGGCCTAGGGTGGAGCCAGAAATGGAAAGTTTGGAGCAGGCTTCAGATTACTCAGAGTCTTCGGCTGAAGACATTCAGGATTTTCCTCCTTATTCTGATTCAGACGCAGAGGATTCCACTCCTTCTGCTTCTCCTCCAGAGGATTTTTCTTTTTCAGAAACCCTGCATTCCATGAGGGAGCATTTTAAATGGGAAGGTCAGGATTTCTCAGATTCCAGGAAGAGGCTTAGGGAATTTTGTTTTGCCACAGCATAGGCCCTTGGCTATACCTCCTGTTTTGGATGTTGTTCAAGATGTTTTCTCTGAGGCTTCCCTTAATCCAGATTTTTTGCCTCCTGCGCCAGTGAAGCCAGATAGGTATTACAGAGTGCCTGAGGCTCATAAATATCTGTATAAGAGCCCTAGGGCCGACCCAGAAACTATTAGCCAGGGACCTAAGGGTGTCAGGGCTTCTGTTGTAAAGAATCCAGTTCCTTTGGATAAGGATGCTAGAGCTTTGGAAAGGTGGGGTAAGAAAGTATATACCTCTTCCACTTTAGCAATGAGGGCTTTGAATTGCCAGTTTCATATGTTGAAATACCAGAATTTTCTTCTTACTCAGTTAAAATCTAAAATGGATGCTTTGGCTGAGGGCATAGAGTGTAAGGAATTACAGGATTTGGTACATGCCTCTGATCAGGTGGGTAAGCATGCTTTGCAGTGTGGTTTTGATGCTTTGCAGGCTTCTTCCAGGGTGGCTGCCACTGGTTCAGTTCTTCGCAGGCACACCTGGCTTAAGGATCAGAATTTGTCAGAGCATGTCAAAGCTAGGATTTTGGATGCTCCTTTGCAGTCTGAAGTTTTGTTTGGTTCTCCTGTGGAGTCTGTCTTGAAAAAAATGGAAGACAAGGCTAAGTCTATGCAGACTGTTAAAGATTTTTTGCAGGTGCAGCCCCCTAAGTTCAGCAGGAACTGGCCTGCTAAGGGTTGGACTTACCCTTCTTCTGATTCGCAGTCTAGGGGTAGATCTAGACGGGGTAGGGGCAGAGCTCAGAGTTCTTTCAGGCCCAGACCGTGGAGTTCACCAGCACACTCTACAGGTGAGGGCAGGGGCCAGTCCTTTCGTAAACAGGCCCAATGACCTGCATTTCCAGCTGCCAGATCCTTCCTGCCTGGCAGCTCCTTTGGGAGGAAAGTTGGCACTCTTCAAGCAAAATTGGTTTCTAGTCACCCAAGACAAATGGGTGTTGGACATTATAGACCGAGGCTACAAGTTTTATTTCCACATTGCCTCCTTTCAAAGGCATGCCAGGCGTTCCTCCTCAGCAAAGGGCAGAGGCTCACAAACAGATTTCTTTGCTTCTTCAAAAGGGGCTATACAGCAGGTCCCTCTGTCAGAAGTGGGCCTCGGATTTTACTCTCGCCTATTTCTTGTACCAAAGAAAGGAAACACTTGGAGGCCAATCTTGGATCTATCGGTCCTCAACACATATCTGGACATTCCAAAATTCAAAATGTTGACGTTGCAACAACTTCTGCCTCTGTTGGGCAAAGATCACTGGATGGTAACTCTGGATCTCAAAGAGGCTTATCTTCATGTTCCTATCAGTCTCAGTTGCAGGAGATTCCTGCGGCTGGGACTTTATATTATCAGTTCTCTGCATTGCCCTTTGGCTTATCTACTGCGCCCAGAGTATTCACAAAAGTTCTGGCTCCAGTGATAGCTTTCTTCAGGTTAAGAGGAATACAAATTTATCCTTATTTGGACGATTGCCTGATTCTTGCTCAAGACAAGCACGCTTCTTCACCATCTACAGTATGTTATGACAGTGTTAAGGTGCCTAGGGTATTCTGTGAACGAAACAAAGTCCAGTCTAGTACCCTCTCAGGAAATGTGCTTTCTGGGTGTGAGACTGAATACAGCTTCCCAGATGGCCTTTTGACCCCGGACAAGCAAAAGAATCTTACACTGTACTTCCATCAATTGTCTCTACTGTCCAGGCTGACTGCAAGGACAGTCCTTCAAGCCTTGGGGTTCATGGCATCTTGTATTCTGGTGCTTCCCAATGCCAAACTGCATATGAGGAAGCTACAATGGTATCTCAAAAATGTATGGACACAACACTGCCAAGATCTGGACACTGTCATTCAGATAATACCTTGCATTCAAAAGGAATTTTGGTGGTGGGCTCAGGAATGTCACCTAAACAAGGGACTCTCTGTGACCCGACCAGAGGCGAGTCAGATTTTAACGACGGATGCCTCGGACAAGGCCTGGGAGCACACCTCAATGGAAAATGGGTTCAAGACACGTGGCCTGTCAGACTTCAACATTTACATATCAACTTGAAGGAAATGTTAGCAGTCCAGTTTGCATTGATGGCTTTCAAGGATTTACTTCTCCCAGGGCAGGTGTTGATTCAAACAGACAACACAACTGTCATGTGGTACATCAACAAGCAAGGGAACCCATTCGTACCCTCTTTGCAGGCAAGCTATGATTTTGTGGGAGACTGCTCTCAGTTTGCAACTCACTCTTCAAGCAAGGTTTCTGCCAGGAGCACAGAACTCCTTAGCAGATGTTTTGAGCAGACGGATAGTGGATCCCCACGAGTGGAAATTGGATCCTCATGTATTCCGACAGTTGACAATGATATGGGGGACTCCAGACATAGATCTGTTCGCTTCTCCACTAAATTTCCAGTTGCCAAAGTTTTGCACAAAGATGTTTCATCCCACAGCTTGGAAAGTGGATGCTCTATCATTCAGTTGGAGCAATCTTCACGTCTATGCCTTTCCGCCTCTGCCTCTTCTTCCAAAGGTTCTCTTGAAGGTCAGACAGGACAAGCCCTCCATGATTCTAATAGCTCCAGATTGGCCTCGACAGCACTGGTATCCTCTGCTAAGGAGTTTAGTACAGGACCCCCCTTACCCTTTGCCTTTGATTCCGCACCTTTTGACTCAGGAGGGCAATCATTTCCTCAATGTCAGGATTCAGTCCCTGAATCTAACAGCCTGGCATATTCTGTTCTAGACCCTGGAGGGTCGCAGCTTCCTCAACAAGTTTTGAATGTTATTTTGGAGGCCAGGAGGCCTAGTACAAGGAAAGTTTATGCTGATAAATGGAGGAGATTTTTTATTTGGAGCAAAGCAAAGAGCTTTGATGTTTCCAGGCCTGATTTGAGTGTTTCTCTTCAATATCTTACAGAATTATTGGACAAGGGTTTATCTTTCTCCTCTATAAAAGTTCATGCTGCAGCCATTTCTGCTCACTATGACTGTGATCCACCATTATTCTCTCATCCTTTGTTTAAGCAATTCCTTAGAGGGGCAAAGAACATAAGACCCCCACGTAGAGCTCCTACTCCTGCTTGGGATCTCAATTTTGTGTTGGAAAAACTTACTTTACCTCCTTTTGAACCTGCAGCTACGACTGAGCTAAAGTTTTTGTCTTGGAAGACTGCTTTTTTGTTGGCCATTACGTCTGCTAGAAGGGTTTCTGAATTACAGGCTCTAATGGCAGTTGAACCCTTCCTAATTTTTCATAAGGACAGGGTATCTCTGCGTACTAACCCTACTTTTATGCCTAAAGTGGTTTCAAATGTGGCCTTGAACCAATCTATTCATTTGCCTACTTTTTATGCAGATCCCCAAAATAAAGGGGAGAAAATTTTGCACACTTTGGATATTCACAGGCAGTTGCGTTATTATTTGAGCAAGACTAAAGGGTTCAGACAGTCTCAGTAGTTGTTTGTTTCTTTTGATTTGGGTTCTCAGGGGAAACCTGTTTCAAAACAAACTATTTCTAAGTGGATTGGCTTTTGTATTGCTTTTTGTTATTCTCATCATGGTAAGGAGATTCCAGCTGGAATCAGGCCTCACTCCACTAGGGCTACTGCCACTTCTACTGCTTTTTTAAGGGGGTAGCTACTAAAGATATTTTAGATGCAGCTACTTGGAGTTCAGTGCACACTTTTTCTAAACATTACCATCTTCCTCTTTATTCCAAATCTAGGGCTGGATTTGCTACTGCAATCTTACAGGGCATTTTGGCAGCCCCCAATGCTTTATGATTTTGCCAGCCTCCCTTTACCTCTGCTTTGGGATT
The DNA here is from genome assembly GCF_019279795.1 of Protopterus annectens. Taxonomy (NCBI): domain Eukaryota; kingdom Metazoa; phylum Chordata; order Ceratodontiformes; family Protopteridae; genus Protopterus; species Protopterus annectens. The sequence continues at coordinate 1,221,042,897 of NC_056743.1, forward strand.
CTACCCATAAGTTATGACTGCAGCAATGTGAGATGAAGAACATAGTACAGTTTTGTACCTACCATAAATGTAGATGTTCGAAGATCTACATTGCTGCAGTCCAATTTTCCCTCCCTCCTTCCCCTCTGTAGTTTGGAGTGGTGGTATGATTTGGGTTGTAGCTGTTTTTTGTGCATGGTTTTAGGGAGTTATTTTATTTTTGGCTGTGGCCTTTATTTTTAGGGCCTTCTGACATCTGGGGCAAGAAAAGTCTGAGGAAATGACGTCGGTCATGCGCTTTAATACCTTGACGCTCTGACGTCAGATCTGAGCGCCCATGACCGACGTCAGCCTAATACTTTGGTATTCGGGCCGACCGAGGACAGCGGACTACCCATAAGTTATGACTGCAGCAATGTGGATCTTCGAACATCTACATTTATGGTAGGTACAAAACTGTACTTTTCTGTGTGTGTGTGTGTGTGTGTGTGTGTGTGTGTGTGTGTGTGTGTATAAATATAAATATGTATGCGTGTGTGTATAATGCATTCTGGTATTTTTTTGTTGTTGGCTGAGTGTTCATTTTCTCTGTAACCACATTCATTCATATGACTTCCTGGCATTTTACAACTTAGGTGTTGTTTCGGTTATTTCAGATTCGGGTAATATGTGATGTCTGTGTTTTCAAGTAGACCTATAGATATATATATATATATATAGAGAGAGAGAGAGAGAGAGAGAGAAAGAACTTCTGACCTTTGTAGATCTTTGTATCTTTGTGTGTTTATTACTTCAATACTAAGTAGTGCATTGTATTACAGGGTAAACACGCACATTCTCAAAGTGATGGTCACCAATATTAGCTCAACAACATACACTCGGTCAAAGTAGTCTTTTTAACAAAATGTTTTGCCATCTAGAAGAAAGGAATTGTTTTGTTTTAAGTTTTCAAAGTAATGGAAAGCATAATTATGTGCGCGCGTGTGTGTGTGTGTGTGTGTGTGTGTGTGTGTGTGTGTGTGTGTGTGTGTGTGTGTGTGTGTGTGTGTGTGTGTTGGGGGGGTGGGATTTTTTCACCACAGAAAACTATGTTTTTAATTTGTAAAAGAAGCCTTCTTTATAGAGAACTACTAAAAAAGGCAGTCCAACTTTATGTATCCAATGATACAAGCTTTCACATATAGAAGAACACTTTTTCCAGTATTAAAAAACTAAGTAATCATACTGATATACATTTTAAAAGCTACTGACTTAGTTCATTTTAAAATAGGTTTAAAGGCAATACTGTAGAAAGGAAGTTTCATTTAACAGTCTTATTCAATTATAGTCAGTATATTTTATTGTACTAGTCAAGTTTTCACTCCTCGCGGTCCTATATACTAAGACAAGGACAACAATGGTAAATTTATGCTCTTCCTTTTTGTCCCTGGTATATCTGACTAGAGCATTCCTAGGAGATAACTTACCTGTGGTGTAGAAGGTCTTGGGGTCTATTCCCATACCAGGTAGATAGATTGCTGATAATGCAGTGCAGCATTAAGGGGGTGCTTCACACCTTAGTGTGTAATTTTTTGAATGAGAAGTTAAGTTGGGGTCCCAAAAGATTGAGCTGGTGGTAGTTCAGGTCGAGGTAAATGATCGCACATCACCTATCAACTAGAGTAAGGGAAGTTTCCTGATGACACGGCCAAATTTCCCCCAGCAATATAAATATAAGCTCTGGTGTGTACTGAAAAGAGGCCATTGGCCTATTGGGGCTATCCTATTCAACAAAAAGATTAATAAAATAGAACAAATTCTTAATATCAGAAGCATATTATGTTATGCTAGTCCTTCCATTATCTTCTGGTTTGTTTTTCCTATATTAAAGGAGGACAATTATTATAAATAACAAGCTGGACTAAATTCTCACTGCTACAATCCACATAAAAAATATTTACCATTCAGTTTTAAAGATGCAAGTGCCTATGAGTGCCACTTCAGCAAAATGATCCACAGCTTCATTTACTTGTTAACACCAAGTAGTTGTAGACAAATATGAATATATTATGAAGAGTCAATGCAATTTAAAACAGTATTAATGCCAGTCTGTTCATTTAAAATATTCTTGCCAGTGATTAAAGTCAATACTTTCAAAGTCTTTATCAGTACAGTAATGTTGTTATGCAAACACCGAAATCCTGCTTTCTCTAGATTATCACAGACAACTGTTCATATCTCTTAAACCGAATAACAGAGACTCAGAATTATTAATGATTTCTTCAACTAAATTTATGGTTCCATGCAATTCCAAACAATTGCTATCTGTGGGCTTATTTTCACAGATATTTCCAGAATGATGACATATGAAGATTGACAATAATTAATAATCACTGGTCAGTATCTCTCAAGCTGTACAAATTACAATGAAAGTGTCACTGATGCTTTTGCCTCATTATCATGTAATGCTTCAGCTGATACCATACAGTACATTGTATGTCCCCTGGATATGGTCATATTAATGCAAATATCACTTATTTTCATAGTCTGATGCAAGCAGCTAACAGGATCTCCACTGAAGTGCATTGCACTTTGACTGTGGCAGTCTATTTTTCTGTCTCACACTGTGTCCCTCAGTAACATGCATCTCACTCAGTTATAAAAATATATTAATGTAAATGTGAAAATAGATTACCCGTTATTTGGTACAAATTAAACTCTCCACTGCATGCAACTAAACAATCTCTATATATACTTGTTATTCTCAGCCTACCCTTTCACATGTTGCATGTTATACCATATTGTGAACTTGGGTTGGAAACTTGCTATGATGCATGCCTGTGTATCTGAGATTGAAATTTTTGTATATATTTACAGTCAGTGCAGATCATTTTTATATACATTTATAGTGCAAAACAGACACCTACCTCAGTTTAATTCGGTCTCCATCTCAAAGAAAGATAAGTCTCTCTCTCTCTCTCTCTCTCACTGTCACTTGGTGACTGCTAACTTGCTAAGCAAACCACCAGAAGCAAGGCAAGGCAACACCAACACTGCAGGCAAGCCGAAAAAAAACAAAGTTGTTTTTTTTTTTTTTTTTTAACTAGTTCAGTTTTACTGGTCTGAGCTCCGTAACACACATAATCAAACTATTCCTCTACTGTGCTACAGCCTACAGGCTATTAATACTGATCTGATTGTTTCTCGCTCTCTTTTTTGAGAAGAGAGCGAGAACCAATCAGTAGTCATCAAGCCATCCGTGTCACGTACGTAACTGCGGACATGGCAGTCCGGCCCTCCTTCTAATATTTTCTGCAGTTAAACCACCTAGACTTCTGGACATCACACTGATGCCTTCTCATTAATCCAGACTGCTTTGCCCACAGTCCTGCACATTCAAATAAACACTAAAAAAAAAAAAAAAACAGAACTTGACGAGTTCTGGGACTTTGCGAGTCGGTCGCACAGTCGCTAGAGCCATGGAGCACAAATGTAAACAAAATATTTAAACTGCTAGTGAAATTATAAAATAAATGTTCAAACTCTTTTTTTGCTGGGAGGGCTGCAGTCTTGCAGTCTGATGGCTCAAGCCGCCACTGATCAAAGGAATCTCATTGTCGAAAGGCATCAGTCAAAAGAGGGGTACAAAAAAATTTCCACAGCATTGGATATACCATGAAACACTGAAGACAGTCATCAAAAAGTGGAGAAAATATGGGACAACAGTGATGTTGCAAAGATCTGGATGCCCCTCCAAAACTGATGAAAAGACAAGATGAAAACTGGTCAGAGAGGCTGCCAAGAGACCTACAGCAACACTGAAGAAGCTGCAGGAATTTCTGGCAAGTACTGGTTGCGTACTACATGTGACAATAATCTCCCATTTTCTCCATATGTCTGGACTATGGGGTTGGGTTGCAAGACAGAAGCCTTTTCATACATAGAAAAACATTCAGGCCTGACTAAAATTTGCAAAACAATACATCAAGTCTCTAAAAAGCATGTGAGAAAATGTTTTATGGTCTGATGAGACCAAGGTTGAACTTTTTGGCCACAATTCCAAAAGGTACGTTTGGCGCAAAAACAACACTTCACATCACCAAAAGAACACCATCCCCACAGTGAAGCATGGTGGTGGCAGTATCATGCTTTGGGGTTGCGTTTCTTCAGCTGGAATTGGGGCTTTAGTCAAGGTGGAGGGAATTATGAACAGTTCCAAATACCAGTCACTTTTGCCCCAAAACCTTCAGGTATCTGCTAGAAAGCTGAAGATGAAGAGGAATTTCACCTTTCAACACGACAATGACCCCAAGCATACATCCAAATCAATAAAAGAATGTCTTCACCAGAAGAAAATTAAAGTTTTGGAATGGCCCAGCCTAAGTCCAATAGAAAATCTGTGGGGTGACCTGAACAGGGCTGTGCACAAGATATGCACTTGCAATCTGACAGATTTGGAGTGCTTTTGCAAGGAAGAGTGGGCAAATATTGCCAAGTCAAGATGTGCCATGCTGATAGACTCCTACCCAAGAAGACTGAATGCTGTAATTAAATCAAAAGGTGCTTCAACAAAGTATTAGTTTAAGGGTGTGCACACACAACAAAGTATTAGTTTAAGGGTGTGCACACACAACAAAGTATTAGTTTAAGAGTGTGCACACTTATGCAACCAGTGTATTGTACATTTTTTTATTTTTCATATTTTTTCCCCTACAGATTTGTTTGTTTTTCAATTGAATTGTACAGGTTATAGGTCATATTAAAGGTGGGAAAAGTTTTGAAATGATTTATTGCGGTCTAATTTTTTTATATCACAAAAAAGTGGCATTTTAACAGGAATGTGTAAACGTTTTATATCCACTGTGTGTATACATATATATTATATAAATTTGGAGTTGTGTGGGCACTCAGCATGACACTCACCGATTTCATCTTGCCTTGCTCTAGCCATATATGCAGATATAACCTCTGAATAGGGGGCTATCCTGCCCCCACTACAAGAATAAATTTTAAGAAGAAGATGTATTTTCAAGATCTGCTCTTCTCCAGGTTTTGGTTTTTTTTTTCAGCTTTTTGGCACTCAGCATTTCAATAAGGAGCCAAAAACACTACAACCAGGGTGAATGGGGAACTCGACATATTCTATTTTACAGTAAACAACTTAAAACTAGTTTGATTAGTGATAAGGTGTGTGCGTGTGCATGTGCGTGTGCGTGTGCATGTGCGTGTGTGTGTGTGTGTGTGTGTGTGTGTGTGTGTGTGTGTGTGTGTGTGTGTGTGTGTTAGAAGTGCTTGGTGGGGCTGTTCAGTTTCAGCTCAAGTAAAATGACCAAACTCCTCCTGCACTTACCCTGTCCAGCACATTTTTCTTTGGTGCTAGTACAGAATTCTGCCAAAACCGCTCTACATTTTTACATCATTGAAGTCATCTCACAGTAATGTTATCTTCAGCATCATCTGGCCACAGTTACATTGTAATAGTATAGACACCTGGACTACAAGGAGGAGGAGTTCAAAGTTACAGCCAACAGTTACACAATTCCCTGCTGGGTGTATTTATTAGAATTATACTGTTACGTCATCATTTAGAATCCATTTCAGAAAATAAAATAGAGGGAAATGGAAACATTTTGTGTTCATTCTCTTCAGTTCCTCTCAGTCTTTCCTCAGCAAAGAGTAACAAGTGGGTAAAATGTATGGCTCAGGATCACATGAGACAAGACATGTAAAGCTCAGTGAAAGTGGGTGTATTTAGACTAGAGTGCTAATTATTGCCATTCATTTATGCTACTACATTTTATTTATCTGTTTATTAATCATCTTAGTGATCTGATCCCCAACAAATTTCAACCAGAGGCCAAACTTGCACATACAAACATTAAATGCACTTTACAAGGTTTCCAGAAACTATATATATCAACAAATGCATATAGTAGTTATAACACAAGTACAATAACAGTGAACTGGTTAGAAGATATACTTTTACAAAAGAAGAATTTGAAAGAATAAAATAAAATAAGTTATCTTAGAATTGAGTTATGAATTATAGTAGATAAAAACATACTTTACTTCCTGTGTGTTGTAGCTTTCTGAAACTGGAGTGTTGAGAGTGAAGAGAGTACATCAAGGAATAGGAGGCTGAGAGCATGGCAGCAGCAAAATGCTAGAACTGTGGATAAAATAGCATAAACATGAGGGATGCAACACTCTTCTTTGTGGCTGTTGTGGATGGAATGGACAGTACAACTAAGTTGGAAAGAGAGATGTGGAGGGTAAGCGGCCAGGATGAGGGGTGATAGTTATGAATAAGAGAAAATAGATACAATTCATTGGGCAGCGTGGAATATTGTTTATTATATGCAGCACAAATAATTTTTGTGAGCCAAAGTGAGGGACATATCTCATAAAGTGTGACAGCTGAGACCTATGTTTCCTTGTGTGCTACCATTACCTCAGTGTATCCAAGTGTTGTCGTCAACCTTGGCTTCTACATGAACCATAATTGTATGTCTCTATCAGTTTTAAATTTGATAGTTCATATGTTTACTCATTTTATGCTTGATTTGAACAGGCTAAGGCATAATGCAATAAAGATGCAACTGCCATTTATGCCAAGAACTTCTAATTCTGTGCAAAAGGAACCTTATCTATAATGCACAAGTAATGTGAGGCAGTATAGTTATGTAGAGGCACTCTCAAATAATGTCACTTAATAATTTAATAATGAGTATGCGTGTGTGTGTGTTTGTGCACATGCATATATGTGTGTGTGTGTTTGTCTGGAGATGGATTTGCATCCAGTCAAGGACTGGTTCTCTGTTTTATGATTGATGCTTGCTGAGATAGGCTTTTGCTGCCTGCAAACCCTTAAAATGATAAAGCGTGTATCTGAAAATCAATGAAAGTCATGCATTCCAATTTCTCACTGTCCATCTGTTGATATATAATATCCTTTTTAACATATACTACTATTACCACACCAAGTATATGTACACTCATGCTTTCCTTAGTATTATATAAAATCTATCTGTCCCCCTAATATCCTTCTATCTTTCCATCATTCGTCTTCCTTGGAATCTAACTTATCATTTCTCCGAAATAAAAATCAACTTGTTATTTTAGACCCTCAGCTGTTAAACTGTCTTATAGGTATCACCCATATTAAAACCACTGTAGGTCATCTTTCTCAAATAATTCATTCTTATTTCAGGACATCACTTGATCCAGAAATGTGTTTTACTGCTTTTTGTGTGAGCCTTTATATCTCAGAACTGGATATTAATGTGTTGCAGTAATCATTATGAATTTCATATTTCATGCTTATACAGTACATTTATTTCCACATCTTACACATTTTGCTTCTGTGACTGCAGTGGTGGTACTGCGGTAGCATTGTCGCCTCACAGTAAGACGTTGTCCTGTTTGATTCTCAGCTAGGGCATCTCCTGTGTGGAGACATGCGTGAATGGGCGTACCTTCGTTGAAGGTTGTGCGTCAGGGCCAGCAACTCGGCATCTAAAAATCTACTGCCAGTCATTAGCGGACCGGAGTTCCACTGTGGTGACCCTTAACTGGGAAAAGCCAAAAGACACAACAACAACACATTCTGCTTCTATTTTAGCATCCCACGTTCTTTAACTGCATGTTGCTACAAGTGACATTTTTCATGTTGAGTCAAGTCATAGTCTCACATCTATAATTAAGTTTCCATAGAATTCAGAATGCCATATGTGACATATTCCACAATGTGGAAAACAAGATGTTATAAAATAAAACCCAAAAGTGAGATACAGAGCATGACTTGAACTATGACGTAACATAATACATTTTAAGCAAGTAAACTATACAAGTAAAACAGACACATCATTTGACTCTGATGCATTAGTTCTGTGTTTGTTTCACTATTTTTTTCACTGTGTGCATGACTGACCCAATTGCACCCTCTATCATATTCTAAATTACTCGATCATTCCTCATCCTGGCAGACCAACCCTCCTCCCTTCCCAGATCATACTGGGCCACTAGGAAGGCAGAAGGTACTTTCTCTGCCAAGACACACCAACTTCTGTTCAGGGTGGAAAATGGACCCATCCCCCTTCCCCAGGTTAAGAGTGTCAAATCTCAGTCATTCACTGGAACAGGTGTATCAAGCCTATTCCTTCCATGAGAAGCAAGTGTTGGGAGATGGGGTGCTCCCTTGAGCTCTGAAATTGCTGCCTGAGCCTTGGGATGTGTGCACACCTCCATGTACACAATAATCCTAGGCTTGTGATGCACATTATACAACCCTACTCAGCATATGCTCACCAAGTCCAAACTCTGTGGGTATAGTACCTAGTGCTCCCACTAGGTGTCACCCATGGAGCAGACCAGAGCTGCCTCTCTCCCCAGGATAGGTGAACTTGCAACAGGCGATTCTGTAACAGTTTTGATTTTTTTTTCCCTTTTTTTTTGTTTTTTTGTTTTTTTTGTTTGCCCACTGAGCAAAAAAACAAGATGAATGCTGTGAAAGAAAACAGCTGTATTAACATGTTTCTGTACATGGCAACATAGTTTCTACCAAAATACACATTTTTTTTCCCCATAGAAAACTGCCACAACCTTTGAACCATTTAATATTAACTCATAGATTTTTCATAGTGCATTTCCTTCAATTATACTGGCCCAAATGAAAGTAAGGTCTGGGATTCATAGGTGATAACTGCACTTGCTTAGTGCTAATATTCAAGAGTTTACCTCATGCAATGGCTGACAGCTTAAAAGACATGCATTGTGCATTGTCCTTGAATCCCAGCACCCTTCTCATTGCAACTAATTAGCACTGTACTATGTGCTAATTGCCTATGAATACCAGCCATTGCATTCATTCAAACCATGTCTTTGCTGAAGACATAAACATAATGTTTTTTTTTTTCAGTGTAATGGATGCCCATAGGTTCATAGGTTCATAGGTTCATAGGTAGGCACTAGGTTAGCGGCCCTAGGGCCTATACAAGCCCAGCCAAAAAAGTTCCCCGGCTTTTGCCACCCAAGAAAATTATTTTCCTGTGCCACTGTCGAGCAGAGCCACAGAAGTGATCCCCGGTGTGAGTTTCCTATTTCCCATCCAATCATCAAGATTATAGGTAGTTTATTCCAGAGTTTGGGAAGTCTCTGGGACAGGAATCTATCCCTTCGGCATGTTCTGTTTATTGTGGTGACAAGGTTCAGGTCCCTAGAGCGTGTAGCTTGGAGGGATTGGGATTTCTTTAAGTGGAGCATGTCCAACAGCTCTGGGTTTGACATAGCTTTGTATGTTAGGCAGAGATCATCACTGAGTAGGCGATATGCAACGGAGTAAAGCTGGAGTTTTTTGAGACGGTCTGTGTAGGGCATCTGTTTGAGGCCGGTAATCCTCTTTGTGAGGTATTTCTGTGGCCTTTCCAGTTGTTGTAAATGTCATGTGAGGTACATACCAAAAAGGGCGTTGTACTCTATAATGGGTCTAATGAGTGATGAGTAGAGGGGAACAATGACCTCTTTTTTTCTGGATGAGAAACCTTTTGTGATGAGGTGTGCCACGTAGAAGGTTTTCCTGACTGCTGTGTTGATGTGATTATCAAAGGAGAGACTATTGTCCACCTGTGTCCCAAGGTCTCTTATCACACTTTCGGTGTTAAGTATACTACCGCCTATGTTGTAGTTCAATGGTACAGAGTTTTTACCAAAGGGGATGACAATGCACTTCTTGACATTGAGCTTGAGGCCATGCCTTTGACACCAGGCATCTGTCTCAGTAAGGCCCATTTGTAGGATATCCACATCGTTAGGAGTTTCGATTATGGCTCCTAGTTTGCAGTCATCTGTGAACTTCATTAGCCAAAGACCTTCTGTGTTAGCCTGTACTTCAGAGAAGTAGATACCAAACAGGAGAGGACCCAGGACTGAACCCTGTGGTACTTCATTTGTCACGGGCCTGAAGTTGGATTTGGAGTCTGCTACTTTCACAGTGTGGGTTCTGTCAGTGAACCAGTTGGCAACCCATCTTGTGACATAGGGATTTATACCTAGTTTAGTGAGTTTATCTATAATTCCAGAGTGGGGGATGGTGTCGAAAGCCTTGGCAAGATCTAGATAGGCTGTGTCAACCACCTTACTCTCGTCTATGGTTTTGGTGACTGCTTCAAAGAAGTATATCAGGTTTAGGAGACATGATCTGCCTTTTACAAACCTGAACTGATTGGGGTCCAGAGTTTAGAGATTATGTCTTTGTTTATAAGTTTCATGACGATACGTTCCATGGCCTTGCAGACCAGGCTCATCAGGCTAATGGGGCAGTAGTTCCCAGGGTCCGTTTTGGCTCCCCCCTTGTGGAGTGGGATAATCGTCACTGTGCACCATTCAGCGGGCACAAAGCCTGAGGTGAGGCTATGATTGAACATGGTACTTAGGTGGGGTGCCAGTTTGTTCTGTAGTTCATGTAGAACGCAGCCTGGGATGTTGTCTGGTCCCATGGATGCTGTGTTCTTGGCTTTGGAGAGTGTGGTTTTTACCTGTGCAGCCATGATTACAGGAACTTCGCATTCTTCCAGTACAGAGATGGGCCCTTTAGGGGGTGAGAGGGGGGTAAAGTAAGCACTGAACCTATCTGCCAGGATGTTGGCAATATCAGTTGGATCTGTATATTTAGTGCCATTGTGCTGTAACTCAGAGCAGATCTGAGTGTTGCCATTAAGATTCTTGACATAGCTATAGAATGCTTTGTGGTTATCTTTAGAATTAGTGGCGATTTTGTTTTCATAACTAGCTTTGGATGATTTTATCAGGGATCGGATCTTCTTACTGAGGCTGACCAGGGAGCTCCTCCACTCATGGGATTTTACTCTCTTTTACAACAGTTTCTTCCTTCTGTTGTAGTTTGTTTATGGCAGGGGACCACCAGATTGGCTTCCTTTTTTTGGAGGATAGCATCTTGGTTCAGTTTGGGATAGCACAATCCATGCACTCGTGTAAGTGCTTATAAAGTGCAATTGTGTAGGATTCAGTAGTCGTAACTGTATTGTCAATCTGCACGGGTGTCATGAACTTCACCACTTCTGTCTTAAGAAGCACAAATTTGGTTTTGGAGAAATTTTTACCGTGGTTTCCTTAATGGGGGGTGGGGGCAGGATGTGGATATCTAGGGTGATTAGCTTATGGTCAGATCGGACCAATGAGGCGTTGACTTCAGGTGAGGAACACTGGTCACTCATGTTGGTAATGACTAGATCGAGGATACTGTTGCCCCTGGTGGGGGTGTGGATAAATTGATCCAGGGCATTGGAGTTTATGAATTCCAGAAAGTGTTGAGCAAAGTAGTTGGTACATGACTAATTTTCCCAGTTAATGGTGGGGTAGTCAAAATTGCTCATTATTAGGGTATTTGGTTGAACCATAATATTTTCCAGTGCATCAAGAAAAGAGGAGTGGGAATCCTGGAGCATAGTGGGGGATCTGTAGCAAGCTACAATTTGGATTGCAGTTTTGCCCAGAGTTAGTTGCACTTGGATAACCTCGGATGTATAATGCTGAGCAACTAGCCTGGAGGTGTAGATATCCTTAATAAATATGGACACTCCTCCGCCTTTGGTGTTCTGGTCCAGGTTACATGGCCGAAAAGTGTGGTATGACTTATAGCCTGGTAGTACAGGGCTGCTCTCTGGAGCCTTGAACCAGGTCTCAGTCACTGCACAGATACCAATGTTCTCCATTTTAAGAAGTGCCTCGAGTGAGTGCATTTTGAGATTTGGACTTCTAACATTGAGTAGCATCACGCTCAGTTTTTGCTTGCCTGTTCCTGTTACGGTGATGAATTTGTCATTTGTACCTTGCCTAAAAAAGGCACTATAGGGGCGGCAAGAATCTTAGTCAGTATCCGAAATCCCAGGGATGACAAGTGCAGGCCATCTCTGGGAAAGCATCGTGGTCTGTCAACCATGTCATCCCAGGCAGACAGATACTGGATCCCTTTAGAATGACACCAGAAGCTTATCCAATTGTTGAAGTCAATCATTTTGTCCTTGTACTGCGGTATAATTCTGGGTGATGGCAGAATGCTATTCAGGGCTAGGGTCATACCTGCCTGGGCTATAAGATCAGAGAGCTCTTCCATATCTCTTTTCATGTAGTCCTGGGAGATACATCTCAGGTCGTTCACACCAACATGGACAATGACAGAGTCATATTTGTACTTGTTGTGGAGTGACCCGAGCGCGTGGGTTATGTGATGGATCCTGGCACCCGACAGGCAGCTGACAGTAACCTTCTCCTTGTTTAGCCTGGTGAGGGGGACATCAGTGTGCCTAACTATAGAGTCACATATGACTAGTGTGTTGGGTACATTGTTTTGCCTTATTAGCTGTGGTTGAGTGGCACACTGAGTCTGCGGGCTGTGTGCCATTTGAGTTGTGTTGGGGGGGTGGAGGTTGCTTGCGTTCTGCTTTGGAGGTCTCTATTGCTTGAGCAGATTATTATTGAGAGCCTCCATGAATGTTTTTGTGTTTCTATGTGTGGATTTCGGTGGCATAGATTTAGTGAGACTATGTGATGAGTGTTGCGTGGTGCAAGTGTTTACCTTCTCCTCTTGACTGTCAAGTTCAGTCTTGGTTGGAGAGAGCTTTACCTCCAGTTTGGCTACATAAATGCATCTCTCACAGGTTGTAGTGTTGGGTGGTAGGAGTAGAGGGTTGTCTGTGTACATGAGGCAATTTCTACATTGCCCCAAGATGCCCATATTCATCAGATAGACAGGAGAAAACACTGGGAGCTGACCCTTGGACATGCCTGAATAAAAAACTATTTTCCTCTAGATAAGTGAAGAAAGTGAGTACAAGAGCTGTTTTTCTCTAAGAAAGTGAGGAAAGTAAGTACCAAAACTGTTCTCCTCTAGGTAATGAGGAAGGTTGTTAAAGACTTAACTTTGGGGTTTGGGGTTGCTTTTCTTCAGCTAGAATTGGGGCTTTAGTCAAGGTGCAGGGAATTATGAACAGTTCCAAATTCCAGTCACTTTTGCCCCAAAACCTTCAGGCATCTGCTAGAAAGCTGAAGATGAAGAGGCATTTCACCTTTCAACACGACAATGACCCCAAGCATACATCCAAATCAATAAAAGAATGGCTTCGCCAGAAGAAAATTAAAGTTTTGGAATGGCCCAGCCTAAGTCCAATAGAAAATCTGTGGGGTGACCTGAACAGGGCTGTGCACAAGATATGTCCTCGCAATCTGACAGATTTGGAGTGCTTTTGTAAGGAAGAGTGGGCAAATATTGCCAAGTCAAGATGTGCCATGCTGATAGACTCCTACCCAAGAAGACTGAATGCTGTAATTAAATCAAAAGGTGCTTCAACAAAGTATTAGTTTAAGGGTGTGCACACACAACAAAGTATTAGTTTAAGAGTGTGCACACTTATGCAACCAGTGTATTGTACATTTTTTTATTTTTCATATTTTACCCTAACAGATTTGTTTGTTTTTCAATTGAATTGTACAGGTTATAGGTCATATTAAAGGTGGGAAAAGTTTTGAAATGATTTATTGTGGTCTCACTTTTCTATATCACAAAAAAAGTGGCATTTTAACAGGAATGTGTAAACGTTTTATATCCACTGTGTGTATACATATATATTATATAAATTTGGAGTTGTGTGGGCACTCAGCATGACACTCACCCATTTCATCTTGCCTTGCTCTAGCCATATATGCAGATATAACCTCTGGATAGGGGGCTATCCTGTCCCCACTACAAGAATAAGTTTTAAGAAGAAGATCTATTTTTGAGATTTGCTCTTCTCCAGGTTTTGGGTTTTTTTTTCAGCTTTTTGGCACTCAGCATTTCAATAAGGAGTCAAAAACACTACAACCAGGGTCAATGGGGAACTCTTGACATATTCTACTTTACAGTAAACAACTTTAAGCTAGTTTGATTAGTGAAAAGGTGTGTGCGTGTGCGTGTACACGTGTGTGTGTGTGTGTGTGTGCGTGCTCGTGCGTGTGCGTGTGTGTGTGTGTGTGTGCGTGTGCGTGTGCGTGTGCGTGTGTGTGTGTGTGTGTGTGTGTGTGTTTGTGTGTGTGTGTGTGTTAGATGTGCTTGGTGGACTGTTCAGTTTCAGCTCAAGTAAAGTGACCAAACTCCTCCTGCACTTACCCTGTCCAGCACATTTTTCTTTGGTGCTAGTACAGAATTCTGCCAAAAATCACTCTACATTTTTACATCATTGAAGTCATCTCACAGTAATGTTATCTTCAGCATCATCTGGCCACAGCTACACTGTAATAGTATAGACACATGGACCACAAGGATGAGGTTACAGCCGACAGTTACACAATTCCCTGCTGGGTGTATTTATTAGAATTATACTGTTACTTCATCATTTAGAATCCATTTCAGAAAATAAAATAGAGGGAAATGGAAACATTTTGTGTTCATTCTCTACAGTTCCTCTCAGTCTTTCCTCAGCAGAGAGTAACAAGTGGGTAAAATGTATGTCTCAGGATCACATGAGACAAGACATGTAAAGCTCAGTGAAAGTGAATGTATTTAGACTAGAGAGTGCTAATTATTGCCATTCATTTATGCTACTACATTTTATTTATCTGTTTATTAATCAGCTTAGTGATCTGATCCCCAACAAATTTCAACCAGAGGCCAAACTTGCACATACAAACATTAAATGCACTTTACAAGGTTTCCAGAAACTATATATATCAACAAATGCATACAGTAGTTATAACACAAGTACAATAACAGTGAACTGGTTAGAAGATATAGTTTTGCAAAAGAAGAATTTGAAAGAATAAAATAAAATAAGTTATCTTAGAATTGAGTTATGAATTATAGTAGATAAAAACATACTTTACATCCTGTGTGTTGTAGCTTTCTGAAACTGGAGTGTTGAGAGTGAAGAGAGGAATAGGAGGCTGAGAGCATGGCAGCAGCAAAATGCTAGAACTGTGGATAAAATAGTATAAACATGAGGGATGCAACACTCTTGTATGTGGCTGTTGTGGATGGAATGGACAGTACAACTAAGTTGGAAAGAGAGATGTGGAGGGTAAGCGGCCAAGATGAGGGGTGATAGCTATGAATAAGAGAAAATAGATACAATTCATTGGGTAGCATGGAATATTGTTTATTATATGCAGCACAAAGAATTTTTGTGAGCCAAAGTGAGGGACATATCTCATAAAGTGTGACAGCTGAGACCTATGTTTCTTTGTCTGCTACCATTACCTCAGTGAATCCAAGTGTTGTCCTCAACCTTGGCTTCTACATGAACCATAATTGTATGTCTCTATAAGTTTTAAATTGGATAGTTCATATGTTTACTCATTTTATGCTTGATTTGAACAGGCTAAGGCATAATGCAATAAAGATACAACTGCCATTTATGCCAAGAACTTCTAATTCTGTGCAAAAGGAACCTTATCTATAATGCACAAGTAATGTGAGGCAGTATAGTTATGTAGAGGCACTCTCAAATAATGTCACTTAATAATGTGTATGCGTGTGTGTGTGTTTGTGCACATGCATATATGTGTGTGTGTGTTTGTCTGGAGATTGATTTGCATCCAGTCAAGGACTGGTTCTCTGTTTTATGATTGATGCTTGCTGAGATAGGCTTTTGCTGCCTGCAAACCCTTAAAATGATAAAGCGTGTATCTGAAAATCAATGAAAGTCATGCATTCCAATTTCTCACTGTCCATCTGTTGATATATAATATCCTTTTTAACATATACTACTATTACCACACCAAGTATATGTACACTCATGCTTTCCTTAGTATTATATAAAATCTATCTGTCCACCTAATATCCTTCTATCTTTCCATCATTCTTCTTCCTTGGAATCTAACTTATCATTTCTCCAAAATAAAAATCAACTTGTTATTTTGGACCCTCAGCTATTTCCCTGTCTTATAGGTATCACCCATATTAAAACCACTGTAGGTCATCTTTCGCAAATAATTAATTCTTATTTCAGGACATCACTTGATCCAGAAATGTGTTTTACTGTTTTTTGTGTGAGCCTTTATATCTCAGAACTGGATATTAATGTGTTGCAGTAATCATTATGAATTTCATATTTCATGCTTATACAGTACATTTATTTCCACATCTTACACATTTTGCTTCTGTGACTGCAGTGGTGTTACTGCGGTAGCGTTGTCGCCTCACAGTAAGACGTTGTCCTGTTCGATTCACAGCTAGAGCATCTTCTGTGTGGAGACATGCGTGAATGGGCGTACCTTCATTGAAGGTTGAGTGTCAGAGCCGGCAACTCGGCATGTAAAAATCTACTGCCAGTCATTAGCGGACCGGAGTTCCACTGTGGCGACCCTTAACCGGGAAAAGCCGAAAGATGCAACAACGACACATTCTGCTTCTATTTTAGAATCCCACGTTCTTTAACTGCATGTTGCTACAAGTGACATTTTTCATGTCATGAGTCAAGTCATAGTCTCATATCTATAATTAAGTTTCCATAGAATTCAGAATGCCATATGTGACATATTCCACAATGTGGAAAACAAGATGTTATAAAATAAAACCCAAAAGTGAGATACAGAGCATGACTTGAACTATGACGTAACATAATATATTTTAAGCAAGTAAACTATACAAGTAAAACAGACACATCATTTGACTCTGATGCATTAGTTCTGTGTTTGTTTCACTATTTTTTTCACTGTGTGCATGACTGACCCAATTGCACCCTCTATCATATTCTAAATTACCCGATCATTCCTCATCCTGGCAGACCAAGCCTCCTCCCTTCCCAGATCATACTGGACCACTAGGAAGGCAGAAGGTACTTTCTCTGCCAAGGCACACCAGCTTCTGCTCAGGGTGGAAAATGGACCCATCCCCCTTCCCCAGGTTGAAAGTGTCAAATCTCAGTCATTCACTGGAACAGGTGTATCAAGCCTATTCCTTCCATGAGAAGCAAGTGTTGAAATTGCTGCCTGAGCCTTGGGATGTGTGCACACCTCCATATACACAATAATCCTAGGCTTGTGATGCACATTATACAACCCTACTCAGCATATGCTCAGCAAGCCAAACTCTGTGGGTATAGTACCTAGTGCTCCCACTAGGTGTCACCCATGGAGCAGACCAGAGCTGCCTCTCTCCCCAGGATAGGTGAACTTGCAACAGATGATTCTGTAACAGTTTTGATTTTTTTTCCTTTTTTTTTGTTTTTTTGTTTTTTTTGTTTGCCCACTGAGCAAAAAAACAAGATGAATGCTGTGAAAGAAAACAGCAGTAATAACATGTTTCTGTACATGGCAACATAGTTTCTACCAAAATACACATTTTTTTTCCCCATAGAAAACTGCCACAACCTTTGAACCATTTAATATTCACTCATAGATTTTTCATAGTGCATTTCCTTCAATTATACTGGCCCAAATGAAAGTAAGGTCTGGGATTCATAGGTGATAACTGCACTTGCTTAGTGCTAATATTCAAGAGTTTGCCTCATGCAGTGGCTGACAGCTTAAAAGACATGCATTGTCCTTGAATCCCAGCACCCTTCTCATGGCAACTAATTAGCACTGTACTATGTGCTAATTGCCTATGAATACCAACCATTGCATTATCATTCAAACCATGTCTTTGCTGAAGACATAAACATAATGTTTTTTTTTTTTCAGTGTAATGGATGCCCATAGGTTCATAGGTTCATAGGTAGGTACTAGGCTGGTGGCCCTAGGGCCTATACAAGCCCAGCCAAAAAGGTACCCTGGCTTTTGCCACCCAAGAAAATTATTTTCCTGTGCCACTGTCGAGCAGAGCCACAGAAGTGATCCCCAGGGTGAATTTCCTATTTCCCATCCAATCATCAAGATTATAGGTAGTTTATTGCAGAGTTTGGGAAGTCTCTGGGACAGGAATCTATCCCTCCGGCATGTTCTGTTTATTGTGGTGACAAGGTTTAGGTCTCTAGAGCATGTAGCTCGGAGGGGATTGGGATTTCTTTAAGTGGAGCATGTCTGGGTTTGACATAGCTTTGTTTGTTAGGCAGAGATCACCTCTGAGTAGGCGATATGCAACGGAGTAAAGCTGGAGTTTTTTGAGATGGTCTGTGTAGGGCATCTGTTTGAGGCCGGTAATCCTCTTTGTGAGGTATTTCTGCAGCCTTTCCATTTGTTGTAAATGTCTTGTGAGGTACATACCAAAAGGGACATTGTACCCTATAATGGGTCTAATGAGTGATGAGTAGAGGGGAACAATGACCTCTTTTTTTCTGGATGAGAAACCTTTTGTGATGTGTGCCACGTAGAAAGATTTCCTGACTACTGTGGCAATGTGATTATCAAAGGAGAGACTATTGTCCACCTGTGTCCCAAGGTCTCTTATCACACTTTCGGTGTTAAGTATACTACCGCCTATGTTGTAGTTCATGGGTACAGAGTTTTTACCAAAGGGGATGACAATGCACTTCTTGACATTGAGCTTGAGGCCATGCCTTTGACACCAGGCATCTGTCTCAGTGAGGCCCATTTGTAGGATATCCACATCGTTAGGAGTTTAGATTATGGCTCCTAGTTTGCAGTCATCTGTGAACTTCGTTAGCCAAAGACCTTCTGTGTTAGCCTGTACTTCAGAGAAGTAGATACCAAACAGGAGAGGACCCAGGACTGAACCCTGTGGTACTTCATTTGTCACTGATCTGAAGTTGGATTTGGAGTCTGCTACTTTCACAGTGTGGGTTCTGTCAGTGACCCAGTTGGCAACCCATCTTGCGACATAGGGATTTATACCTAGTTTAGTGAGTTTATCTATAATTCCAGAGTGGGGGATGGTGTCGAAAGCCTTGGCAAGATCTAGATAGGCTGTGTCAACCACTTTACCTTCGTTGATGGCTTTGGTGACTGCTTCAAAGAAGTCTATCGGGTTTAGGAGACATGATCTGCCTTTTACAAACCCGAATTGGGTGGGGTCCAGAGTTTAGAGATTACCAATGTCTTTGTTTATAAGTTCCATGATGATACGTTCCATGGCCTTGCAGACCAGGCTCATCAGGCTAATGGGGCAGTAGTTCCCAGGGTCCATGGTGGCTCCCCCGTTGTGGAGTGGGATAACCGTCACTGTGAGCCATTCAGCGGGCACAAAGCCTGAGGTGAGGCTATGATTGAACATGGTACTTAGATGGGGTGCCAGTTTGCTCTGTAGGTCATGTAGAACGCAGCCTGGGATGTTGTCTGGTCCCATGGATGCTGTGTTCTTGGCTTTGGAGAGTGTGGTTTTTACCTGTGCAGCCGTGATTACAGGAACTTTGCATTCTTCCGGTATGGAGATGGGCCCTTTAGGGGGTGAGAGGGGGGTAAAGTTAGCACTGGACCTATCTGCCAGGATGTTTGCAATGTCAGTTGGGTCTGTATATTTAGTGCCATTGTGCTGTAACTTAGAGCAGATCTGAGTGTTGCCATTAAGATTCTTGACATAGCTATAGAATGCTTTGTGGTTGTCTTTAGAATCAGTTGCGATTTTGTTTTCATAACTAGCTTTGGAGGATTTTATCAGGGATCGCATCTTCTTACTGAGGCTGACCAGGGAGCTCCTCCACTCATGGGATTTTACTCTCTTTTACAACAGTTTCTTCCTTCTGTTGTAGTTTGTTTATGGCAGGGGGCCACCAGATTGGCTTCCTTTTTTTGGAGGATAGCATCTTGGTTCAGTTTGGGATAGCATGATCCATGCACTCGTGTAAGTGCTTATGAAGTGCAATTGTGTAAGATTCAGTAGTCGTAACTGTATTGTCCATCTGCACGGGTATCATGAAGTTCACCACTTCTGTCTTAAGAAGCACAAAGTTGGCTTTGGAGAAATTTTTACAGTGGTTTCCTTAATGGGGGGTGGGGGCAGGATGTGGATATCTAGGGTGATTAGCTTATGGTCGGATCGGATCAATGAGGCATTGACTTCAGATGTGGAACACTGGTCACTCATGCTGCTAATGACTAGATCTAGGATATTGTTGCCCCTGGTGGGGGTGTGGATAAATTGATCCAGGGCATTGGAGTTTATGAATTCCAGAAAGTGTTGAGCGAAGGAGTTGGTACATGAGTAATTTTCCCAGTTAATGGTGGGGTAGTTGAAATTGCCCATTATTAGGGTGTTTGGTTGAATGCTAATATTTTCCAGTACATCAAGAAAAGAGGAGTGGGAATCCTGGGGCATGGTGGGGGGTGTGTAGCAAGCTACAATTTGGATTGCAGTTTTGCCCAGAGTTAGTTGCACTTGGATAACCTCGGAGGCATAATGCTGAGCAACTAGCCTGGAGGTGTAGATATCCTTAATGAATATGGACACACCTCCGCCTTTGGTGTTCTGGTCCAGGTTACATGGCCAAAAAGTGTGGTATGAGTTATAGCCTGGTAGTGCAGGGGTGCTCTCTGGAGCCTTGAACCAGATCTCAGTCACTGCACAGATATCAATGTTCTCCATTTTAAGGAGAGCCTCGAGTGAGTGCATTTTGAGATTTAGACTTCTAGCATTGAGTAGCATCACCCTCAGTTTTTGCTTGCCTGTTCCTGTTACGGTGATGAATTTGTCATTTGAACCTTGCCTAAAAAAGACACTATAGGGGCGGCAAGAACCTTAGTCAGTATCCGGAATCCCAGGGATGACAAGTGCAGGCCATCTCTGGCAAAGCATCGTAGTCTGTCAACCATGTCATCCTAGGCAGACAGATACTGGATACGTTTAGAATGACACCAGAAGCTTAGCCAATTGTTGAAGTCAATCATTTTGTCCTTGTACTGCGGTATCATTCTGGGTGATGGCAGAATGCTACTCAGGGCTAGGGTCATACCTGCCTGGGCTATAAGATCAGAGAGCTCTTCCATATCTCTTTTCATGTAGTCCAGGGAGATACATCCCAGGTCGTTCACACCAACATGGACAATGACAGAGTCATAGTTGTACTTGTTGTGGAGTGACCTGAGTGCATGGGTTATGTGGTGGATCCTGGCACCCGACAGGCAGCTGACAGTAACCTTCTCCTTGTTTAGCCTGGTAAGGGGGACATCAGTGTGCCTAACTATAGAGTCACCTATGACTAGTGTGTTGGGTATGTTGTTTTGCCTTATTAGCTGTGGTTGAATGGCACACTGAGTCTGCGGGCTGTGTGTCATTTGAGTTGTGTTGGGGGGTGGAGGTTGCTTGCATTTCTGCTTTGGAGGTCTCTGTTGCTTGAGCAGATTATTATTGAGAGCCTCCGTGAATGTTTTTGTGTTTCTATGTGTGGATTTCGGTGGCGTAGATTTAGTGAGACTATGTGATGAGCGTGGTGTGGTGCAAGTGTTTACCTTCTCCTCTTGACTGTCAAGTTCAGTCTTGGTTGGAGAGAGCTTTACCTCCAGTTTGGCTAGATAAGTGCATCTCTCACAGGTTGTAGTGCTGGATGGTAGGAGGAGAGGGTTGTCTGTGTACATGAGGCAATTTCTACATTGCCCCAAGATGCCCAGATTCATCAGATAGACAGGAGAGAACACTGGGAGCTGACCTTTGGACATGCCTGAATAAAAAACTATTTTCCTCTAGATAAGTGAGGAAAGTGAGTACAAGAGCTGTTTTTCTCTAAGCAAGTGAGGAAAGTAAGTACCAAAACTGTTTTCCTCTAGGTAATGAGGAAGGTTGTTAAAGACTTTTTTGAACATTTCACATATCTGCAGCCATCAGCCTGATTGTTAAAACAGTTGAAATGCACATGGTCCTTAGATACAAATTTGAGCATACTAATTTTTGTGTTAATAACATATTTATTTATATTTTAAAACACACACACACACACACACACACACACACACACACACACACACACACACACACACACACACACACACACACACACACACACATATTGGGTGGAGGTAAGTAAATTCTTTAGGGCATGATTAATTAGTTATGTATGTATACATTTTTCTTACAGTTTGGATGGGGGGATAGGCTGGCAATGGGTCAAAAGTTGGTAAGGTCACTGCATTTTCTCTCTTTGTGTAAGGAGGTTATTATGGATTCTTTCCATAGGGTGGGGATATAGGATTCAGAGATGGATCGGTTGATAAGTATACTGACAAGATAGGCTATAGCATTAGTGGGGTATTTTATGTATTCTGGTGGGAGGTGATCAACTGAGGGGGAACAAGGTTTCAGTTTAAGTAGTAACATGTATATGATGAGCTGGTACAGGTTGAATGGTAAGGAGAGGGAGATGTTTGTCAGTAAAAGGTTTGTCTTGTAAGGGAGAGGAAGGAGAAGAGGGTTTTTCTGCATTAGTTAGGGAGGGGCTGGGGAAGTGCAAGGGATAAGGGTTTATTGGTTTGTTGGATTGATTAATTTGAGTATAATGTCTAGAAAGTGCGTTTTGAATGCCTCAGCTCTTTGCAATAGTGTTTTATCAGTGGCTGGAGATGGGTTTTCTTTGATCCCAGGGGTGAGGAGTTGGGAAATAGTATGCCAGAATTTTTTAGGGTTGTTTTTGTGGGAAGTCAGTTGTTGAGAGAAATATTTTTCATATCTTTGTTTATTAAGTTTTTTTTTTACTTGATTGTATAGCTGTTTATATTTTTGGTGATTTATGCCATTTTTGTTTCTTTGCCATTCTAGCCAGGCTTTATCTCATGTTACTAGTAAGTGTTTAGTGGGCTTGGTTAGCCAGGGGGCATGATTAGTTTTATTCTTTTTGTGCGGAGTGGGGCTAGGTTGTTAACGGTATCAAGACATATTTTGTTGAAGTGGCTGACAGCATCTTCTAGTGGTAGAGTTTTTAGTATGGACCAGTTTATTGATTTGAGTATAGAATTAAAGAGGTGTTGGTTGAAGTTGGACAGGTTGTGGGAGGTTTTATAAATATGGCTTTTGGAAGCGTGGATTGAGGTTCTATATGTATAGGCGGGCCGGTGGTCACTTAAGATAGTAGGTAGGGTTCCAGGGTTGGAGTATTTTTGGGAGTCTGAAACCAGAATCCAGTCCAGAGTAGATCATTGGTTGCTATTGTTTTGGCTAGTAGAGTAAATCCATGTAGATTTATGCTATTGATGGGGTAGTCAGAATTTAGGTTTAACCAATTAATGTTGGTGTCACCATGGAGGATAGTTTCATTAGAATATTTTGAGAGATCCAGGATAGGATGTCTTCCAATATTGGGATGTTGTTCCCAGGTGGAATATACAGGACTGTGATGCATAGTTGTTTGGTGTTATTGATTATCAAGGAGGTTAAGAGGAGTTCAGCAGTATGAAAATAGGGAATGGGTTTGGGATATGGAACTATGGTAAATGTGTTGGGGTAGATTAAGGCTACACCTCTACTTTTTTGTGAATTCTGTCTGCTTTTATTATGTTGTAACCTGGTGGGAGTAGTTCAGTGTCTTTGATATGTGGCTTGGGCCATGTTTCAGTTATTGTAAGTATGTCAGGAGAGTGTTGAGATAGCCATGCGTGGAAGTCTGTAGTTTTGTTGCAAATACTGTGCAGGTTAAGAGTGATAAAAAACAAATGCTTGTGGGAAGAAGTTTTGGCAGGGGGAGGGTTCGAGTTGGGGCCTGGGTTAGAATGAATATCTCCACATTGGGCTAAATAGGAGTGGGTTGTAGTGTGGTGGTAAGGGAGGGTAGTTTTGATAAAAAAAATATTTTTATTAGGTGGGGAGTGTAGCTTCAGGGTAGAATTTTAGAATTTTATATTTGATGAATGATAGTATGCCAGAGTTGTAAAGGCGAGAGGATATATTAGATATGGGGAATGTAGCTTCAGGGTAGAATTTTAGAATTTAGTTTTTGATGAATGATAGTATGCCATAGTTGTAAAGGCTAGATGATATATTAGAGAAGGTATCTGCTTTCTTTTCTAGAAAAGTATTAGATGTGGTGTATTTTTCCATTATGAGGATCATTTGGGGGTTAAATGAAGTTATATGTATAAGTAGGCAGAGAGATAGAGCAGAGAGAGGGATATGATAGACAGTTTAATAGAGGGTAGTGAAGTAACAGGTACATGGATTTTGAGAAAGGCAGGGTGGGGGGGGGTGCAGAGAGATTGGTTAGGGGAGGTGGGTGTGGTGTGATTAGCAGGAAGATAAATGCAAAATACGGGGGTTGGTGGAAGCCTAATGCAGGTGTTTGTTCAGATAAGGGAAAATAGGTGGGTGGTGATTGGGCTGGGGATGGGAGGGAAGGATCTAAGTTAGGTATAAATGTAACTGAGGGCTGCAGTTAGAATAGAGAGATATCAAAATGTAGATTTAAAGCTGAGCAAAAAGAAAAAAATCAGTAAACAGCTTTCCTAACAGCAGCAACTAGTTAAAAAAAAACATAAGACAGTCATATAGAGTCACAGCATGGTTGCGACTCTATCAATGGTTAAAACAATACACATTAAGCTTGACATATGTAACAATGGCTCCAATATTCAAACAAAATAAAAGGTGGTAAAATAGCAATGCTAGTAGTAAACAGTAATAAAATATTAGAGTAGCTAGTAATAAACCTTAGCGACTATAGTAGATTGAATCAAACAGATTTAAATAGCTTGCTTTTCTGTCTCTCTTTTTTTTTTTTAATTATTCTTAGTCGTGGCTATAGCAGAGCAACATGAGCAACCGAGGAGAGAGAAAAAAGTTGCAAATACAAATTTGCTGAGTGAACAATCCATATATGATAGGCAGTAAAAGTAAGCCATTTACTGTGGCATGAGGAATCTCCATGGCAATACCCAAGGTTGCTCTGAGTTACTGCACAATGGTACCTCCTATACTGAGCCAACAGATATTGCCAACATGCTGCCTGACAGATTCACTGCCAACTTTACCCCTCTCTCCCCCCCAAAAGACCAATCACAATACCAGACAAATGCCAGACACCCAGCATTACTGCAGCATAGGTTAAAGCTGCATTGTCCAAGGCCAAGAATACAGCTTCCATGGGACCCGACAATATTCCTGGATGTGTTCTACATGAACTACAAAGTGAATTGGCACCTTATCTGTCTGCCCTGTTCAGTCACAGCCTCACCTCAGGCTTTGTCCCTACCAAGTGGTGCACTGCTGCAGTCATCCTTCTCCATAAAGGAGGAGTGACTACAGACCCTGGGAATTACCACCCCATCAGCTTGATGAGTTTGATATATAAGGCTATTCAGCGCATCATCATGGACCTAATTAACAAGGATATAGAGAATCTCCAAACTCTAGATCCCATGCAATTTGTTTTTGTGAAAGGTAGATCATGCCTGCTCAACCTGGTTGACTTCTTTGAGTCAGTCACCAGAGCTGTGCATGAGGGCAAGTCAGTTCATACAGCCTACCTCAATCTGGCCAAGGGCTTTGATGCCATTCCCCACTCAGGAATTATTGATAAACTCACCAAACTAGGCATCAACCCCTATATCACTAGGTGGGTTGCAAATTGGCTCACAGATAGAATCCACAGTGTGAAAGTAGCAGACACCAAGTCAGACTGCCGACCAGTCATGAGTGGAGCCGCACATGGATTGGCCCTGGGTCCTCTCCTGTTTGGCATCTACTTCTCAGAAGTCAAGGGCAACATTGAGGGACTCTGGCTGACCATGTTCACAGATGGCTGCAGGCTGGGAGTCATTATTAACTCCCCAAGTGATGTAGACACACTATAGAAAGGCCTCACTGAGACCAATGACTGGTGTCAGAATCATGGTCTTAAGCTTAATGCAAAAAAATACGTTGTCATCCCCTTTGGGAAAAACTCAGTTCCTACTAATTACAACATTGATGGGAGCCCACTGAACACTGAAGATGTTATAAGAGATCTGGGGACACAGGCTGACAGCAACCTTTCCTTCGACCACCACATTGCCACTGTGCTCAGAAAGTCCTTCTATGTGGCACATCTCATTACCAAGGATTTTGTATCCAGGAAGGAAGAGGTCATCATCTCTCTCTACTCTTCCCTCATTAGGCCAGTCATCGAGTATAACACCCCATTTGGCATGTACCTCATTAGACACATGCAACAGCTGGAAAGGTCACAGAAGTATCTCACAAAGAGGATCCTGGGCCTTAAACACATGTCCTACATGGACAGACTCAAAAAACTCCAGCTATTCTCTGTCTCATATCATCTACTAAGAGGTGATCTCTGCTTGATTTACAAAACCATAAATCCATGTCTGACCCAGCTCTGTTAGAAATCCTACATATAAAGAAATCCCAATCCCTCTGCACTACACACTCCAGAGACCTCAACCTCATTACCACAGTCAACAGAACATGCTGGAGGGACAGGTTCATAACCCAGAGACTGCCCATCCTCTGGAATAGACTTCCCATACATGTCAAGCAGAGCACCTCACTGGCCCTCTTCAACAGAAATCTTGATGAGTGGATGGGAAATAGAAAGTTCACCCTGGGGATCACTCCAGTTGCTCTACATGATAGAGGCACTGGGAACTAATGTCGGGTGGCATGATGCCAGGGCACTTCTGTGGGCTAGGGTTATAAAGACTTCAGAGCCATTAGCCTAGTATACACCTATGAACCTATGAAACTCTGCACTACAATAGGAGGCAGAACAGCTGTTGAAATAACAACAGTAATTGCAGCATTCCTGTGCAGCTCGAGTAACTTAGAGGGGAAGAGCCACATAAAAACAAAATACATTCAGCTAGTTGCAGAGCTACCAAAAAGTAACACTTTGACTCAGAAAAAATATAAATAGATACTTTTTCAATCAGTAAGCTTCCTTATAGTACTGCAATACAACAAAACCCAAAACAATTTTAAAAATGGCGAGGCTGCACCACCAGAACTGCAGTTGAAGGGGTCTATAGGGGCTCATGGAGCAAAAAGAGAATGCCAAAAGCCAGGAATTGATTTTAAATTGCACAAGGAATCATGGGAAGGGGGAGAAATTAAAAGAGAAGGGCAAGAGAAAAATAAGAAGGAGGGAGGAGATATTAATCGTAAGACTCCCAGCCAGAGCTGCTCGCAATAAAAACAATCAGTAGTGGAAGAGCAGCCTAGGCGAAATAGTTTTGCATTTAAGGTTTAACTTAAGAAGAGAAAGATGAAAGTAATCAGAAGGAGAAAGGGAAGGAAGATAGTCTGACACAGGAAATTTTAAGGTGGACAGTATGGAAGGGGGAGATCTTAGCTAAGGCGAGGTAGTAGGAAGCTCAGGTAGGGAGGAAAGAAGTCCAATAAAAGAAAGTAGTGGCATTCCAGAGACTAACTAGATGGAGGAAAGAGTATATAGAGGGTTTTAAGGTCTGATGGGAGAAAGGGCAGAACAAATATTGGAGGGACTGTGGAGTAGGTAAGCTGAGTACCTGGTTGATTAGAAGATAGGTAGGGCATTAAAACTGCTTAGAAATAAATTCAGGCTTGAGGGTTGATATCATGGGATGTAAAGCAAAAGATAGAGAGTATGGGTAGGAGGGAGGTAGTTGTGAGCTCTGGTGGTGTGCAGGGAGCCATTTGCAAGGTATACAATTTAACAGTAAGAGTTATCATATGTATAATACAGTGACTGGTTGGCTGGCAACTGTCAGACTCTTGAGGCTTTGCAGACTTCTGTTGTCTGACTAGTTAGTACCATGGTTCTGCTGGATCTAGTAGATATCCACACAAGGTAATGGAGAGGGCCATTGGCAAGGCTGTAGGGAAGCTGGCTGTATGCATAATACAGTGGCTGGTTGGCTGGCAACTGTTAGACTCCTGAGGTTTTGCAGACTTCTGGTGTCAGAATAGTTAGTGCAATGGTTCTGCTGTGTCTAACAGATATCCATGCAAGGTAATTGACAGGGCAGTTGGCAAGGCAGTAGGGAAGATAGCTATACATTTTCAGTCAGTAAGCTTCCTTATAGTATTGCAATACAACAAAACACAAAACAATTTTAAAAACTGCGAGACTGCTCCACCAGAACTGCAATTGAAGGAGTCTATAGGCCCCGATGGATCAAACTAAAGTGTGTTTTTACATTAAAATGGCTAGGACTGCAGTTCTAGTGGGAGTATAAAGGTAGCCTGGACTGTCCAGTTTGGGAAACACACAAAGGGGGCTTAAAGTGAAATGTATTTGATGTATCTAGATAGTACCTTTTCACTTTTGACTAACGAAGTGTGCTTTTACATTAAGAAGACTAGGACTATTATTCTAGTGGCAGTAGTAAAGCAGCCTGGCCAATCCACGTTGGAAAACACACAGGGAGGCTCAAAGTGAGAATTACTTGTTGTAGCTAGTTATTTGATTTGTTACTGCTATCTTTTCACTTTTGGCTAACTACAGTGTGTTTTTATATTAAGAATTCTGGTAGTGTAATGCTAGTGACAGTAGAAAGGTAGACCGGTCTGTCCAAGTTGGGAAACACAGAGGAAGGCTTAAAGTAAGATT
Organism: Protopterus annectens; assembly: GCF_019279795.1. Taxonomy (NCBI): domain Eukaryota; kingdom Metazoa; phylum Chordata; order Ceratodontiformes; family Protopteridae; genus Protopterus; species Protopterus annectens. The sequence continues at coordinate 1,221,071,246 of NC_056743.1, forward strand.
GTTTCATCAGTCAGGGGGGGTTTAGGGACTTAGTTGGGTGTTAGTCTGCACTTGAGAGCTATTTTTGTTAGGTTTTTACATTAAGAAGTTCCAGTATCCAGTATCATTCATCTTATGGCAGAAGGTGTTTACCTGGCCTGACCTACTAGAGTTGCTCATCATCAAACCAAATACCCTAGTCATGGAATACTTTAACTACCCCTCTATAGATTGGGAAATGTACACTTCCTCTAACTTATAGGCACAATGTTTCCTGGAGTTTATCAACACAAACTCACTGGGCCAGATAGTGCACTCTCTAACCAGAGGATCAAACATATTGGACCTAGTACTCACCAACATGGGAGAGCAGTGCACCTCTCCCTATGTCACATCCTCATTGGTGAAGTAGGAACACAAAGTTGACTCCCTCAAAATAAAAATCAACACAGATAACCCAACTAAACCCATAACAGTTGGAGACTATACTAAAGCAAACTGCATCCTATTAAACAACAGTTTGCCAAAATTCACTGCTTCCCGCAGACTCCAAGAACATGGCTACCTATGCAGAATTATTTACAGGAAACCCTGTGCATACATATAAATGGCTGGATTAAGGCCTCCATACCTACCAAAAGTAAGCCCAGATATAATACCAAAAACAAACCACACTGGTGGAACCATTACCTTAACAGGCTATATCCATCGATCAATCCATTCATCCATCCATCCATAGCCCCTTTTTCCCATGTTTGCACATGGGGTCAGGGTGTCACTTCAAAAGTGACAAAAGGCTATATAACAAAGGAAAAAAAATCTTGCTTAAAATCAGAAAGAGCAACCTCATAGAAACAAGAGCTCTCTGATTCAAGTAAACAAGAAACTAAGAAGTCTAATTGGGTCCAACAAGGCCAATTACAAGGTCATGATGGCCTCCTAGGCTAAGGATAATCACAAGGCCTTCTTCAGCCATATCAGGAACCTTAAAGGTAATACTTAACAGTGTTCAGAACTGGTGGTAAATGGCACAACCTTTATTGACCAGGGTGACATAGCAAATCCAATGGCTGATAACTTTAGCTCTAACTTCACATCCCATCCCCCACTACCCCTGTAAAATCACTTCTAGCACATCCCCCAACTATCGACAGGGAGCAGGTCCTGGAGGTGCTTACTAAGGCCAAAACATTGCTTCAATGATCCCTGACAGTATCCATGGTTGCCTACTTCTTCTTTCGGCTTTTCCCAGTTAGGGGTCGCCATAGAGGATCACCTGTCCACTCATAATTAGCAGTAGAGTTTTATGATGTCAAGTTGCCAGCCTGGTGCCCAACCTTCCACGGAAGGCACACACACGCATGCACAGACTCACTCCTAGGGCCAGTTTTAGAGTGTCCAACATGCTAGTTGAATGGAGGGCCACAACAGTCATCCCTCTTCATAAGGGTGAACAATCAATTGATCCCAGGGACTACAGACCCATCAGTCTGACAAGTCTTATATGCAAAGCCAATGAGTGAATTACAATGGAAATGATCATCAAGAACATTGGCAAAATTGCTGTCCCAATTTGGCCTTGTAAAGGGAAGGTCTTGCCTACTTAACCTGCGACTTCTTTGAGAGGGGAGCCATGGCTATGGATGAGGGGAAAATGGTGCACAGCACCTACCTTGACCTGGCTAAGGCGTTCAGTACAATACCCCACTCAGTTATTGTTGACAGACTCTCTGAACTAGGCATAATGGACTACCAGCTGGTTCACAGATAGGACCCAAGAAATCAGGATGAGTGAGACCATCTCCAGCAAGAGACTGGTCAACAGAGGAGTACCCCAGAGCTTCATGTTTGGCCCACGTCTGTTTGGCATCTATTTCTTGGAGGTCAAAGCTAATATCAAAGGTCTCTGGCTCAGCAAGTTTGCAAATGACTGTAAATTGGAAGCTATCATGGATTCATCCCACAAAACCAACATCTTATAAATTGGTCAACGCAAATAGCCATGGATTACTCAGTGCAAAGAAATGCATTATAGTGCCCTTTGGGAAATTGTCTATGGTCCACCAAAGCTAATTACTTCATCAATAAAACTCCCGTAAGAGTTCACCTAATAGTTATGAATCTGAGAACATATATAGACAGTAATCTGGTGTTTGACCAACATGTAGCCAAAATAATAAGAAAATCATTCTTTGTTGCCCAAGTCATAAGCAAGGATATGCCATCCAGGTCCAAGGAAGTACTAGACTCACTCTACTCTACCCTTATCAGACCCATCACTGAGTACAATGCCCTCTTTGGCATGTACCTAACCAGGTACTTGCAACAGCTGGAATATCTTCAAAGGTTTCTCACCAGGAGAATTCAAGGTATGAATACCGTGTCCTACACAGATTGCCTTGAGGTCTTATCTCTGTACTCAGTCTCCTACATGTTATTGTGAGGCAAGCTATCCCTATCATATAAGACATCCTCACATCCGACTTTAAAGGATCTCTTGCACATCTGCAAAACAAACAGCACCAGAAACACTAGATCCAAGGACCTGAACTTTGTCTGCAGCATAAATAGATCTTACTGGAGGGAACAATATGTGTCTCAAAGGATTCCCTGCACTATGGAATAAGCTCCCCATCTACGTGAAGCAGAGTTCATCCCTGACCAAATTCAAAAAAACGTGCTCATTGGATGGAAAATTACAAATTCACACCTGGTCTGACTCCCATGTCTGATAGACAGAGGTCAGCAATGAGTAAATTAATCCCCAACTAACATACCCTGTCCCACATAACCCTTGGCTACCTCTTTACTAACATACCTTACCATATAGGTGTCCAAGGAGCTCAGGGACAAAATTGGGTTGGGTTGAATGGCTAGGCTTGTAAAGACCCTGGTGGTCATTAGTATAACCCTTTGAATCTATGGCATTAATGTGTCCCTTACTTATTACGTCTACAGTTCTATGAAGCCATAAAATACTGTTTGACTGTGTTTAAAGAAAGAGATAACAATATCTTATCTCAAGGCATAATGCAAGGTGCTTTAGTGACTATGTAAGAGAAAGAGGGGTGACTGTGTTTGTTAGCTGTGAAATGTCAGAGGGTTGGTCAGAAACTGGTTAGTTGATTATGAAGGTACTGGTCTATAAGGAAGCTTATTGTGATGAAGAGTAGTGTGAGATACCTTTAGACTGAAAGCAAACAGCAGGTGTTCAAACGCTGGTCATTTTTTAGTTTTGTGAGTGATTTTTAGGGGTTGATCAGAGGGGAATCTAGAATCTCAGTGGTAAGCCTGCTGTAGGCTGGCCATAAAAGGGAGTCAAGTCAGTAAGGATACTGCAGTAATAGAATAAGGTGAGCCATATGAACACTTCTGCAATTGTCAGTAATGCTACATCCATATCCACTTTTCCCCATTTTTGCATATGGGGTCATGGAGTGACTTCAACATTGACAATCATCCAGAGCTAATGCTCACACTGCCAAGTGGCTAGCCCTGTCATGGTTTTTCTTTAATACTACACACACTCATACCCATGGCCAATTTAGTGTGTCCAATTTACCTATTGTAAGTCTCTGGAATGTGGAAGGAAACCAGAGCACCTGATGAAAACCCATATGAAAATAGGGAAGAAGTGCAGACTCCACACAGAAGGCAAACCAGCTGAGAACCGAACCAGAGAACATCTTGCTGTGAGTTGACCACCCTATCGCTGCACCACAGTAATGTATTACACATCATAAACTGACATGCATAGGCGTAGGCTGAACTTTTAGTTCATTCTCCAATGGCCTGCTCAATCCAGCTTGGGGTGATGAGGAAGCTGAAACCTCTCCTATTAGTTAGTGGGCACAAGGCAGAGGATCTAATCCTGAAAGGGTACTAATCCATTATAGCCCATGTGTGTTTGTGTGTGTGTGTGTGTGTGTGTGTGTGTGTGTGTGTGTGTGTGTGTGTGTATATATATATATATATATATATATATATATATATATATATATATATATAGGTTCATAGGTAGGTACTAGGCTATCTGCCCGAGGGCATTTATAAGTCTAGACAGAGTGTGTCGGCTTTCGCCACCCCATTGATTAATTAACTGATCTGATCCTGTGTCAAGCAGAGCCAGTGAAGTGATCCCAGGGGTGTATTTTCTGTTACCCATCCACTCGTCAAGGTTTCTCTTGAAGAGTGTCAGTGAGGGGCTCTGCCTAATGTAGTTTGGAATTTTGTTCCAAAGCATGGGGAGTGTGTGACAGGAATCTATCCCTCCAGCATGTTCTATTTATTGTTGTGGCGAGGTTTAGCTCACTAGAGCACGTGGCTCACAGTGACTTGGATATCTTTAGGTGGAGCATGTCCATCAATTCTGAGTTGGACATGGCTTTGTAAGTCAGGCAGAGACCACCTCTGACTAAGTGATATGCCACTGAGTACAGCCGGAGTTTTTTCAGTTGGGCTGCATAAGACATATGTTTGAGGCCAGTAATCCTCTTCGTGAGGTACTTTTGTGGTCTTTCCAGCTGTTGGAAGTGTCTTGTGAGGTACATCCCAAATGAGGCATTGTACTCTATGATGGGTCTGATGAGTGATGAGTAGGGGGGCACTACAACCTCTTTATTTCTAGATTTGAACACTTTAGTAATTAGATGGGCCACATAGTAGGATTTCCTAACTACTTTGGCAATATGATTGTCAAAGGAGAGATTACTATCTACCTGGGTACCCAGATCTCTTATTACCTCTTCTGTATTGAGGGGGCTTCCACCTATGTGGTAATTCGTGGGTGTTTTGTTTTTCCCAAATGGGATGACTATGCATTTTTTGGCATTTAGCTTGAGGCCATGACTTTGACACCAGGTGTCCGTCTCAGTAAGGCCCTTTTGGATGATGTCCATGTCAGGCGGAGAGTCAATTATGGCTCCCAGTTTGCAGTCATCAGGGAACTTGGTTAGCCATAGTCCTCCTGTGTTTGCCTGTACTTCTGAGAAGTATATGCAGAACAGTAGGGGTCCCAGGACAGAGCATTGCAGGACACCACTTGTGACTGGTTTAGAGTCGGACCTGGAGCCTGCTATTCTTACCGTGTGAGTTCTGTCTGTAAACCAGTTGACAACCCATCTCGTGACTTAGGGGTTTATGTTCAGGCTGGTGAGTTTTTCTGTAATACCCGAGTGGGGAATGGTGTCGAAAGCCTTGGCGAGGTCAAGGTAGGCTGTGTGAACCACCTTTCCTTCTTCTATGGCCTTGGTGACTATCTCAAAGAAGTCAACCAGGTTTAGTAGGCATGATCTGCCCTTAACAAAGCCAAACTGGGTCAGGTCAAGTGTTTGGAGGTTCCCAATTTCTTTGTTAATGAGTTCCATGATGATGCACTCCATAGCCTTGCAGACCAGGCTAGTCAGGCTTATAGATAGTTAGATAGTTACCAGGGTCAGTTGTGGCCCCTCCTTTGTGGAGAGGAATAACTGTTGCTGTGTGTCATTCTATGGGCACGTAGCCTGTGGAAAGGCTGAGGTTGAACAGCGTGTTTAGGTAGGGGGTTAGTTCATTCTGTAGTTCTTGCAAGATGCAGCCTGGGACACCATCTGACCCCATTGATGCTGTGATGTTAAGTTGTCAATCTCGCCTTCATTCTTGCTGGATGGGTTCGGAGCCGATCCTCGGCTCTGACTCGGCACTTGCTAAGCTCGAGAGTCACTTTTACCAGCTCGAGGCAGCCCCATATCCCATGATGCAAGGCGGTAATTACCCAGATCTCGTTTGCGCTAATGAGGTCATCTTTTTTACCAGCTCCTGGTAAGTGATTTTATATTGTTATTTGTGAGGACATTTAGTTCCAATTACCTAAAATTTATTCTTTTTAGTATTTTTAGTGAATCCTTATTCACTTAGCTCCATACCCTTTCTCCTCAACCCTTATTTTTAAGTTCTAGGGTTTTGAGCCTTAGGCCTTACCCTCCCTTACAGTTCCTGTCAAGATTTTTCCTAGGTGTGGGTGTTGTGTTGTGTATTACAGCTGTGTCTTACTCTTCTAAGTTTTTTTATTAGTGTCTTTCTGTCTGAGTGTGTGTGTGTGTGTGTGTGTGTGTATTTAGGACTCAGGCATGTCCAAAGATACTAGGGTCTCAGGTTTCAAGAAGTGTGACTCGTGCTGTCAGAAGATGTCTCTGACAGATGGTCACACTTCTTGTATTTATTGCTTGGGACCCCTACACCTGCAGGACTCCTGTGCTATCTGTCATTCCTTTAGCCAGAGAGTCCTGCAGGAACGTAGAAATAAATTGATCCTCAGGGGTCTCCTTAAGCCTGAGAGCTCCCCGGCAAAGGTCGGCTCCGGGAAGCCCTCTAAGCCTTCCAAGATCCAGGCTTCGGTGTCCAAGTCTGTGGTCTTGGTTCCGACTCCGCCGGAGTCGACATCGGCTCCGTCCGGAGCTGATCCTTCCTTAGTGGAAGCTTCAGTATCTGCGCCGTTTGGCTCCAATACCCTGGCTTCGGCATCTGTGTCGGCTCCGGTTGGAGCCGACACCCTAGCGTCGAAGCATGTCTCGGCTCCGGCTGGAGCCGAGATATCTTTGTCTCCACTCGGAGCCGACAAGTCGTCGGCTCCGCCTGGAGCCGAGGTTTCTTCGGCTCCGATGGCTCCATCCAAAAAGAGGTCTAGATCTCCTTCTTTGGAATCTATACACTCGGCTCCAGCCTCCCCCCTGCTTTCGGTGCGGAGCCATCGGAGCCGATCATCGAGGTCTTCCAGGCTATCAGAACATGATTTAGAGAGAGTGGTGAGTAGGCTGTTGAAATCACAGGCACTAACTCAAATGCTCCATAGCCTGTCTCAACAGACGACCGCTATTCTACACCCTCCTGAAATTCCTCCTTCGACTCTCCTACAGAGTTCGGAACCGGAGTTTATTGGTACCGTGACTACTGCGGCTTTGGAGCCGATATCACACCTTTCGGCTCCGTCGTCCTCGACTCCTATCTCCTTCTTGAGACCTTCCTTGGAGGGATCCGGGCATCGGGCTTCCCTGGTCGGTTCCGAGGGGGCGAGTGGCATCGGACCCTTGTCCGACCCCGTTCTCCCTCTCGGAGCTTTGGCCTTGGTGAGCTTGGCCCCGACATCTGCTTCGGAGCCTTCCCTTTCGGTGGGACCAGGGATCCCTGTTTCTTCGGAGCGGGATCTCTCGGCCCTCCCTGGGAGGGGAGCCTTCGAGGTGATGAGGAGTGTGCTAGCCCCTGAGCTCAGTCAACAGTCGGTTCCTTTAGCTCTTCGCTCTACGGTGCCTGTAGATACCTCTTCCCGCTCTCTTGCTCCCGGACCCAGAGATCCATCGCCCCAGGTCTCCCCATTGGGAAGAACTTCCTCTTCCGAGGTTTCTCCTGATCCTTCAAGTGAACCCCCACGCAAGAGGACCTGCAAGAGGAAGCATTTAGACTCCCCTGAGTCTACAACATTGGATACCGATTTGGATGAGTCGGAGGGGTCCCCAAGATCCCCCTCTGAGGATGTCTCCTTTTCAGACATCCTTGAGCTCCTGAAACAGAGGGGAACTGGCCCTCCATTAACCCCTCCGAGGATGAATCGGTATACCTGGAGGCTTTTGGATCTCGACCCTCCACCTCCTGGGTTTCTCCGCCTTTCGACCCTCTCATGGAGGTCATAGCTCGAAAGGCGTGGGCATCTCCTGATTCGGTGGAACCAGTCCCCAGGAGACCTTCAAAATTTATTACGGCCCCCGCTGAAAAGCAGTTTCTTACTAAAGGTGTCCCGGTTGATGCCATGGTGGTGGCGGCCGCCACCAAGAAGGAACTTGCAGATCCTTCCGTACCAGTCCATCCTCCTAACAAGGAGTCTAGGACCATGGACAGGTATGGTAAGCGGATGTTTTCCTCAGCGACCTTTGCTATGCATTCGCTGAATTATTTATGTCACTTCACCAGACTTCAAAGGGACATCCTTAAAGAATTAGGTGAAGTAGTACAGGATCCTTCAGCAGCAGGAGCTCAGGAAAAGATTGCTTCTCAGCTGGGAATCCTTAATTCCATAACCAACTCCTCCGTGCGGCTCATTTCTTATGCAGCTGATAGGGTGAGTAGAGCTGCAGGCACAGGAGTGGCTCTCAGACATCAGTCCTGGATGCAGCTCTGTAATTTTGCAGACCCTTTTAAGGCGTTCTTCACAAACTCTCCCTTTGATGGGTCAACATTGTTTGGCCCTCAGGTGAAGGACACTTTGACCAGGTGTGAGCAAGACGGCAAGACTCTTTCTGCTGTAGGAGTCCATTTCTCCACCCCTTCTAGGTCTTATCCCAAAGGTCAGAAGGGGGGAAAGATGTGGTTCCGAAAATCTCAGGGAGTCACGCCGGACGCACGTGGTCAGTTTACCCCCAGAGGCAGAGGGGGTAATAACAATAGATGCCACCCTAGGGGCAGAGGGGGTCCGCAGAACCAGGGCAGTAGACAGCCTCTTTCTGACAAGCCCTTCCAGCATCCCTGAGGTGTTGCCCGACTGTCCACCCTTGGAGGCAGTCGGGGGGAGATTGTCGCTGTACCCAGAAGCCTGGTTTTCCCTCTCTCAAGACAGATGGGTACAGTCGATCATATCCGAGGGTTACAAGATTCCTTTCGAGGAAAGCCCCTTCCCTCAGAAAAGTTCCCTTCCAGACGTTCCACCCGGTCTAAGGGAAATTGCAAAACTAGAGGTTTCAAAGCTTCTAAAAAAAAGGGCCATCCAGCCAGTTCCAACAGACCATTTAGAGTCCGGAATCTACTCAAGGTTCTTTTTGGTTCCCAAAAAGACGGGAGACTGGAGACCAATATTAGACCTCAGCAGGCTCAACAAGTCTGTCAAAAAGACGAGATTTCGGATGGTCACACTTCAATCGATTTTGCCCTTTCTGGGCAAAGACAACTGGATGTGCTCCATAGACCTTCAGGATGCATACTATCACATAAAAATCCACAGACACTCCAGAAGGTTTCTCCGCTTTTGGCTGGGGACCAGTCATTTTCAATTCAGAGCCCTGTCCTTTGGTCTCACTACAGCCCCCAGAGTGTTCACCAAATGCATGGCAGTGGTCACGGCTCACCTGAGATGTCAAGGATTCCAGGTGTTTCCGTATCTCGATGACTGGCTCCTCTCAGCTACCACCAGGCATCAACTTCTCCAAGCCAGAGATTACACCCTACGTCTCTGCAGTCAGTTGGGAATTTCGATAAACTTCAAAAAGTCCTCCTTATCGCCCTGTCAATCTATTACCTTTATAGGCGCAAATCTAGACACTACTCGGATGTCAGCAAACCTAACAAGTCAGAGAATCCTAGATATCCAAAACCACGTTCAGATCATCCTTGCCAGCAAAAGGGTACAAGCTAGGTTGGTCCTGAAAGTGTTGGGCCTCATGGCGGCTGCCATCACACTTCTTCCTCTGGCCCGTTTTTACATGCGTCTCCTACAATGGATGTTGTTCACACAATGGTCCTTCCAGCAGCTTCCCATGCGTCACAAGATCCTGGTGACACAGACCTGCAAGAACCATTTATCCTGGTGGATTTCCTCTCCTCTAGTCCATCAGGGCAGACCATTTGTTCCCCCGGCCCCAGTAGCCACGGTCACTTCGGATGCCTCCCTGATCGGGTGGGGGGGGGCATTATCAGGGCAGGATGGTTCATGGCACATGGCAACCATTCGAATACCACCTGCACATAAATGTCCTAGAGATGAGAGCAGTGCTTTTAACGTTGCAAGCCCTCAACGACTTTCTTCCCTTAGGAACTATTGCAGTTCACACGGACAACATGTCCGTGGTGTGGTACATCAACAAGCAGGGCGGAACCAAGTCCTATCCCTTGTGTCGAGAGGCTCTCAGACTTTGGCAATGGGCGATCTCCTCTCATCGGTTTCTGGTAGCAACGCATACCCTGGGAAAACCAACATAATAGCGGACAGATTGAGCAGAGCTATACTCATGCCTCACGAATGGTCTCTCAAGCAATCCATAGTGGAGGAGATTTTTCAGAAGTGGGGCCGCCCATGCTGCGATCTTTTTGCTACTCCTCAAAACAGCAAATGCCCAGACTTCTTCTCTCTCTTCCCACTTCCGGGCCATCCCCCCAGAGACGCTCTTACCCAAGATTGGCCCCGGGGACTCCTTTATGCTTTTCCTCCCTTTCCGTTGATACCACAGGTAAAGGTTGAGGTTGAACAGCGTGTTTAGGTAGGGGGTTAGTTCATTCTGTAGTTCTTGCAAGACGCAGCCTGGGACACCATCTGGCCCCATTGATGCTGTGTTTTTGGCTTTTGAAAGGGCTGTTTTCACCTGTGCATCTGTGATTTCTGGGACACTACACTTTTCCAGTATTGTTGTGGGCCCTTTTGGGGTGAGAGGGGGGTGAAGTCTGCACTGAATCTATCTGCCAGGATGTTGGCAATATCAGTAGGTTCAGTATATTTTGTGCTATTTTGCACTAGTTCAGTGCATATCTGTGAGTTGCCACTTAGATTCTTAACATAGCTAAAGAAGGTGTTTTGGTTATCTTTTGAATCCTTGGCTATTTTTCTTTCGAAGTTAGCCTTGTATGATTTTATGAGGGACGTTAGTTTTTTACTGATACTGATACTGATTAGGGATACCTTTCCTTCTTGGGATTTGCTTTTTTTCTGAACTAATTTCCTCTTTCTATTGTATAGCCTGTTTATGGTGGGGGTCCACCAGACTGGTTTCTTTCTCTTAGAAGAGTAAGTCTTGGTTTTGCTAGGGAAGGCGTGATCCATGCATCCATGTAGGTGCTCATAGAGTGCATTTGTAAAGGTTTCTGCATCTTGGGCAGCATTATCCTTTAGCGTGGGGGCTATGAAACTTACCGCCTCTGTCTTAAGTAATGTGAAGTTTGCTTTAGAAAAGTTTTTACTGTGGTTTACTTAGTTGGGGGTGGGAGTGGGGTGTGGATATCCAGAGTGATTAGTTTATGGTCTGATCAAACCAGTGACGGGTTGACCTCCGGTGTGCAGCACCTGTCGCCCATGCTGGTGATGACCAGGTCCAATATGTTTTCACTTCTGGTATGGGAGTTTACCAGCTGATCCAGGGCATTTGAGTTGATGAATTCCAGGAAGCACTGAGCCTGGGAGTTTGTACTCGAGTAGTTTTCCCAGTTAATGGTAGGGTAATTGAAATCGCCCAATATCAGGGTGTTCAGTAGGACCTTCATGTTTTCCAGTGTCTCCAGAAAGGTGGAGTGGTGGTCCTGGGTCATGGAGGGTGATCTGTAGCAGGCCACAATTTGCATTGCAGATTTGCCTGATGTTAGTTGCACATGGATGATCTCAGAGGTATCATGCTGCACCACTAACCTGGAGATGTAGGTATCCTTAATGAATACGGATACACCTCCTCTTTTTGTGTTTCGGTACGTGTTCTGTGGCCAAAACGCGTTGTATGAGTTGTAGCCCAATAGCGCTGGGGTGCTCTCTGGAGCCTTGAACCAGGTTTCAGTTACTGCACAGATAACTTTTTCCATACTGAGGAGTGCTTCAAGAGCGTGCATTTTGAGACTTAAACTCCTGGCATTGATTAGCATAACCCTCAGTTTTTTGTTAATTGTGCTGTTTATGGAGGTGGGTTTGACTTTTGAGCCTTGCCTAAAATAGGCACTATGGGGGCAGCAACAGCCTTGGCCAGTATTCAAAAGCCTAGGGGTGACAGGTGCAAGCCGTCTCTTGTGAAGCAATGCGGCTTGTCAAGCATGTCGTCCCAGGCTGACAGACACTGGATCCCCTTTGAATGACACCAGAAGCTTAGCCAATTGTTGAAATTGATAATTTTTTTCTTTATACTGAGGTATCATTCTTGGTGAGAGCAGGATGCTACTCAGGGTCAGGGTCATACCAGCCTCATCTACATGATCAGAGAGCTCTTCCATGTCTCTTTTCATGTAGTCCAGGGAGGTACATCTCAGGTCATTCACACCAACATGAACAATGACAGAGTCATATTTGTACTTGTTTTGGAGTGACCTGAGTGCTTGTGTTATGTGGCGGATTCTGGCTCCCGACAGGCAGCAAACAGTAGCCTTCTGCTTGTCCAGCCTTTTAATGGGACGTCAGTGTGCCTGACTATAGAGTCACCTATTACTAGTGTGTTAGGTATGTTATTTCGCCTTAAGGGCTGTGATTGTGCGGCATACTGATTTTGTGTTTTATGTGTTGTCTGGTTTGTGATGGGAGGTGCAGGTTGTTTGGCTGTCTGCTTTGGTGGTCTCTGATGCTTTTGCAGATTTTTATTTAGAGCCTCCGAGTATGATTTTGTGTATTTATGTGTAATTTTTGCCAGTGCTGGTTTAGTAGGTCTATGTGTGACTGGAGGTGTGGTGCAAGTGTTAACCTTCTCCTCTTGACTTTCTGTTCCAGTCTTGGGTGGAGACAGCTTAGCCTCCAGTTTGGCTGTATAATTGCATCTCTCGCATATGTTAGTGTTTTGTGGTAGGAGGAGAGGGTTGTCTGTGTACATGAGGCAGTTGTAACATTGCCTCAGGATGCCCAGATTCACCAGCTGGACTGAAGAGTACGCCTGAAATTGCCCTTTGGTCATGTCTGAATAGTAGGGTGAGCTGCTTAGTCACTTGGTTGGTGAGGGGTGAATGTCTGCTGGGCAATCAAGTGTCAGGGTGTATTAGTGCTTGCTATTAGGTCTGAGCAAGTGCTGGGCTGTAGGATGCTTTTTGAGTGCTTAGATTGAGTTAGACTAGTTTCAAGGGAAAACTGAAGAGGAGACTTAGTAGAGCCAGGAATAATTTAACCCTAGCTAACTGGCGCTGCCCAGCACGCAAAACCTTGCAAATGCGGTTTTCATAGCAGGGAAATGAAAGAGTCAGAAATTAGTCCAAAATGGCCAATAAACTACTAACTTCTGGGCTGGAACCACTCCTCCAGGGACAGATAGGCTGCTCAAAGCTCCCCTCTCTCACAGATGAACAAAGAAACTTCCTTCTATCCAAGTAAAGTATGGGCAACTCAGAAACTTGTAACACAGCCCTGAATTCAGCACTAGCCTGAAAACTGGACTATACTAGCTTAGAAAGGTGGGAAACAAGGAATTTTTTTGTTTAGATATACATCTCTCTCTCTCTCTCTCTCTCTCTCTCTATATATATATATATATATGGGAATGTGTCAGATCGACAAAACCACACTTCTGCAACGACCAGATCACTGAGTCCACATCGTTGATGGAGATCACCGACAATGGTGAGTAGTGCGGAATGGGATGTATTCCCATTTCTGCAATGTGGTGCGATCTCAGAGTTGGTATATCTAAGTGGGGGGGGGTGTGGGGCACAGGGCGGCTTGCCCCCCTGCTATACATATGTTACTTTTTGTTTTTTAGTTGTATTGCAGAAATGGGAATACATTCCGTCCCATAATACTTATACTTACCATTGTCGGGGATGTGGTGTTGGGGATGTAGTCTCTGTGAATTGGTCGTTGGGGAAGTGTAGTTTCGTGGATCTGATATGAATCCATATATATATATATATATATATATATGTATATATATATATATATATATATATATATATATATATATATATATATATATATGTATATGGGTCTACCTGATAACACCGACACGCCAAAACACCGACAATGTCACATGCCCGACAAACCACAATCCCGACAATCAACAAAACAAATACCTTTCCCGAAAAACACACACACAACACAAGCACACCAAAAACCTTACAAACCTACACTAAACTTTACATACACAACTATCTATGCACTAATCTTAACCCAAACCCTAACCCTAAGGTCCGTCACTATCGCACACTTACCTTACCCGCACCCTAACCCTAACTCACTTAATCTACCCCAACCCTTAAGTCTGTCACTATCGCACACTTACCTGCACCCTAACCGTAACTCACTTAATCCACCTCTAACCCTTAAGTCTATCACTATTGCACACTTACCTTACCCGCACCTTAACCCTAACTCACTTAATCCGCCCCTAACCCTTAAGTTCGTCACTATCGCACACTTACCTTACCCGCACCCTAACCCTAACTCACTTAACCTGCCCCTCAACCTAACGTCCGTCACTATCACACACTTACCTTACCCATACCCTGACCCTAACGTCCGTCCCTATTGTGCACTTACCTTAACATGTCGGTGTTCTCAGGGTCGGGATTCTCAACTTTCGGTCTTCTCTGTTGTCAATCTTCCAGTGTCGGTTATCTCATTGTTGTTCTTCTCAGCTTTCAGCATGATCAGGTAGACATATATATATATATATATATATATATATATATATATATATATATATATATATATATATATATCTTTATATTACACACACACACTTACTCTCATGTGATGTGCATACCTGTAATCAGTTTGAAAGATCACCAGTTCTGCTGTTTTGGGGATTTATTTATTTATTTATTTATTTAACATTTGTTAACCGGGAAAGTCCAACTTGGAATGAAGCCAATTTACACTGGAGACCCGGGGAGAAATGCTCCAGATGCATGTTTTTGTAATGTGGGAGGAAACTGGTGCACCCGGAGGAAACCCACATGAACGCAGGTAGGACATGCAGACACCACACAGAAGGCATCCCAGACGAGAATCCAACCAGAGAACCTCTTGCTGTGAGGCAACAATGCTACCGCTACACCACTGTGCTGTCCAAGCAAGGATGTTTGGGATGTGAGAAGAAGCTAGAGCACCTAGTGAAAAGCCATGCAGATGAGGAAAGACATGCAGACTCCACAGAGAAGGTCACCCCACTGAGAACCAAACTGGACCACAAAATGCTGTGAGGCAATACTACCAGCCAGTGTACCACTGGACTGCCCTAGTGGAGTCTCACTATTGTCACATACTTTTCTGTACTAGGAGGTCTACAGTGTCGAAGGGGGCAGAACAGAGGTGCAGATCTTACTACCGAGCTGAAGACTTCCTGTATCAACGTCTGTATAGTAATGAAGGCTTAAAAAGAAACAGATTTGCAATTTCAAAAAGAGATTTTTTGGAGTACTACAGTACGGTGTCATCTATTACTAAACAATGAACGTGATTTAGCAAATGTAGGGCATAGTGTTTGAAATATTGTAATAGCAGAGGTCCCAGGACTGTGCCTTTAATGTAATGAGTAGGGAGTGTGAAACCTAGCCAGGTCATCACACAGACTACATTCTGTCAGCAATATGTCTGAAGAAATTGGCTTGTGGTATTGGTTCATCTATTATAGTAGGATATTCAATGGAATAGAATTTGATGGCTGACTGCATCAAAGGCCTTGAAAAGTCCAAAAAGATTGTCCTTACTAATTGACTCATATGATATCTAATTTATTGTAAATATGATTGGTGAAGGCGAAATGAGCAGCTTCCATGCTGTATGCTTGGCAAAATCCATGCAGGACAGGTGCGAATAAATTATGGTCAAGCAAATGCTTAAGTAGTCATTGGTAAGTATAGAATGACAATCGGTCTGTACTGGTTCAAGTTTGTAGGTAGACCTACTTTGTAGAGAGGGACTATATGGATTGTAGAGAATAACTGAGTTTAGTCAGACATTTTGTGGTGAAGTTATTTATACCTTTCTATGAGCTCAGATCTCATTGTTCAGGGTTACTTTTGTAAGTTTTCCAGATATTAGTATGCTGAGTTAGAATGCTTATTTTTACCTAGGAGGCATTTGTGAGGCTATCTATGTTCTGCAGACACATAAAATGTACCCTAGTCATTAAAGTGGCAAGTTTGGGCTTTGGTATGCAAGACACAGATGAAAGAAATGGTTATGTTACCACTCACTCATAAATCAAGGTCACTGTGACTGAGAAGGGTGTTTTGAGTACATAAACAGTTATGCTTGTATTCTGAAGCAATTTGGTAGGGTGCAGTCTAGTTGTAGCATGATATCTGTCATGCAATGCTTACAATATATGAAGGTGCCACAAAACAAGACTATGCAGGCCACAGTATAACTGTCATGCAAAGCTAACACACAGATGAAGTGAAAAGGGATTTATAATGGGACACAGACTTCTGCTGAGTAAAGGATACATAACTCTGGGAAAACAAAGACAAATATGCAAAGCACAATAGATCTACTGAACGATAAGAACACTTTAAGAAGCATCTACGCCTGGCAAAAAAAAAAAAGGAATAAGCAGCAGCAATATGAAAGGTGAGTCACTTACATCTCATTTTGATCTGTTGTGAGATTTCAATCAGCTCCATCTCAGTTGGCATGTAGCCCATTGTACGCATGCAGTCCCCCAGGTCCTTGTAGCTGATGTATCCATCCTGATCAGTATCAAACTCTTTAAAGGCTTCTAGCAACTCTAAATGGGCGTGATAAAACAGATAATGAGATTAATGAGTGATGTGCAAAATGTTAATAAATCGTGTTTACATGGACAAACACAGTTACTGTCCCCCCACTACATTTTGCTGAAAACATTCTGACACACAAGGCTAGCAAAATCCATAATGACCTATGTCAGTGTTATGTAGCAGTTAAAACTGGGACCACTGCAGAAGGCAGAATCATAAAATTGTGAAATTTTAATAATGAAGCCATGGTGCAAAATTTTAAAAATGTGTAACTTTCTATTGTGGTGTGTTTTGCACTCCTTACTCACTCACCGCACCACACACACACACACACACACACACACACACACACACACACACACACACACACACACACACACACACACACACATTTTATCTCTGAGACCATATTACTGCAGGGAGTATATATTGTTAACAGATGATCAAACAACATTTTTTCTATCAGCTCTGCAATTCAATAATTCAGAATTAGAAATTGTTTAGCAGTGCAGTTAATATTACTACCAGTCGCTACTTGACTTAGCTTGGTAGTGATAGCAATGCTTCCAATGATGCTGTATGCCATTGTAGCTCAGTTGAAAGTATAATCCTGTCTGTTTAATCAGTTTCACATAATAATTGCTTACACATATCTGTTGCAGAATAGTTCTTCAGATGACATTTCCCATGATTCCCACCATAACTGCAGATCTGTGGAAACACTGCCCATGATTCTTAGAATTATTGTGGCTGAATATGCCACATTATTTAAAATGCCTTATATGACTATGACTCCGCACAGTATCATATTTTTCTGCAGCTAATGAAGATGATTGGCTTAAGTGAATGCAGTTTTGATGACTGCCTTTAGGAATGCCCCTGTTCTATTCTGACCCAGTAAGGTAGCCAAGAGACATTTAAATCATTTTAGTCACATCCAGCAGAATTTTCGGAACCAGGTACCTCCTGACTGTGGTTAATAAGAATCCTAAAAGTTTCCAAATTCAATATTATCTTCTATAATGTGCCCAGCAGCTAACAACCTTTCAAGGACCAAATATGGGTGCTGAAATCATAGGGCAAGGGGCAGTCCAAGCACCACTCACTTTCCACAGCCACATCAGTTTTGCTCTTGGTTGCTCTGACTCCTTGGCTTAAAAAAAATTAAAACAAAACAACTCTATTGCAAAAAATAAAGAGACAGACATGTTTTATCGAAATCAACTTGCTTTTTTTATTTTCTGTTAATATAGTTGATTAGGAATTATTATTATTTTTTTCATTATTGTTGGCTAATGCTGCAGTTTGTGCCCCACCTGCATTTGCATTTTTTTGGCTGGCTGGATTGTGCAGTGCTGCTATTTACTACCAAATACAGATGCAGTTGCATTGCATGTACCAAGTATTGTACTACTATTGCTCTGCACAGGGCTCCCAAGAGAGTTGGTTTAATCACCTTATTATTATTATTGCCTTATGTGTAAAAAAAATAAATAAATAAATAAACAGCTACATGGGCATGTCAGATCGCTCTCCCCTAGGGCCTATTCCATCCAGGGGGCATGGATTGTGATAGATTTCATAAATAGGTTTACTGAGGATAGAACTGACTATAACTGATACCTTTCAGTTGTCCTTAATTTCTCAGAACATCTCTGATTTATTTTGCTCCACATTTTTGGTCTGTACCTCATAAGAACTGTGAATCTTTGATATATCTTTGAAGACTGCTAACATTAAATAATGACAGACCTCAGACTTACATACTTAATATTCTACACAAATACCAGTGATAATGTAAAACCTGTAATTCAATGAACTTTCTAAGTCCATTATAAAAAAGGACTGTTAAACATTTGTTACAGATTATCAGCCTTTGCATCCCCCACCACTTTTAACTTTTATTTTAGTCTCTGGTTGTTCTATCAAAATTTTGAGAACTATGGCAAATGTTCTTGTTTTAGTGAGCAGGGTGTCCTGTGTACTGAGGTCAAAGTAAAGTGATTATCCCTGCAGCAGTAACTTGATTTACATTGCTGTGAATATCTCACTTCTAATTTTGGTGATTATAGGTGACCACCAGAAGTGGTTACCGGTTGGAGGCAGGCAGGATATTAAAGCAAAGGGCAGTTAGGATGATCACAATTAAGGGATCATTGCTGTGGCTTGGTTGGGGGCTGGTGGGAAACAGCATAGCATAGTGTTTCCAAACTGAAATACATGTGTAGTGATTGGTTTTTAACTTTTTTTCTGGCAAGAATCCATATAGAGCTTTGGGTAGTGCTAACAGTACACACTGCCCACATCATCATAACACTTGTATTTTTTTTTAATGTTTACAAAAGATGATAAAGGAGATTATGAATTCTGTAGTTGCACATGAAATAACTTACTGTAGCTATAATTTATGCCCTGTAGCTGCACGTGAAGTAGGTTACTGTGGCTGTTATTTCACCATTTTTGGCAATCACATGTGAAAGGTGATTGCCATAAATGGCTAGGTATGTGGGGGTGGGGTTTGAGTATGAAAGCAAAGAACAATTACATGAATTATGCAAAACAGCCATTGACATGGATAGGCAGGGGAGACTGAGAATGGACACTGGTTACTTGTAACAAGCAGAGAGGTGATCTGCATGCTAACTTAGCTCACCTTTCCCACAAATGGTGTGATGCCCCCCGAGGATGGTTATATTAGTTAATGAGGTGTAGGGACCAAAGCCCGTTACAACACCCAAAGCAGACTTGACAGAAACCTATGACAGTTATGGAGACAGAAAAGTGAAATGTGCAAAACAGCTATGGCAAATCACAGTAACCAACTCCAAAAGCATTATACACATTCAGGAGAATGAAGTTAAAATAAATTATTGTGCTCATTTTTTTCGCTTTCCTCACAATCAAAAATAGAGATGTACATAGAGGTGTACATAGAAGGTGGATGCCTTTATAGGAAAGGGAGTAAGAAGGTGTACTTCATGTCAAAACACAGGGTCATTACATGAAAATTATCAGAGTATGGCTTGTCAAGGAGTCAATGTATGCATCTAACAGCAGTAAGTTGAAATATGGTACTGTGGCTGGTATGTTTTTATTATCTTCACATTGCAACATTAGAAGTTTACTGAACGTGGATATCATTTTTGAGGCCAAGTGATACATGAATGCAGACAGTTGTTACAGGCTTATGTGTGATTGATTATTGACATGGTTTGTTGGGAGGGCAATATCTATAAAAAGAGCAACATGGTGATTATATTTCTGTGATTCCATTAAATTCAAAGATATTATACCCTTTCAGAAGAGGTATATTCTACTGAGAAATTATGTATGTGTTTTGTACCAAAGTACATTATTAGATGTCCTTGAATGTTTACATTGTGAACTGCATTCAGGAAACTATCATATAGCTTCTTATACATAGCTAGCAAATTCAACATTTCCAAGGGCTTTTGCTGTCACAGTTTGGCACAGTGCTTGGTTTCCATAAGTGTGCAATTTGACCTCTGCACAAAAGGCCAGGGATGGTGATTTATGAACTCAAATGGAATTTACAAGATCATCACTGATTGATTACTGGCATGATTGGGGGAGGGGGTAGTATCTATTAAAGAGCTACATGGCCATTATATTTATGTGGCTTCTTTGCAGTCAATGGCAGTGTATTGTCTCAAAAGGGTACATTCCACAGGGGCAGTATATGCTTGGAACAAAGTTACATTATTAGAAGTCCCTGAGTTTTTTTATTGTAAACTTCTTTGTGGAACTGACATATGGCCTCTTATATACAACTAGTAAATCTAGCAAATCAGAAGGGCTTTGTTGCAACAGTCTGGCATTATGTTTGGTTTCCTACTGGAGGCTATTTGACTTCTGCACAAAAGGGCTTCAGGCTGACACATGAAAGCAAACAGATGTTATAGAATCAGTTTTGAATAATTATTGATATGGTTTGTCAAGGGGGACAGCAATAAAGAGCAATATCATCATTATAATTATGCAATTCCTTCACACTCAAAAGTAGTATACTCTCTCAAAAGCAGCAAATTCCATTGGGACAGTATGAGTGTGTTCTGTATAAAGATATCATATTAGAAGTTCTTCAATGTTTTTATTGTGAACTGTTTTTGGGGAGCTGACAAATGGCCTCTTACACACAGATAGTAAACCCAGCATTTTTGAGGACTTTTGTTGTCACAGTCTGACACTATATTTGGCTTCTTCTTGGGGGGGGGGGCTATATGACCTCTACAAAAAGAGTAGGGGGCAGTGATTATAAAAGCAAATGTCAGTTTCTTGATCAATCTTGATTATTGAAATGGTTTCCTGGGAGGTGAGTATCTGTGATAGAGTTATATAGTATTCTAGTTATGTGATTCTTTCACAGTTATAGGTAATGTGCCCTCTCAAAATGCACAATGTATGCATTATACTAAAATACCTTAGTAGGAGTCCCTGATTTTTTTTTTTGTCAACTGTTTTCGGGGAGCTAACATATACTCTCTTATGCACAGCTAGCAAACACAGTGTTTCACAGAGCTTCTGTTGTTACTAATCTGGCAAAAAGGGCACATTAAGCATAAATAAAGTAAGGCAACTGCATGTTTCATGCAAAGTGCTGTGTTTTGGCATAACTACGACTTCATATTGCATCAAGGGCATAACTAGAGTTATTTGAAGTATCTCAAAGTGTGTACAAGTGTTTTTAGTGTGTGCTTATTACTGTGCATGTATTCTGAAGAGTTTATATGTGTGCAAAGTGCAACTGTTTCTTGAAGTGCAGTCAGTATAGCCATTTCGAAAGGTTTCTTGTGCTGGTTATGCCTATTCCTAAAGTGTCGTCATTACAGAGTGTTTCTTGCACTGTAAAGAATTGCCTAGCAAAATACCGCCATTTTGGGGAAATTTCAGTGGGCTGTGTACTCTTTATTCTCAAAGTACAATTCGAAATGTTTCTGAATCTGAACTCCTTCTGCCCAGTTCATTCACACCATGCAGTTATTTCAAAGATTTGATTTCTTGCAGTACAGCAATTTCAACTTCCGCCCAGTTTATTCACACTGTGCAGTTATTTGCAATGTTTCTTAAAATGATGATAAAGTACTTTAGCAGTACAGCAATTTCAAGAGTATTACAGTGCCCAAGAGACTTATTTCGCAAATTCAGTTATTCAGAGGCTTGTTGTTCTATTGGGCAAAGTTACAAATACTGGCATAAATTTCCGGCATATGTGTATATATGTGTGTGTTCATGCATATTTGTAAAACCCTTCACTGGTATGTATTAATATGGCAGCCAGATTTTGAAAGTCCTTATCACTTGTATTTGATCAGAATATTGGAGAGAATTGGAGAATATTTGAGCAAGACTATGATATTTTTATACAAGCAGCTTATTCAGACAAAAATGCATGCATCAGGGCATTCATTTTGCTAAATCTAGCTGGGTCAGAGACCATTGAAAGAGAGCGTTCATTTGTGTATGCACCAGCAGTATATGAGGGAGAAGGTGAAAACTGTCATATCATTGTAAAGGCTGAATCAAGGGAAGACCTCAAGTGTTTGAAGTGCAAATTCAGGGAAATGTGTAACCCCCAGATAAATATTACATTAGAGAGGCATTTGTTTTACACAAGAGATCAGAAACCAGGGGAAACTTTTACAGCTTATATTACTGACCTGAGAAACAAAGCTAAAATGTGTCGGTTTGGTGACTTAAAAGATGAGTTAATAAAAGACAGGCTCATGTGTGGTATTAATAGTGCTGCTGTGAGAAAGATTTTGCTTCATGACAGTGATTTAAAGCCATAGAGATTTGTCAAACCCATAAAGTTGCAAAAAAACTACAAGTATGCTTGCAAGTGACAAGAGCATGGTTTCAGCAGGTTCCAGAGCAAATGTAGATAGCATGCAACACATGGCAAATAGAAGTAGACCTAAGCATATGGCAGCAACAGCCACTGCTGACTCATGAGGGAAACCATGTAGTTTTCCAGCAAGTTCCAAGAAAGGTGTACATTCAGTGCAGTACAAGTGTGAATCAGCAAAACTCAAGTCCAGCTTTATTGTTAACTGTCGCAATTGTGATGCCAATCATGAGTCTAAAAGAGAGAAATACTTAGCATTTGATCAGCAATGTCAGAAGTGTAAAAATTGAACCATTTTCAAACATTTTGAGAATCAAGTAAACCCCACACAGTTGCAAAGAAGGGTCACTCAAAAAGCAAATTGTTCAAGTAGATGGTGCAGTGGTGCAGCGGTAGCATTGTCACCTCACAGGAAGAGGTTCTCCAGTTTGATTTTTGGCCGAGGTGCCTTCTGCATGGAGTCTGCATGTCCTGCCTGCATTTGTGTGGGTTTCCTCCAGGTACTCTGGTTTCCTCCTACATTACAAAGACATGCGTCTGGAGCATTTCTCCCTGGGTCTCCACTGAAAATTGGCTTTGTTCCAAGTCAGACTTTCCCAGTAAACAAATGTTAAATAAATAAAAATAAAATGAAACTGCAATTCTGTTTTCTATGTAGATGGTGTATCAGTAACTGGTGAAAGAGTTGATGTAGTGAATTTGTTGGCAAAGAGCAAGGTGTTTTGTACTGTCCAGATCAATGTTAAATCCACTGAGCTTAAAGTAGACACTGGTTCAAAGTGTAATGTTATATCAGCAGACACATTTGCTAAAGTGAGAACTAATGAGCAACTCAACATGGCCAGTAGTGCAAAACTTGTTGCTTAAGGAGGTGAAGAAATTCAAACTGAAGGTTCATAATGCTTTCATGTTATTTGGCTAACAACTGTTACAGCTTGTTAGTCTATGTAGTTCAAAGACCTGTCCAGTCATTATTGGGTCTCAGAGACAGTTTGAGATTAAATCTGCTTTTTTTAACCAAAGCGTAGTGTACCACCTGAAGTGCAAACCTATTTTCCTTACAGAGATGAGATGTTGATGGAAGATGGCATTATTTTCAAAGGTCCTAAAATTGTTGTTCCTGCTTCCTTACAACATGAATATATCCAGATTTTGCATTGTGGTCACCCAGCTTCTGCAACTATTAAGAGAAGGGCGACAGAACTAGTATTTTGGCCTTCATTACTAAAGGACATTGATAAAGTACTTTCTTCTTGTTCAGTATGCATTAGTACTAAACCGCATTTACAAAGAGAACCACTTCAGTTAAGTCAAGTTCCTGAACTACCTTGGTCAACAGTAGCCACTGATATATTCGAGTGAAACAATCAGCATTAATTAGTATTGGTAGACTCTTATTTGAACTAGTTTGAGATTGATCTACTACCTAATCTAACATCCACTACTGTTAATATTAAGTTGAAACATCATTTCTCAGTCCATGGTAGTCCACACAAAGTTATTTCTGACAATAGTACTCAATTTACTAGTCATTTATTTCAGAAATCTGCAAGAGAATGGGACTTTGTACATGTTACTAGCAATCCTGAACATCCACAGTCAAATGGACTAGCTGAACATACAGTGCAGAGTGCAAAGCAATCACTTGAAAGGTCAAAGCAGGATAATACTGATGTCTTTTTGAATGTACTTAATTTCAGAAACATACCCTGTAACGATATACTTGGCTCACCTGCTCAAAGACTTCTATCTAGGCAAACCAGAACAAGGCTGCCTATTAGTTTCAATTTATTGAGGCCTAAAGCTAAGAACAACAGAACCATCAAAGCTCAATTATTCAAGAGACATTCTATCCAAAAGTCCAGTTATGATAAATCGAGCAGATTTCTTCATCTGTTGAAAGAAGGAGAGACATTGAGGATACAAATGGTGACAGGTTTTGACCAGATTGGTCAAGTTATAGGTATATGCACAGAGCCAAGATCATACTTTATAGTATCTGAGGGTGTGGAGTACAGGAGAAATTGCAGACATCTTCTTCCTGTACCAGAATTGTTATAGCAGCATTGTTCCTATGATCTAGATCTCAGAGCAAGTCAGATAATGTTCCCGTCCCAGAACATGTTTTAACCTCTACTTCCATTCCTGAGGATGTTCCAGATATTCCCAAGGTTAAACGTTCAACAGAGACAGTTCCATTTGCTAAATCTAATTCTCAGTTTTATGTAACATAATTTGGTTCTATTTCCAGACCTAGTGTGAAATATACAGTGACATGGACATGACTGCATATATGTACCTAGTTCTGTATAATTGCATGACAAAGAACTATTTGTATTATTTGCATGCCAAATGAGATTCATAGCATTACATGATCTATTTCTCAAAGAGTGAGGATGTAGAACAGAGTGCATGCGCTGTAGCTTTAAGAAGCATATCAAGGACTGAATGTGCACATATAAGTAGCGGGCATGTGCTATACCCAGTGCCATTTTGACAGTGCAGCCAGAGAGTGGGCCTGTATGAATGCAATAGCTAGTTTGTATATAAGTTATCTGAGTTAAAGTCAATAAACTTCTATCATGATGTGTTTGTATATAATAAAGCTGCTTGAACAGAACCCATGAAGTCTCATCTATTGTATCCTGGCTAGACAAGCGACAAGGGGAAAATATAAAAAGAAAAGTAAATATGTTAAAAATGCAGGAAGTCATAAAAATGTGGTAATTAGCTATGTGGAAAAAAAGTAAAGGGACTTACAGAAGGGGGCACTTGGATCCAGAATAGATAATTTTGTATTATCAGAAGGCTTGGGGGGTAGCAGATGGTGATACAGTTGCGACAGGTTTTTCAGACCATTTTTTAACAATATGGATGGAGGCGATGGAAGGAAGACAGTATAATAAAATAGGAAAGGGAATAAAAAGAATATATTAAAAATTATGAGATGAAATTGGAGAGTGGGAAGTATTGCAGTTATGGAAGGATCCTATAACCATGAAGAACTTCTATAAAAAGTGCTCCGAGAGGTGGACTGCGTTTAAAAAGAAGTATAAAAAGTGTTGTTTTTCCCAATGGCAGGATGATGTAAGAAAGAAAGAGAAAGTGATGTATAGAAAAATGTATAGAAATGTATTAGAAAAATTACAGAATAATGCAAGAGAGTATTATGATATATAAAAAGAAATATATACAAGAAAGCAAGAAAAATTAAGGCATTACTGTTTAGGCAGAAAAATTTACAAGGGAGAAGGGAGGAGGTATCTGCATATTTTGGTAAAATAGTAAAGAAGAATATTGGACGGCCACAGTGGTGCAGCGGTTAGCATTGTCACCTCACAGCAAGAGGTTCTCCAGTTCGATCCTCGGCTGGGGTGCCTTCTGTGCGGAGTGTGCATGCCCTCCCTGTGGTCGCATGGGTTTCCTCCAGGTGCTCCGGTTTCCTCCCACATCCCAAAGACATGCTGTAGGTGGATTGGACGTTCTAAATTGGCCCTAGGTGTGGGTGAGTGCATGTGTGTGTGCCTTCCGTGGAAGGTTGGGCACCGGGCTGGCAACTCGACACTGTAAAACTCTACTGCCAATCATGAGCAGACAGGTGATCCACTGTGGTGACCACTAACCAGGAAAAGATGAAAGAAGAAGAAGTAAAGAAGGATATTAATATAATAATGGAAATGAAAAATGTAAAAGGTGAGGTAAAAAGAACACAAGAACAAATTATGAGTATTATAGTACAACATGTGGAAAATATGTATGAGTGAAAAGAAGGAAACAAGAGTGAATGGAAAGTTAAACAATTTCCAGAATTAATTAAAGATGAATTAAAAAAAAATACTATTACTGAATTTGCTGATATACTTAGGAAGTAAATGTTGATTCTGTATCAGGCCCAGATGGTATATGGTATGGAATGTATAAAAAATTAATGGAATGGCAAAGAGAGTATTTTGTTAATGCACTGACTGAATGGTTGAAGGAAGGGTTTGTTTATGAAAGGTTATGTAGTAGGATATTAACATTTATATGCAAGAAAGATTAGAAAAATGAAACAGAAAAGGAGACCCATCACATTAAAAAAACACAGATAATAATTTTTTGATACTAATATAGAGGAGAATGGAAGGAAGGATGAGGGATATTGGAAGAAAGTATATATGGTATAAAAGGAAACGAATGTCAAGAATTGTTATTGGTTTCTCCCTTTTTTAATTTCTCCAAATCTTTTGGGTTTTTAATACCGTGACGGGAATGGACCTTATTCCCAAGTCAAAGTACAATTAAAGTTCATGAAATGAGTATTGTTTCAATCTTTGATGTCAGCCAGTAGTGCTCTTCATAGCACCCGTAATGTGCCCAATAATGACTCCTTCTGCAGTTCGTATGGAGTTACATGCATTGGTAGCATATCTAATTATGATTGTAGACTCTTTTTTATAAGACCCATTGCTCCCACTACTATTGGAACTGTCTGGGTATCTTTCTTCCACATTGCTCTCATTTCTGCCTGCAAATCCTGATATTTTATGACTTTGTGTCTCTCTGTACGCAAGACACTGTAGTCACTGGTTGTGGCGATTTCAATGATCAATGCTAATTTTGTCTTCGTTTCTTGGACCACTATATCCAGTTTTCTAGCAACTATCTTTTGAACTGTTGGTAATGGATGATCCCATGTGATGTAGATGTCTTAATTTTTTATGATGCTTTGTGGTTCATGTTTCCACTGTTTTTCAGACACTTCAGTACCATAATGTTTGCACAATCCCCAGTGCAACAGTCTTTCCACATTATTATGCCTTTCAGTATATAGTCCTTCTGCCATTAGTATGTCGCAACCAGCAATGAGGTGTGCAACTGTTTCCAATTCAGTTTTACAAAACCTACATTTGTCTGTTTCTCCCACATGTTCAATGGACTTTGTAAACCAATGTGTATGCAGCCCACTGTCTTGGGCTGACAATATTAACCTTTCATCTCTTGGTTTGAATTCACCTCTCCTTAACCATTCCTGTGTTTGTTCCTGATCAACATGAGGTTATCCAAAAGTTGTCTATACTTGCAACTATATTTATACATTTTCCACATTTCTTGCCTTCTGATCCGGTCCTTCACCTTATATTCTTTCTTTTGTTTTTGGAACATTCAGTTGCTGCCTGATTTTTATTGACGTCTAGTTTGATTTCTATTCTTGCTTGATGCAGATATGCTTCTGCTAAATTAAGCAGAGAAGTCATCTTTGATTTATTCTCCTCATGTTTCAAAACTTGGATCTTGTGAGGTCGGTAGATATTTGTGGAGTCCCACGATTGCAGATCTATACATATAATCAATTTCAAAGAGGCCCATCCCTCCTTCGAACGGCTAATATATAATCTTGGTATGCACTGATTTTTATAAATCATTTGGTGAGCATGAAGCATCCTTCTTGTTTTCCTATCTAATCTATCCAACATGTTTTGGGGCCAGTCATTCATTCCAAAACTGTAAGTTAGGACAGGATACCTCATGAATTCCCAAATATTTATACATTCCTTCTTGCTCAAGTTCTTTTATGTCATATTCTTGTCCTAAACTGATGTTTTCCTGGTGTTGCAGTTTTCCTGCTTTAAATGTTGCTTTTGCACATTTATCAAGACCAAATGACATTCTTATATCATCTGAAAAAGTTTTGACAACTTGCAGTTGTGCTTCAAGTTTCTCTTCTGATGAGCTATACAGTTTTAAATCATCGACAAGGAGAAGATGAAAAGTCTTTATACTTTGTTGTTTTCTAGGAGCCAAATTATAGCCATGGTCTAAGCTGTTAAGTAGACAGCTTAATGGTTTAAGGACAAGGCAGAATAGCAGCATTGAGAAAGAGTCACCCTGGAATATCCCTCTTTGAATTTTTATCCCTGGGATAATCATTTGTCCTTTACCATAGCTGAATTGCAAAGTGATCTGCCACTGTTTCATGGTCACTGTAATGTAGTCGATCAGTGTAGGGTGTATCTTATACATTTTTAAGCACTCTTTTATCCATGAATGTGGGATACTATCAAATGCTTTTTTGTAGTCAATCCATGCCATACTTAGAGTCTTAACCTTCTTACAGTTCTCCAGTATGACTTTATTTAAACAACAAATGATGCTTTGTTTCATATGACTTTCTTTTATTGCCCCTTTGTTTTGTTTCTGTTTATACTGGCATAATTGAGTCTTCTTCTAAATGACTATAAACTCTGTCAGCATCATTTCCCGTGTATAATTTATACATCATCAGAAGGCAAGTTATCAGTCTATAATTTTTAGGGTAGCATGCAGGTTCACTCTTAAGTAGTTGTTGTGAGAGAAATTGTGGATGATATTATAAGCAAAAGGGAGGATGTGAAACTTATGTTATCTGATATTAGTAAGGCATTTGCTACAGTAGGACATGATGCTTTGTGGCATATTATGGAGACGTATGGAATAGGTAATATAGTTGGGAGAGTGCATATGTCAGCATATTAAAATAATAGAATGAGGGTGTTTAGTGAATGGGTGGCTGAGTAAAGAAATATGTATGAAGAGTGGTATAAAACAAGAATGTCCCATGAGTGGAAAATTGTTTGCATTAGTAATAAATGCGATAGTGAGTGAAGTAGGTTTTAAAATGAAAGATGCTAGATATGTGATGCAAAAGGAGGTGGTGATTCCAGTAGTTTTGACATACACAGATGATAGAGTGGTGATTTCAAAGAACAAAATATGGATGAGGGAAGTTTGGTTTGTCTGGATGGGTGCTTAAAGAAATGGGAATGACCAAGAATAAAGATAAAAAGTAAGGATTTGAATGATGTCATGAAAATTGAGGGTATGTATTTTTCAATGAATGAAGTGTCTTTGCTAGGAATAAAATTTGGGAAAAACAATGCAGTTATAATGAAATTGAAGGGTTTGATAAAATAAATGAAAGACATATGTCTTCTATGGTTGACATATAGATTAGCATTCAAGAAACAGGCTTATCTGATAAATTCTGTATTAATGGGAAAACAGCATATATGTCAAATGTTTGCATGATTCCAGAAAAATATAAAAAGGGAATTATGCAGTTGGGGTTTTCTTTCATATAGGGTTCAAGATTAAACTCAGTGAAAAGAGGCATGTTGTATATGAGTGAAGATGAAGTAGGATTGGGGTTACTAAATGCAGTTGTTTATTTTGCTTCTTTAAACTTGTATAGAGTATTAAAGTGAGTAATGGAAGAAAATGAGAACTTAGTATTGAGAATATTTAAATATAAGTACAAAATATCTGGGAGCTGATGGGAATAAGAAAAGCAAAAAAGAATATGTAAATGAATAAAAATTAAAAAAATTATTAAGAAAAAATACTAATATGGAAAATAAAAAATTGACGATACAGAGAAAGATAGAAGAATGCAGTAGAATTGTTGTTTGTCTAGAATGCGATAGAATAATGTGATGAAACAATATTATTATGTAAATTTATTGGTAAATTTACCAGAAGAAATGATTAAAGCAATTAAAGTAAGAAAAACTGGTATCCCAAGATAGTAGAGTGTCAGGATTTCCTATGGAGACTGGTAATAAAAAGTTACTAGTAAAGGGGAACATGGCATATAAAAAGTAACTTGAAAGAGTGTGTTTATTTTGAGGACAGGAACAGAAAATAGAGCACGTTTTTTTCTAAATGTAAAAGGGTGGTAAAACTCTGGAAAAAGTTGAGTGAAGATCATTTTTGAGAGTATTAGTGAAATAAACAACATAGATATTAATATGATTATGGATATTATAAGAACAAGAAGAAAGAATATATGAGAAGAGTAGATAAGAATTTATTTTATGTAATTCGGATTATTGGAATAAAAGATTGAATGAAATTTTGTTTAATGGGAAATGGATTCTGCCAGATATATTTAAAAAAAAATAGATTATGGTTCTGGAAGAAGAAGTGAAGGTCAATTATGGAAGCATAAAAATGAGGATATTACAAGAAAAATGCTAACTAGTAAAAAAAAATAGAAATGTGTATATATATCCCTGTAAATGTGTACATTTTAAAAATCTGTAAATAAGGTTTTTATATTGCATTAAATAAAGGACCCCTACTCTTTTTGATAAGAGCTGTAGGATCTTTTACATTCACCTACACTACCACCAACTCAGGTGAATGGGGTCCCGTTTTAATGTACCATCTGAAGAACAGCACACTCAGGAGTGCAGCACCCCCTTATGCTGGACTGCAGTGTCAGGCTTGGAAAAAAATTATCCAGCTGTCTGGTGTGGGAATAGAACCCACAACCTTCTGCACCAAAGATGAGTGTGCTACCAGTTGAGCTGCTGAGATTGGTCTTTTATAGTTCAGAAAGCGAATGTAAAAGACTGCTTAGCCAGGTGTAGGGTGAGGGTATCTGTTTACACTAAAAATAAAAGAGAATTTAAGAGATAAAGCATTGATAACTGTTTTCCAGACTCTCTAGTTTTTAAACATCTGTGTCTCCCCTTCAAAACCATCATGTCCCTGTCCGCTGCATTGTCCCTCTCAAACCTATATAAACACAGTACAGAATAAACAGATCGCTACACATACCACAAGAGCATTAGGAAAGGGAGGTGAAAACTGATAGTCACAATTGTTATCCAGCAGGAATTAGTGTGCCTAGTTCTGCCCCTTGTTGGCTAACATATGCAATAGCTGCAATGCTTCTATCAGTAAGAGCATGCACTTCTGCACACTTGTGATTTTCCTGTTCGAGTGCTTGCACATCTTGGTGGATTTGCTCTCCTTGACTCCCAGATTGCTACAGCTGACCTTCACTGTGTTGGAGTTCTTCTAGCTGGACACTGCCAGCTCCTCTTCATCTGTATGGACTGCTACTTGTGAATAATTTACCTACTGACAATGTTCTCTTTCAACTCATTGCAGCTGTCCAAATATTTGCACTATGTATGTGTGCATTCATACTGTATGAAATGAAGCTGAATTTTTACTTAGTTAATATGTCATTCTTTTGTATTAGGCTTGTAATAACTTTATTTAATTGTAACCATATTGTGTCAAATAAATAAACAAAATTCTCCCTGGGATAGGAAAAGCTGGCATCAGCTGTTCACTCCCATCCTGGCTGGCTCCTCAAGCATCTTTGCCACTAATCAACCCCCAGTCACTTAGGCCATATGTAGGCCGATAATCTTTTTTTCAGCAGAGACAGATCTTTGCTGTCCTGAGTGTGACTTTGTGTAGTAACACAGATCCATCCATCCATCCATCCATCCATCCATCCATCCATCCATCCATCCGTAACCCTTTTTCCCATTTTTGCATACATAGTTAGTGTGTCACTTCAACAGTGACAGTCATATATAGCTGGGTCTATATTAGAACATCAAAGTTTCAAAACTTCAAATATTCTAATATCGAACCCTATTCAGTGGAAGCTGAAAATATCGAAACAGAAAACCATGTTTTTCCTAGGGAAAGAATTCGGTTGTCCGTTTCTGTTGCTTCGGTATTTCCAGCGCTGTGGTGGAAAGTTACGGGTTGGGTTCAGGTAAGTGTGCAATTGAGTGTGGGTTAGGTTAGTTAGGGTTAGGGTGCGGGTTAGGTATGTGTGCGATTGTGTGGACGTGAGGGTTAGGGCAGGTTAGGTGAGTTAGGGTTAGGACGTGGGTTAGGTATGTGTGCGATTGTGTGGATGTGAGGGTTAGGGCGAGTTAGGTGAGTTAGGGTTAGGGCGCAGGTCAAGTAAGTGCGTGATTGTGTGGACGTGAGGTTTAGGGCGGGATAGGTGAGTTAGGGTTAGGGCGTGGGTGAGGTAAGTGTGTGATAGTGACGAACCTTAGGGTTAGGGTTTGGGTTAAGGTAAGTGGATAGTTAGTGGTGTGTGTATAGTTTAGTGTAGGGGTAGGTGTAAGATTTTAGGTGTATGTGTGTGGATTGCTGTTTGTTTGGTGTGCTTGTGTTGTGTGTATGTGTTTTGGAACAGCAAATTATTTCCCTAGAAAAAATTTGCTGTTCTGTATGTTCGATGTTTTCAGCTTACGCTGAATAGGGTTCGATATTAAAACATTCAAAGTTTTGAAACTTTGATGTTTTAATATAGACCCATATATAGCTAAGGTTCACACCACCAGGTGGCAGGCCCTGCCATGGCTGTTCTTCCATACCACACACTCTCACACCTATGACCAATTTAGAGTGTCCAGTCCACCTACTGCATGTGTTTGGAATGTTGGAGGAAATCAGATCAGCTTAGAAAATTCACAGGAACACGGGGAGAACATGCAGACTCCGCACAAAAGGCATATCTAATATGGGAAGGCAATCTAATGTAAGCTCAACTGACTTTATAATTAAAAATGGTAGGAGAGACAACCAGAGAACCTTTGACTTGAGGCAACAATGCTTTTCATTGCACCATTGTGTAGTCCCTGCGTAGTAACACAAATAAGTTAAGAAAATAAAAATGTTTTTCCTGCTTTTTACTCCTTTTAGAGCCCTACTTAGCACAGCCCCGTCTTTTAGAATGCAACTTGTACATTTCTGGCTAATCACAACAGTACATCCTTCTGATGTGCCTTTGTACACATTTCACACATAATCAGGACCAACATGTTTCATTGCCTAGCAGAATGTTCAACATACCACATTAGTATGAGTTGTAACTAATGCAATTGTTATTTGTCAGCAAGAATAGTGCTCTGTGTTACTGGTCTTTGAAGGCCTTATTGATTATATTGTCTCCAACCCACATTAAAGGGGAAGAACACTAATGAAAGCTGTTGTCTTTTGCATTTTGATCTGCTCCTCAGCTGGACTACTAAGATAATGACCAGACTCAAATGCCTGTAGGCACACAAATTCTATCAGTCAGTCCTGGGTGATTAGGTTGTGGTCCTATTCTTCATCTGTCTCCTGCCCCTGCTTCTGCTAGTTTATCTTTAATTTACATGGTCTGTGCACGTGCAAGGACATCAGTAGGCATATACTTCAAAGCTCCTTACATGCACAGCTCAGGACATGAGTTTGAAGCCCTTATTATAAATGGAGAGCTGAATGGTTATTCTCCTTAGCCTCTACTCAGGCCATCTGTACAGTACTGTTACTTTTATCCGGTTCCAGAATCTGGAGATTAGTCAGTCTATCACTAAATCTACTTTCCTGCCTCCCAGTGTGAAAATATTCTCAGTAGCTAGAAAGCTGGCTTAGCCCAGGTCTTCAGCAACATAAAGAGCTGCCCCACCTGTACAGTGCTGGCCTGGTCCACACTTCCTTATTTATAGAGATGTGTCTTATGAGGCAAATGAAAAAAAATGCATTCATGTACCATCACAAGGCATTCAGAGAATGATGAGATGTCCCTTGAAAAGAGATAACATAGCTATTTTTGAAGGCAAAGTAGTCATTTTCATAAGGCAATGTAATACTCACCATCTAATTCCTCTGGTGCAAGCTCGCGTTCCTAAAAACAAGGAAACAGAAGATACAAAGTAAGTCAGAGGTTGGAACTTAAATATTGCTGCATAATTTGACTACTTCTGTTCTTTGCTATCTTATTCAGAAAGGTTTGAGTAGTCTGGAAATCTGGGACTGCAAATGGTTTAAAAGTAAAAGACGTTTATCAGTTCTGCATAAAGCTTTGGCGATGGAGCATGTAACCTCACCCATGTGAGTAGGGTATATAGCCCAGCCATGAAGGAGGGGCATTAGGGTCTGGTACACAGTTATATTGCTCACCTTGGGTTTATGTAATCCTGTTATGGTTGTTGTGCATGTTACTGAGCTACAAATTACATGATATCATCATAAAGTCATAGTCACGTAGTGCTTAAATTCCAGCTCTTTTCTACCTCAGATGCAATAACATTTTGATCTTGACAAGTATAGTCCCTTCCCTCTCTGTACTACATCACAGACCATCATGCTGAAGTCATGTTTACAGTACACCCACTCCCCAAACTACCTACAGCAGACATTTAGACCCCTGCTACCCCAGTGCAAGTACTTCCTGCTCAGGTGATGCATGTATTCTGGTAAGCAGTATATGTCCCCTCCTACTATTTGTAATTATAAATTCAGCTCATACTCCTCAACTGTCTACTTTTTTGCCTTATGTTTTGGTCTGTTCCTCATAAAATTTGTGTTCTTCTGGCAAATCACTGATGACTGAAGTCACTAAATGACATATATTTGTGTTTCAGACTTCATATACTTCAGAAAATGCAAGTTAACATAAATCCTGTTATTGTAGTACATTTCTAAGTTTATTAGAGCAATATTTAAAACCTGTACTTATTTTTGGGCCTTTGTCCCCTATTATTTTAGTCTTTGTCCAGATTTCTTGCACTAAGAAGTTGAGAGGTATTAGTCAGTTGTGCTTACATTAGATTACCTTCTCATCTTAGATATGAAATATCATCATAATCATCAATCCCCTTTTTCTGCATGAGGTCGGTGTATTGTATTAACTGTCACCATCTCTTTCAGTTCAATGCCGCACTCCTGCCTTCTTCAGTACTCATGCCCGCGTGTCGCAGACCTTCTCTCACACAATCTATCCCCCTCTTTGCTGGATGCCATCATTTTTTTACCTTCTTCCTGTCTGTCTCAAACCTTATTCACCACATTGTCCTCTGCTTTGCTGCACGTGCCTGAACCAGCATAGTCTGTTATCTTTGCTCTTTTCTGAAATTGGAGCTACTTTGCCTTCTGCTCTTATGTCCTCATTTCTTTGTCTGTCCCACAGTGTGCATCCTGCCACCTGCATTCTTTTACATTACGTCTAGCTTCCTCATCTGATCTGCCTTTACTTCTCAGGTTTCTGTACCATACAGTACTGGTCACTCCATTATTTTGTACACCTTACTTTTCAGCTTCTTTGGCATTCTTCTGTCATACAATACCCCTGACACTCTATGCCAGTTGGCTGCAACCCCTCTGATTCTAGCTGTGACTTCATTCAGACTTCCTTCTCCTCAGCCAGCCCACCCTGATACTTTAAGCTGTTAATGTGTTTCACTGTCTTCCCTTCTATGTCAGTTCTCAGCTTCTTCTGATTTCAACTGTATTATCTGTACTTAGTTTCATTCCATGTGCTTTCAGTTTTGCATTCCATTCCCATATCCTTTGCTGAAGTTCTTGCTCAGAATCTGTCTGTAATGCCACATTGTCTGTATACAGTAACTTTGTTGACTTGTCCCCCCTGTCTGTTTGCTAAAGTAATCCATCACCAGTATGAACAGCAGTGTGCTCAGAGCTGAATCTTGATGCACACCCACTCCCACTGGAAACCCGTTTATGAGACCGAACATTTTTCGTACTTGACTCATTGGATCCTTGTACATAGCCTGCACTACTTCTACCAATGTTTCTGGGACTTCAAACCACCACAAGACTGCCCAAATCAGCTTTCTTGGGACATTGTCATATGCTTTTTCCAACTTTAGGAATGCCCAATTGGACTCTCCTCATCTCTAGTTTCTTCTCAACTATCTGTCTCACTGCAAACATTGGGTCAGTTCTGTTGCATCCTGATCTGAGTCCAAACTGCTCGGCTCCTGTCTTACTTTCTACTACTCTGTGTATCTGTTTTTTATTCACCCTCTCCAGAATTGTCATGCAGTGTAAAAGGAGTTTGATACCTCTGTACTACCCACAGGTGTGGATG
The DNA here is from genome assembly GCF_019279795.1 of Protopterus annectens. Lineage (NCBI taxonomy): Eukaryota > Metazoa > Chordata > Ceratodontiformes > Protopteridae > Protopterus > Protopterus annectens. The sequence continues at coordinate 1,221,107,095 of NC_056743.1, forward strand.
TCCTCTTTGTTCTTCAACACTTGCACTAATGCTTATTCTCCAGTTATGTGGGTTATGCCTTCCTTTCCAAACTGCTATGAGACTCTCAGGATCCACTCCTCACCTGTCTTAACTAACATCTTGATCATATCTGCTGTGACCTCATCTGAGCCTGCTGCTTTCCCTGACTTCATTTCCCTTAGTGCTGTTCTTACTTCTTCTAGGGTGGGCACCTCCTCTTCTTTCATTCTAGGCTATGCCTGGGGCAGTACAGCTTCTGTAGGGTTTTCTTCATTCAGAAGCTGCTAGAAGTACTCCTTCCATCTGCCTTTTATGTCCCGTGGAGTGGTGAGCAGGTTGTTGCTGGCGTCCCTTATGAAGGGTGTCTGACTATCTTCCTTATCTTTCTGTCTTTGCCTTGCAACCTGATAGCGTTTCTTTATGTCACCTACTGAGTCACATTCCAGAAGCTGGCAGAGTGTCTCTGATGCCCTGTTCTTTGCTATTGCAACTCCTTTCCTCTTTGTTAGCCAAACAGTAGTCCTTTCCTAGCCTGGTCAGTCTTTTCTATCTCTCACGTTTTCCTGCACTCCTACTTTCTATGGATGACTTCCTGGACCTCTGCATTCCACCACCAGCTTTTTTTGTACCTTATTTCCATACCTGGCTTGGCCACATGTCTATTCTGTAATTCTCAAACATTCTGTTTAGAGGTGCTACATACGTCTTCAGCTCCACCTATTTCCACCTCTTCTTGGGGTGCTAGAGCCCTGAGTAATTCCTTGAAATGTTGTACTTTATCTCCAGTCAACTTCTATTGACCTTAGACCATTCTCTGACCACTTCTTGCAGCTGATTGTGGCAACTAGTGGTTTATTCAATGTCATGATAATGTAGGGGATAGACCCCCCCCTTCAATTTCCTCACAGGTCATAATGCCATCACACTCAAGGATCACAGTACACTCTCTCAACCCCAAATGTGTGAATCACAAAATTAAACCACAGATAATTTTTCTTCTAACTGTAATGATTGAATGACTTGGTAGACAGGCATATACAGTCAGAAAACTATGCTGCTGTTTCATTTTACAAATACTGTCCCTACGCTCTATGAGTTTTAAATAAATGCATCCCTTTCCATTCATTATCAACTTCTTTTTTAAAAATGTGTTTTAGATGTATGATCATGTCTCACATTTTCTTTACACATCAGTGCTGTAGGCATTAATTTAAATAGTTCATTTGTTTACATCTTTTGAAATGGGAACATGTCAGAGATGCTGGCATCATGGCGCTCAAATAATTGGTAACAGCTGCTATCTGAACTGAGGATGCTAAAATAATAGCATGGCAAATGACAGTTGCTAAAATAAAATATAACTTACATGGGCTTTTATTGGGTTTTAAACTAAATAAAAAAATATAGCATGGCAAAATGCAGCTGGTAAAAATAAAATATAGCTCCCACAGGCTTTTGTCACATTGTAAACTAAATAAAAACACCTTTTTTATGGCAGAGGGAACATACTACAGTTTTGACTTCACTGTGTTTTATTATTCTGAAAATCTGACAATTTATATAAAGTTTTTAACCAACATATAATGATTGCATTTTGCATTTGCGAAGAAATATATCAAGTTCAGATTGGCATTAATTTTAACTTCCAAAAATAGGATTTCAGTGCCACTGAATTAAGAACTGATTTACACTTAAAAAGTAACTGCAGGAGAGGGAACAGACTGTACACAAAAGTAATTGCTCTTGCGGGAGTAAGTGGAGAGGGAATCAATTTTTATATATTAATGATGTGTATAATCCATTTCCCATCCAGTAATTATTTTTATTGACACACACTGACATGTTAAGTCAAATTTTAGGTAGTAAAATGAAATGTCCAGCTCACCACACATAAAAGTTATGCAGAAGAAGTGACTAACAAACGGTATTCTCTAATCTGTATCTGTATCCTTTCTTATGCTTTCTTCTGTGCTGGCATAGCATTAGACCATAAGGAAATTAACTGAGGACAAAAAGCAATAGCCTTTTTTTGTGTTTCTTTCATGAACAAATAAAGAATTATGTGAATAGTACCAGCATCATGCAGCCCTCCTACTGGGGAGCTCACATATATCATCACTAAAGTTTAGATCAGACTATAATAATGTTCCAAAAAATTCCAATAAGTAAAATTTAGTTCAGCAGAGTAAGGCACACAAGGCCTTCATACTGGGCTATGCCTTTCTTTATGTATGATTTGAACAATTCAGTTTCAATGCATAAAGAAAGCTACCATGGAAGATCACGGCATAACCTCAGTAAACATTATCTTTAGGTGGTCAGCAGAGCTTTCACTGACTAGGCTAACAGAAATCCAGTTGTTAGTGTGTTCCTTGCATTGCATTACTCAGACCCACTATCCTCCAAATGTATGCATTCTATCAACTTAGAATCTCCACACAAGCTGAAATACCATTTTTTGCTTCTGTCCATCCAGGCTATGTGGTAAGATCTGAGCCTCACTACACTGCATTGCCTTACAAGAACTAAGCAAATAATTGCACCCCTGAAATGAGGGAAGGCAAGATGCATTGCCTTTATGCTATCAAAACAACAAAGCATGCTACCCAAAAAGCAGATATAAGTATTCCTTTCTTTTTTTTCCATATTTATTTTTATTTGTTTTCCAAAAGTATATTACAGTAGATAACAATGCAAACAATCATGAAAATTGTTAAGTACAAAGTAATATTTGTTTCAACATTCAATCAGGTCATATTTCCATTAAGTTACATAGAATAAAACCCATTTACTATTTATTTTCAAATTTTAACAGGAAAATGCTTAAAAGTATCCTAACTGCATGGTGTAGTAAACTCTAACACACTATATACATTATTTATAACAGGTGCATCAGCAGCTAAAGGGCAGAAGCATGAAAGAGATGTATCTGTATTTGATTCATCCTTAGGTTGCTTGTCTAAGCTTCTTTGATTTGTACTTTACTTAGTATAGGGGAGTTTTGTATACAATGTGATGATTTAATTCTTTGAATAATATTCATTCTTTTAGAATGTGGTTCAGAAGGAGACTCCAGTATTTTTGAAAATGCATGAGTTTATAACTATCTCGTGATTAATTTATGTGCTGTAACATATCTAGTAGCTTTGTTCTTGAATTCCTCCCATGATAGTTTGGTTGTAGGTATTTTTTTCTGTCTTATGTTCCCTGAACATGAATTAGGATTTGCTTATGGGTGATTGTGCTTTACTATATTAAATTACAGTGATCTTTCAAAGTTCTAGGGTTCTCTGTATCTTCTAACAATGCATTAAAGCTTGACTTCCCCAGCTTAATCTCTTTGAGTCATCAGTCAAGCTATGGTGATTAACTGTGTGGAAATTAAAGGGTATACATAAACTGACACTGAGGAAAATGGCTGCAACTCTGAGTAAACAACAAATGTTCAATTCATCTGCAACCAAATCCATAGTGCATGCTACAAATATACCAAAGGTATCCAGTGATGCCTTAAGTTTAACTGACCTAAGCTGTCACAAAAAGGCAGCAGAACAGCATCCCAGCTAGTACTCAGACTACAGAGGAATGTTCATCATATCTAAATTATAAAGGTTCTCTTCCCCACAATAAATTGCATTACAGTCATAAGGCCCTTGTGCTAAATACTTGCTATGATAGTTTCAACAGTCTATACATGATGTAATCAACAGATTCCAGTGCAAAACCTTCAATGTACCCCCTTCAGCCATTAGGTCAAGAAGAGCTTGTAGTTGGTATTTGCACTGTCATACACAGCCATTCATGCAGATGGCATGATGTCTCATTTGGGTGACTGCCAGGTGTGCTACACGTCACTGCTATGAATGTACCTACAGCATACACTTCTCATATTGTAATTTTTTAAGACTGTCTTATATGCAGCATCCTTATTGTATTATGTCTGGGTGCTTTTCTTCACTGGTTCCCCTGTGAAAAATCAACTATGCCCAGTACGGTCAACCTTGTTAACAAAATCCAGCAAGTGAACAAATAAGTAAATAATAGCTACAAAACTAATTGTGATAAGGCTAACCACACTGCAGTATGGAATTGTCCTTTTTTCTATGAATAAGGAATACTGCTACCAATAGGTCCCACTTCCAATCATTAGAATATATTAGTATATGGAAGCTTCTCCTCTGGAGAACCAGACAGAAAACCTCTTTCCATCGAGTAAAAGAGAATGCCAGGCCTTCCATTCACAGCGCATGTCTTTACAAGGCTACTTGTTGGGGCTTGTGATGATGAGGGTTTTATCTCTCTCTCTCTCTCTCTCTATATATATATATATATATATATATATATATGTGTGTGTGTGTGTGTGTGTGTGTGTGTGTGTGTGTGTGTGTGTGTGTGTGTGTGTGTAAATATATATATATGTGTGTGTATGTGTGTATAAATATATATATATATATATATATATATATATATATATATATATATATATATATATATATATACATGTATATATAAAGATGGGGTCTATATTAGATCACCGAATGCTTAAAAAAGCAAACGGTGATTAATCGAACCTATGTAAGTAAAAGCTTACAATGTCAAACTGTCAGAACAGCAATTTTTTTCCCAAGGGAAAAAAATCGCTGTTCCAACAAAAAAAAAAATAAAAAACAAAACACTTTAAACATTACATTAAGTGGGGAGCTGCACCCCCACACCCCCCTACTTAAGTACACCAAGTCTGAGACCGCACTACAGTGCCGAAAACAGCAAAGTAATGAAGCGGCCAAGTGAATTCTTTCCCAGGGAAAGAATTCACTTAAAAGCAGCTTTGATATTTTGCCGTTTCAGTCTTTTAAGTTCGACCAAGATGCATTCGAAAGAATGCGTCTTCGGTCTTCTAACAGGAACCCTATATATATATATATATATATATATATATATATATATATATATATATATATATATATGAATCTACTTCATATAGTCAGCTTACCATTTCATTGACTTACTTTCCCAGAGGGAAAATACGATGTTCCGGGTGTTCGTTATTTTAAACTTTCAAAAATGTGGGCTTGATCATGTGAAAGTCGACAAAATGGTAAGCTGACATCCATATTTCTGTGTGTGTGTCTATGTGTGTGTGTGTGTGTGTGTGTGTGTGTGTGTGTGTGTGTGTGTGTGTGTGTGTGTATATATATATATATATATATATATATATATATATATATATATATATTTATTTTTTTTAAACACGTACATAAATAAATGCCATTCTTCTTGCCAAGGTCATTGATGTAATAGTCCATTACAAGTCTCTGCTTAGTCTTTTAACTACTGAATACATACATACTTAAATAAATAAATAAATAAAATACTTCATTGTGTACGAGTCTCCAGATCACAGAGGGCTTAAACACCATTATAAAAACACAGTTATATGGCAAAAATATTAAGATGGGAAGTAGAGGTACAGGTATGCACGTTTCCTACCTGTCAATGTAATGACTACCATCCAGCTCATCATGTCAATTGTACAAGATCTCGATAGTACTTCCTACTGTTCTAAAGCGACAGAAAGAAAGCTATAGCTCCGCATTTCTTGTTTCCTCATGTTTATACAGCTAGCATACCTCTCAACCTCATAGTGCAAGAAATCTGGACAAAGCCTGACATAATGGGGGGGGGGGGCTGAAAATAGAGACAGATGTTAAATATTGCTCATAAACTTAGAAAGTTGCTAGAATAACAGGGTCTGTGTTAACATGCATTTTCTGAAGGATATGAAGTCTGAAACTCAAATGTATGTCATTATTTAATGACTTCAGTCCTCAGATCATCCCAGTGATTTGCCAGAAAACCAAAAATTTTATAAGGAACAGTCCAAAAATATGAGGCAAAAATCTGGACATTCTGCAAAAATCCGGTCATTTGAGACATACAATGGCTACGCAGTTAACATATATAAAATAAGGGGGGAGAAAGTGGGGGAAAAGTTCCCCGTGTGGGGAATGAAGCCCCCCCCCTTGCAAAGAAACATTGACTTGAGGCTCAGGGTGAGTTGACTGTTCATTCAGTTGTGATTCACTCAACTAGCTGTTCATTCTATTGGAGAACTGTGAGTAAAGAATTTCTATGGGAACTGTGTGTGTGTGTGTGTGTGTGTGTGTGTGTGTGTGTGTGTGTGTGTGTATATGTGTGTGTGTGTGTTCACTTTTGCATGTTTATGTGTGTCCGATATGTGAAAGTCAAAGTAAACTTTATTGTCATTTAGAATCACACAAGGGCAAAATCTGAATGAAATTCCATATCTCTGGACTCAAGATGTCCAGTTATTACCTAGACTTACTACAAGACATTAATACATAAATAACTGCTTACTCTATACCATAATGTTCTAGCTAGGTAATCCTAATATTGCACATAAAGCAAACTCACTTTAACATTTATTATAAAGTGATCTCTTTGTTTGCTTGAGTATTACACAGTACTGAAGCAAAACATTGCATTAAAGACTTACATTGAGTATTGTCCAGAATGAGACATTCATAAGTATTGTATTGACAACTGAGTTACAGACTAACACTGGATATTACACTATAATGTTTATATTGTTAAACTCATCTTTACACACACACACACACACACACACACACACACACACACACACACACACACACACACACACACACACACACACATATATATATATATATTTATTTATTTTTTTTTTGCTTTTTGGAAGAGAAGGAGAAGAAAAATATTCAGGGAATGTGATTTTTCATGAAATATGCCAAGGAGTCACGAAGTAGGGGACATCATAATGCCACTGATCCAAACAGGGCCCCAGATCAATTCTGAATGAAGCAGGATAAGGAAGTTGACATAGCAGTAATTTTATCTCTACGTGGTGACTAAATTATATCAGTAAAAAAGATGTAAGTCTAAGAAGAGTCAGTGGGGTTGAACCTGGAGCTTAACACTGAATGGGAGATAGAAATTGTTCCTCAGATGGCTACATCAGACAGGGGAAAAGTCACCAGTACATCTTCATTCTTTGTGGTCATCTGGCCTTCGAACTACGCTCTACTTAAAAGATCATAAGAAACTTAAACAAATTAAAATATATTACTTATTAGAATTCATTGAACAGAGTAAACAATATTTTATATAATTAAACTGTAACTACAGTGCAGCTGTGATGTAAGTAAATGGCATGTAAAAGCATTTTCATCTCATTACACTGTAAGTTGTAGAGTTCAAGAATTTTTAGTAGCTTTTATTTCACAGTTTTATCGGGGTTATATAATAAGACAATACAATTAATTGCAATGCAGCTATGCTCTCTCCTGCTTGAGGACACGACCCCTCTCTTTCATGCTTGCTGAAAGCATGGCTGATAATACTGTAACTGGGTCATCAAGGTTTTACAGTTCGTAATCCAATTAAATCATTAGTGGATATGATTACTACAAAAAAACTATTCATTATAACAGAGTTAACCTGTCAAAGTCATCTGAGGGTATAGGCAGGAAAAGATAAATGCGATTTAAGAGCCTTTCATTCTACAAAGATATTCTTAGGTTTATAAGACGTTAAGAACAGCGATGTGAGGGGAACATGTGATAGGAAATCTTACTTCTGCCAATGGCCATCATTGTCAGCGGGACTCCACAGACAGTATCTGTACTGCTCTGAGTCAAAAGGTGACACGGTGAAGGACTGATGCGCTGGGAATGCACAAATAGACGGTTACAGCCGCATCATTTATGGCAGTGAATGAGGAGCAGCAGGGACGTGCTATAGTACGGACACTGTTAAAAGGTCAGCTGAAGGGTGATAACCTCAAGTTAAAAAAGGGCAATACTGCTGTTTCTTCTCTCCATTTCTATTATGTTACAGAAATAATATAGAAAGCATGATACAAGGGCAGCCCTTCTGCTTTCATGCCATCATTTCCCATTTATACTTACGAAACTAATTTTATTACATTACAGATGGGGTCTGCTTTTTAACACTTTTATTAAATCATAATTTACATAATGCCATAGGGACACATACATTAATAGGAAAGAAAAAATAGAGCAATATTTTCATTACTTTCATGCAGTATGCATATGTTTTCTTTTTTAACTATCATTCACTCCAACATTACATAAATCGCTCAGTTCTTGCCTTCCCTTGAGCCCCACTCTTTCTCCTGAACATTATTCTACATACATTATTCCCACAGTTTCTGTTTTTTTTCTATGTCATTTGCTCCTTCCGTTTTCTAAAGACGCCACCTCCAGTTATTTTAACTCTTTTACAATATTCAGCACTTCAATTACAGTTTTAGCTTTTATTTAGTCCACTGAATTATTAACAGTTAGTAATGAGGAGGTTTGTATGATACAGTTTCCTGCAGTGTGTCTAAAATCATATCAGCCCTCAGTCCATTATCAAAGAAAAACACAGGAACATATAGCTCCATACAATTTAAATCACAGGTAAACAAAGGACCTCGTTAATATTAACGATTCATGTGCTTTAAAATATTTAAAAATTGTGCAAATCGAAATTCCCTCTAGTGTAGCTTAGTGTGCTGACAAACCTCATGGGGCGTTTTGGTAAAAAGCTACAGTATTGGTTAAATGTCTGCCTCTGTCCTTCTGCATAGTCCTACTCAGCATAGTCCTCAACTTTGTACCTCCAGAATCAGGGACAAAAAGATTCCAGTCTAAGTATGGAGGCCGGCAGATGGCAGTAATTGCTTTTCTTTAAATTGTCATGGGTTATTGAGTTAATTAACTGATCTACAGGCCTCATAATAAACAAACTGCTTTACATTACCAATCCTGTCAAAACAGTTTAGTATTAAACAGAAAAATACACTTAAAGAATGCACAGTGAGGGACAATGCACTTCATAATGCAGGACATATCCACAGCACCTGAATCTAGTTAAAATCAGTTTGTACTCGTTGAAGCTATTGTTTTAGAAATGTGCATAAACAAGAGTGCAGAAACCCACAATCTTTTTTCTAAGACAAAGTTTAATTTGTTAAGATAATAACAGTTTGAATTTTATCTTTCATGTAAGTCTTTAAACCAGTTGCTATGAGGCAAAAATGAGGAAAACAGTGACTATGAGGCCTGAGGGGTACCCTTTGAAGGCTGAGGGGTACCCTTTGAGGGCTGAGGGGTGTCCTTTGCCAGCACTGATGCTATTTCTTCCTTTTGTTAGCTGGGAAAGTCTGTTTGGATATGTTACCCTTTACCAGTGGAGGCCCAGGGACAAAAGCTCCTCTACATATAATCATTACATAAACAATGAACAAATGATATACAGGCAGGGTTAAATCAATCAACACTGAATTAAGAAAGAGGTCACATTCATGCCGATCTCAGCATTAACACAGGGGCCCTAAAATCCACCCCAGCTCACTCTAAATGTGATTGTTTGAGAATGTTTTTGCCATCACACAATTGAGTGAGAATGCGAGGTAGTTATAAATGCATTTTGCTACTACCTTTACAACTGGGGCAGAATAAAGGCTCATGCAAACAAAAGTCTATGCCTTTCTGCCAAGTGCAGTTATTACAAGGAGAGTGCACCATGTTTTTTAATAGTCATTTTATAAACTAAAATGATGAGACATTAGGCTGAGTGTGTAGTAACAATCATGAAATGTCATCCAGTCTTTCACAGTATCTTGCACAAATGAGACCATAATTGTCAACACCATAGTAAATAAAGCCTTATTATTTAAGGTATAAACTACAGATTATGAATTGATAAATGGCATTGCATTTTTGTAATTTTAACACAAGGGAAACTTTTACTCAGTTAAGGAAGTTACTTTCTTCAGATGTCCAGCATGAGACATTCCTCACTGTAGCAGGGCTTATTTCTATGTCTGTCTGTTTGTTGGTTAGCTGGGTGTAGTGGAAATAATTTGCAGCCACTTCCTGGACCAAAGTAAAGTATATGTACAATTGTATTAATAGATTCTTACAGGAACAGCTGCCTTAATAAATATTTACAGCATTAATTGATAATGTAGGACGAATGCAAGGAATTAAACACAGTAGCTTGGCAGATTATTAAGAGGAGAGTAATAAAGTATAAATGTGAAGAAAATGTGAAAACTGGAACTATAACTTCAAATTCTGAACAGCATCAGTAGCATTGCATTAGAATCAATGTGAAGTTTTGCTTTTAACCATTATCAAAGTATTCACATTTTATTCATTCAGCTACTTGATAAAGAAGGGCTGTTTTGAAGATGCTTAAGTTATTATAAGCAAGCAGTATTGCCCAATATGGTGTATGCTATTGAGGAAATAATGCCCAACCAGCAGTGTTGTGAGGCCTAATGCCACAGGTGGAGTTCTTTAACAACCCTGGAAGGGCATTATTTCTGCCAGTAACATACACCCTGGAGGGCATTGCTGTGATTAGAGAAAAGGCTATCTGTTAAATATTTTTTTTACTATATACTTTTTATATTCTTATTGTAAAATAGTTTCTCTCCCTAATGTTTCAGATTTGCTGTATCATATAATTGTTCTTGTAGGACATTATTTTACATCCAAAATATAACTTTTTCCTGTAATTAATATGTACACACACATACACACACACACTTTTCTTTATTTGTTTTTCTTTTATTTACTTTTTTAAGTTTATGCAAGGCACAATTTAATGAGAATAAGAAATGGCAGTTATTTAATTTATTACTGTCCTTGCTTTCTGCCGTGAAGTGGTGGACTTGGTTTTCAGTGGGCATTACTTGTACATTAACACCCCATTGGAGAACATTCATTCTCTAATCAGGGTGTCAGTGTACAGTTCACCCATTTTCCAATCTCTAATAAAGGGGGGGGGGGCATACTGCTTAAACCAGTTTTGAGAAGGATCATTATGTAGTAAATGTTGGGAATGGGACTGTGAGACCTACAAGAGTGTGATGCTTACTGGAAGATCTTAAAAGATTGTGACAGGTGGCTGTTTTAGCTTTACATGCCAAATGTGGGCAAAAACTGAATTTTAGTAATCACAGTGTTAGTGTAGCAAGTAAAGAAATTGGCTGTTTTAGTAATTACTATGCAATTTATATTTTAAGTAAGACATGATGCTCACCTTATAAACAGCCAGTGTGATGATGCTATCAAGCTTATTAGCTGTGGAATGACGTAGATGTGTATTATCTAGGGATATTGTGTTACTAAGAGTGATGCATGTTCCAGGTTTATAGTGAGTGAGAATGAGTGACTTTATAGGATGATTTAAGTTGGCTAAGAATATATTGTGCAATCGTTTTCAGAGTGCAAGGAATTGGGTATTGTAGGTTCTGCCAAAACACATGTGAGAGGTATTAAGCTTCCTGCTAAATCAGAAATTATGATGGGAGAACTTTTGGCTTATTGTGTGGTGTAGCAAAAACATATTTTTTGGATTCATTACATCATTACAAGTACAAAGGATTTTCCATTTGATCATAATTAAGATTCACTTAATTATATACATTGTTTCATTTCATAGCAGATTCTTAAAACAAGCACATGCTAAATGTGCTTGCCTTAAGAAACTGCCTTCCCTGTGCCTATTAGGACAGGTAGTAACTATATAATGGCTTCTTTATTGGTTACTTCCCAAGTCTAAAACTGCATTTACGTACAAAGCATGCATGGTTCTCTAGTAAGTGGAGATGAAATGCAGTGGATATTATTTTAAAGACATGAAGCCAACTGGATTAGAACTCTATGCTTGCAAATGGAATACACAATGAAAACAGTGGGATTAATAAAATTAATGGTGATGAAGATCATTCCTTTGTAACAATTGATAGAGCAGATATTATTGCATTAGAGGTTGAAGCTTCTTCAGGTCTGGTTTGAAAAGACATTCTTGTGACTGGAGATTCAGTTATTAGAGGAACTGATATTTACATTTGCAGAGAAGATAAAGAACATCAAACAGTATTATGCATAACAGGAACAAAAATAGAGGATGTGAGACAAGCCTTAGAGCACCTCAATGTAAGGAAGAAAGGATCTGCTTTTATTCACTTCGGTACAGATGATCTCATCTATAAGGGCTCTCTGACTGTTAGTAAGGAACTTACAGCTCACTTAGGTAGTATAGCTTGCACTGTTGTTAGGACATATTTTTCACAAATCACATACAGAAAGGAGAGTCAGGTCACCCGTAAATGAAAAGATTTTTTGGGTAAATACCTACATGACAAAATGTCCTGTTTTAAAAAATGGAAATGTGTAAAGCATCAGAGCCTAATTTTGGGCACACAGGATCAGGTTCAGATAGGATGGCGTGCATTTGTCAAGATCAAGGAATAGAATTTGTGCAGCAGATATTTTGCAATATTTGACAAACACAAAACCAGGATTGTTGCCAGGTCAAAAATGTAATAGTTTACAAATAGTAATGTTTGATGCATCTCTGATGGTTGTTAATGCTAGGAGCATTAACAATAAAGTTTTTTATTGGAAATTTTTCTACATTTCCACAAGATTGATGTTGTTATTGTTTGAGAAACATGGTTAAAGAACAATGACTGGAAACCCGTTTTGTCGGGTCTATATTAGATCAGCAAATGCTTAAACAAGCGAACGCTGATTGATCGACCTTATTTTAACGAATGTCCAAAATATCAAAGCAACACAAACCCAAATTTTTTCCTAGGGAAAGAATTTGGTTGTCCATTTCTGTTGCTTCGGTATTTTCAGCGCTGTGGTGGAAAGTTACGGGTCGGATTCAGATGTGTGTGCAATTGTGTGGATGTGAGTGTTAGGGTGGGTTAGGTGAGTTAAGGTCAGAGCTCAGGTTAAGTATGTGTGAGATTGTGTGGATGTGAGGGTTAGGGCAGGTTTAGATGAGTTAGGGTTAGGGAGCTGGTGAGGTGAGTGTGCGATAGTGTCGGATCTTAGGGTTAGGGTATGAGTTAAGGTAAGTGGATAGTTAGTGGTGTGTGCATAGTTTAGTGTAGGGTTAGGTGTCAGATTTTAGGTGTATGTGTGTGGATTTCTGTTTGTTTGGTGTGCTTGTGTTGTGTGTATGTGTTTTGGATCAGCAATTTTTTTTCCCTAGGAAAAAATCGCTGATCTGACAGTTCGAGATTGTAAGCTTTCGCCTACATAAGGTCGATCAATCAGCATTCGCTGATCTAATATAAACCCATTTTGTCAAGGTATAAATGTTTTTACTGTAACGGACATTCTAAGAAAAAATCAGGTGGCTGTTTTATGATAGGGATTAAAGATAGTTATGAGACCTGTGATTATTACATGTTCCGTGATAACACCAACACTATAGACTGTGTAACTGTGACAATAAAGGCAACCCTAGAACATATAAGAATTGTTGGAGTGTACAGACCACCAAAGTCAAGTGTGGATGACCTAGAGGAATTCATACATTTCTTACATGAAACACAGGAGGGAAGAATAACAGTGGCTGAGGACTTAAATTTACCAGAAACAGACTGAAATAATATTGATTCAACAACATTAGTGAGGAAATTATTCACAATGTTTGTTCAGGAACAACAATTGCTTCAGATTGTAAAAAAACTACCAGGAAACGGAACATATTAGACATGCTTTGTGTTCCTAAGGAAATTACTGTTATTTACTGTCAAGTTTTATCACCATTGATCTAATCATGATTATGGGCTTATAAAGGTTAATTTGTTGGTAAATAGTTCTGCCAAACTGAAATCTAAAGGAATGCACAGAAAATTGATTACAGATTATATGAAAGCAAAACAGACACAATGGAAAACTAATTACAGTGATGCGTTCAGTGGAAAAACTGGAGAAGAAATGTAGAAAATTTTGAAAGAGAAATTGTTTGAATGCAACAAATAAAACAAAATGTGTAACATCAGGAGTTAGGCATACAATGTTAGGGGAATATATTTCATAAGAACAAGATACCTGATTAAGGTGAGAGACAAAAAAATGTAAGAAATGTAAAAGACATCGATCTGCAATTTTAGAAATTGAAATAAACAAACCAGACAAACAAATTAAGCACAGTGTGAGACAAGATCAAAAACATTTTGAAGAAAATGTATATAAAGATATTGAGCATAATAGGAAATCATTTTATAGATGAATAAGATATGGAAGGACTAAATACATACAAATTGATAAACTGTATGTAGATTCTAAAATTTATTCTCAGACACAACAGATAATAGATATATTTAAAAATTCTTATGCAAAACAGTTTGACTGCACAAAGTTGGGGGGATAAGTTGTTGTAGTGGCATCCAGGTAACCTCAGGTATTGGAATCAAATTAGATCATATTGAAAAAAAGATATGTAAACTGGATCCAAACAAAGCACAGAGAGAAGACAGAATTAGTAATAATGATCTGAGAACACTTCAGCAATAACTTATACTACCATTATATCTATTATTTACTAGGTCATATAGATATGGGGAGATTTGCTCAAGATTGGAGGCAAATGCTTAAACCTGTCTTTAAAGGAAAGGGGACTAGGAAAAACCCAGAGTCATACAGACCATTAAATCTACTTTTATGTTGTGGAAAAAATATTGGAGAAGGTAATATTACATAAGTTATTGTCAAAATGCTGTGACTGGAAATCATATATCAGCATGCATATGTTGAAAATAGATCTATTGCCACCTGTAACATGATGTTCTATAACAATATAATAACAGCTAAGAATGAAAAATTGTGCTGTGATGTAATTTATATAGATTTAACTTCAACATTTGACAGGGTCATACACAAAACACTGATCAATAAATCAGAGCAACTAGATATGGATTTACTTTTGATAAGAAGGATAGCTGCATGGCTTACAAATAGGACATTGCAAGTATCATACAGCAATTGGACAGGTAAAATTAGTTACAGTGAGGGGTGTCCCACAGGGCTCTGTCCTAGGCCCTTACTTGTTTAGATTGTATCTTTCAGACCTAACTTTTTCATCTGAGGTGTTCAACAGTCTATATGTAGATGGCCTGAAGTTGGGTAAACTGATTACATGGCATGTCTGCGATAGAACATGACTAAATTGACCATTTGGGCACAGGAGACTAATATGCTGATAAATACATCAAAAACTAAGCATATGAAATGTGGGAGACATAAATTGAATGGTGTATTTAATACAGCACACATTGATTGAATCTGTAGATTCATTTAAGGACCTGGGTATGTGCGTAGATCCAGCTATGAGTTTTTCTAATCATATCAACCAATTGGTTAATGATAGTTATAGAAATAAAGGTTGTATAAAAAGATTTATAAAGTCTAGAAATCAGAAATGATGAAGTCATTGGTTGTTAATTACATTAGACCCAAACTTGAGTATGGAATAACAATATGGAAACCCTATAAGAAGTCAAGCATGAGTAAACTGGAAATAGTACAGTGGAAATATACCAAGGGAATCCATGGATGTGAAAATTCAAGTTATTATGAAAGACTAAGATATCTGAACTTGTACAGTGTCTTTTACAGATATCTAAGAGGAGATCCTACTCGGATATATAAGGCATTTAGAGACAACTACCTCTGGGAATGTTTTGGGTTATCAAAAAGTAGTAGAGAATCATCAGACAACCTTTGTAGAAGATACTATAGGAATGAGAAGTGTACTAATTGGTTCTCTGACAGAGTTGCTGATGTATGGAACAGACTACCAAATTACATTAAAGCAAATACTGGTTTAGATATTTTAAGAACAGCCTGGACACTTATTATGAAACAAGTGTTTTGGTATATTGTTAGGCTAGAAGGGCGTTAATGCTCATGCTTGAAATATTTGCATGTATGTAGGTATGTATGTATGAAGAAAGTGTCGTAGGATATTTGACGTGGTTCATCATTATAATATATGATGGGTCATCAGACAGAGAACTGCCATGCTGATCCACAGACAGAAAGAAATGGAATGCCATAGTGCTGTTCTACTTTTTATTTAAACAACATTTGTTGTACAATACAGCCTACTCAAACTGTTAAAAAAATCATTTATTTGCTACTCTTTTACACAAAGGATGATATTTAATAACTGTTCAGTGCTTGAAAGGTCACTTAAGTTACCTGGAAACATGAAGAATGGTTATCTGCTTTTTTTTTTTTCAGATAACAGTCTGTTTTGCCAGGGTCTCACTTGTTTTGTTGGATGTATGTTTGCCATGGGACTTGTTTGCCATTTGTCTTTTGGGAATGCTGTGCATTCAAAGGAAACATGCTTTTACTTTAAGTATTCAGTGAACCCAACATATGTCACAGCTGCTGGTTATTTGTAAGGCACTACTACCTGCTAGATATGTGCAGTAACCAAACTGCAGTTAAACTGCTCTGCACTCACAAGCAAAGCATATTACCAAGGTTTGTCCCCATGGATGCAGACCTACTGGTTAAAAAGCATGTCTGTAAAGCTACTATTAAAAATTGTACTTCTCTGGCCAGTGGGAACTGCTGAAAATCCAGGAGCTAGACAATATCAAAAAACAACCGAGTACTAGAACAAGAAATTGCTCATTTACACCCCAAATGTTAGAGTAGCAAGCAAAGAAATTGGTGATTCAATGTCCCTGAAACTGGTATATTCAGTTGGAAAGGTACATGAGGCAAAGCTTTCTACATGGAAGGGTCAGGGACTTTGCTTCCTACTATGTATTTGTTTTGACAGATTTTCAGTAAATGGATTTTTGACCTAAAAGTTGGAGAAATGGAGTCATGCAGCCTGTGCAGTTGCTTTGGAGATGTGTTCTCTGAACAATTGCAGCTAAACCATGTAATACAGGCAGTGCAGTATAACATAAACACAATAGAGCATGTCAGACCAACAAACACAAAAAGTAACAAACAAGTGAAAACAAAAAACAGAAGACAAAATAACCCTGTACTTGTGAACGCCAAGGAAATTCTTGTATAGTCCACACTTGTGAATTCTCCACACTTGAATGGCTGCTGTAGACAAAATCCAGGATTAAATCAGTTGTGTTAGATGCTAAATAAATGTCCACAAAGAGGTCCTATGTGACAAAATATCCATATGAATCAAGTAGTAAAAAAGATTTCTCCAAAAGCTTTATTGAACCAATACTGTGAAGTGCTTTTCGTCCCACTAATAGTGGGACTTCTTCAGACAAACAGATTCTGACGAAAACCAAGGTTTAAATACTGGTTCTGGCGCCAAAAAGGTGCCGTTGTTAGATTACATTTCTATGCTACAATTAGTTAAAGGTATAGTATCCTAACAACTAATGAGATGAATCTATAAATGAATTTAAAACAAAATCAACAAAACTTCAGAACCATTAAAAAGATTAAAAGCATCGCTAAGATGTCATTATTACAGTATCTAAATAAATACTAAATATAAAACAAATATAAAAGTATGTAAAGTATATATGGTAATACAAATCACATCTATATATTACTACATGTTTCAGACTAAGAAATGAGCAGTAAAAAAACGAAAACCAGTATGTACAAAAGTTACTCAACTTGAGCACTGAATACGTGTATAAATAAATCACATCAAGTAATCGAGTGGTTACAAAAAAGAAAGAACGTTATTGTGGGAGATTGCTATTCAAAGGTGGAACAAAGTCACATTAGAACTGCAATGGTCTGGTTAGAATCCCACCTAAAACGCATACCTAACTACAAAGTCTAACAAAAGTCATAAATATATGTTCAGGATATATAGTGACACCTGAACAAAACTATTAAGTAGTGCAATTAATGTAATCAGGTCATGTAGAAAGCATGTGTATTGTAATTGTAAAAGAAATATGAAAAAATATATATGCTAACATGTAAACGATAGATTTGGAATCAAACAGCAATTAGTTAAAGGTAAAATGCAAGGTTACTAAGGACAAATTACTCCATAAGTGCGCGGTAATGTACAGAAATTCACTCCGAAAACAAAGCAAGCAAACCCCCCCCACAAGAGTATATAACATGACAGTGGTATGTATCAACATCGTAGGCTTCTTGCTTTGTTTTCACTAGGTACCTGGAGTCCAGCTGAAAAAAAATGCTTGCTAGTTCACAATGATTTACATTATTGCCGCTTAGAAATGTTCTAAATAAGAAATATGCTGCTTAATCTTCTTCATCCTCCAGTCAGCCCTGTGTGTTAGCTCCTCCCACAATACTGCTCTGTATAGGACCATGGTTCCCAACTTCCTGCTGAAACCATGCTTGTATACCCCCATCACTGTAGTACATTCACTATGCAACTTTAATGTAAATCTGGCAAAATCTTGTTTCAGAAAGCCTAATAGATTGAAAATAAGAAATAACACATAACTGAATGGCACAGTTTGAAATATATTTCCCCAATGTACCCTGTACTCCCTCCAAACTTAACATTTTTCAACTCCACAATTGCACAACATTGGAGAAGGGAGAATCTCCCCAAAACTGTGCACACTGGGCTTGAGCAGTCATTGGTTTCATAGGTTCATAGGTAGGTACTAGGCTAACGGCCCGAGGGCCAAAGCAAGCCTAGCCAACAGTGTATTGGCTTTCACCACTCATGTATTATTACATTCTTGCCCCTCTATCGAGCAGTGCCCCAGACATAATCCCAGGGATGAACTTCCTATCACCCATCCACTTATCAAGGTTTCTCTTGAATAGTGCTAATGACGAGCTCTGCTTGACATGGATGGGAATTTTGTTCCAGAGCATGGGAAGTCTCTGAGACATGAATCTATCCCTCCAGCATGTCCTATTTATTGTTATGGTGAGGTTTAGGTCACTAGAGCATGTAGCTTGGGGAGATTGGGATTTCTTCAAGTGGAGCATGTCCAACAATTCTGAGTTTGACATAGCTTTGTATGTCAGACAGAGGTCTCCTCGGATTATGTGGTATGCGACCGAGTAGAGTTTGAGTTTCTTGAGTCGGTCGGCATAGGGCAATTGTATGAGTCCAGTGATCCTCTTGGTGAGGTACTTTTGGGGCCTCTCAGGTTGTTGTAGGTGTCTTGTGAGGTACATCCCAAACGGGGCATTGTATTCAATGAGGAGTCTGATAAGTGATGAGTAGAGGGGAACGATGACTTCCTTATTTCTAGATGTGAACCCTTTTGTGATTAAGTGGGCCACGTAGAAAGATTTTCTGACCACTGTGGCAATGTGGTTATTGAAGGAGAGGTTACTATCCACTATGGTCCCAAGGTCTCTTATCACACTTTCTGTGTTAAGTGAACTTCCCCCTATTTGGTAATTCATGGGTACTTTGTTTTTGCCAAAGGGAATAGCAATGCATTTTTTGGCATTTAGTTTGAGGGCATGATTTTGACACCAGGTGTCCATCTCAGTGAGGCCTTTTTGCAGGATGTCTATGTTGGCAGGGGAATCAATAATGACACCCAGTTTGCAGTCATCTGCGAACTTGGTTAGCCATAGACCCTTGGTGTTCACTTGTACTTCAGAGAAGCATAGGACCAAACAGGAGAGGTCCCAAGACTGAACCCTGGGGTACTCCACTTATCACTGGTTTGGAGCTGGATCTGGAGTCAGCAACTCTTACCATGTGGGTTCTGTCCGTGAGCCAGTTGGCCACCCATCTCATGATGTAAGGGTTTATGTTAAGGTTGGTGAGTTTATCAATGATTCCTGTATGAGGAAAGGCTTTAGCGAGGTCCAGGTAGGCTGTGCAGACCACCTTGCTCTCGTCTATGGCCTTAGTAACTGTTTCAAAGAAGTCTATCAGGTTTAGGAGACATGACCTACCTTTTACAAAACTGAATTGGGTAGCATCCCGAGTTTGGAGGTTACCTATATCTTTGTTTATGAGTTTCATGATGATACGTTCCATGGCCTTGCAGACCAGGCTTGTCAGGCTAATAGGTCTATAGTTCCCGGGATCTGTGGTGGTTCCTCCTTTGTGGAGTGGGATAACCGTTGCTGTGTGCCAGTCTGTGGGCACATAGTCTGTGGTGAGGCTGTGGTTGAACATGAATTTTAGGTGGGGGGCTAGTTCATTTTGGAGTTCATGTAAGACGCAGCCTGGGATGTTGTCCAGTCCCATGGATGCTGTGTTTTTGGCTTTAGAGAATGCCGTTTTTACCTGTGTGTTTGTGATTGCCGGGGTTCTACAACCATCTGGTATAGCTATGGACACTTTGGGGGGGTGAGGGGGAGTAAAGTTTGCACTGAACCTGTCTGACAATATGTTGGCAATATCAGTTGGCTCTGTATATTTTGTACCATTCTGTTGTAGCTCGGTGCAGATCTGAGTGTTGCCATGGAGATTCTTGACATAGCTAACCAATGTCTTGTGGTTGTCTTTGGAATCCATGACAATTTTTCTTTCGAAGTTAGCTTTGGAGGATTTTATGAGAGACTTTAGTTTCTTACTGAGGTTTGTCAGTGAGTTCCTCCATTTCTGGGTTTTTACTCTCTTTTGCAACAGTTTCTTCCTTCTGTTGTAAAGTTTGTTAATGGCAGGGGACCACCAGACTGGCTTCCTTTTTTTGGAGGATAGCGTCTTGGTTTTATTGGAGATAGCATGATCCATGCACTCATGAAGGTGCTTGTAGAGTGCATTTGTGTAGGATTCAGCAGTCGTGACTATATTGACTGTGTTATCCATCTGCGGGGGCATCGCAAAGTTAGTCACCTCATTCTTGAGAAGTGTGAAGTTCACTTTGGAAAAGATTTTATGATGGTTTCCTTGTGTGGGGGTGGGGTTGGGATGTGATATCTAGGGTGATTAGTTTATGGTCTGATCTGACAAGCAAGGAGTTGATCTCGGGCACTGAGCACCGGTCACCCATGTTGGTAATGGCCAGGTCCAGAATATTGTACGCCTGGTGGGGGCATTGATAAGTTGATCCAGGGCGTTAGAGTTTATGAACTTCAGGAATCGTTGAGCAAGGTGGCTAGTACAAGAGTAGTTTTCCCAGTTTATGTTGGGGTAGTTGAAATCACCCATTGTTATGGTATTTGTTTGGACCCTCATTTTTTCCAGTGTCCCCAGGAACGAGGAGTGAGCGTCCTGGGTCATGGTGGGGGATCTATAATCAGCTACAATTTAGAATGCATTTTTTCCCTGGGTTAGTTGTACTTGGATGATTTCAGAGGCATCGTATTTTGCAACTATCCTGGAGGTGTGGATGTCCTTGATGAATATCGACACACCTCCGCCCTTCTTGTTTTGGTCTGGGTTTTGTGGCTGAAATGTGTGGTATGAATTATATTCTAGTAGTGCTGGAGTGCTCTCGGGAGCCTTGAACCAGGTCTCAGTCACTGCACAAATATCGATGTTCTCCATTTTGAAGAGTTCCTCGAGTGAGTGCATTTTGAGGTTTAGACGCCTAGCATTGAGTAACATTGCCCTCAGTTTTTTGTTTCTTGTAGTTCTTATGGTGGTGGGTTTGTTTTTTGAGCCTTGCCTAAAAAAGGCACTATAGAGGCGGCAAGAGCCTTGGCCAATATTCTGAATCCCAGAGGTGACAGGTGCAGGCCATCTCTGGCATCGTGGCCTGTCAAGCATGTCATCCCAGGCAGACAGATACTCTAATATGAACAAGTAAGTGATGTCTGAGGAACAAAATGTTAAAAAAATCATTTATTTGCTACTCTTTTACACAAAGGATGATATTTAATAACTGTTCAGTGCTTGAGAGGTCACTTAAGTTACCTGGAAACATGAAGAATGGTTATCTGTTTTTTTTTCAGATAACAGTCTGTTTTGCCAGGGTCTCACTTGTTTTGTTGGATGTATGTTTGCCATGGGACTTGTTTGCCATTTGTCTTTTGGGAATGCTGTGCATTCAAAGGAAACATGCTTTTACTTTAAGTATTCAGTGAATCCAACATATGTCACAGCTGCTGGTTATTTGTAAGGCACTACTACCTGCTAGATATGTGCAGTAACCAAACTGCAGTTAAACTGCTCTGCACTCACAAGCAAAGCATATTACCAAGGTTTGTCCCCATGGATGCAGACCTACTGGTTAAAAAGCATGTCTGTAAAGCTACTATTAAAATTGTACTTCTCTGGCCAGTGGGAACTGCTGAAAATCCAGGAGCTAGACAATATCAAAAAACAACCGAGTACTAGAACAAGAAATTGCTCATTTACACCCCAAATGTTAGAGTAGCAAGCAAAGAAATTGGTGATTCAATGTCCCTGAAACTGGTATATTCAGTTGGAAAGGTACATGAGGCAAAGCTTTCTACATGGAAGGGTCAGGGACTTTGCTTCCTACTATGTATTTGTTTTGACAGATTTTCAGTAAATGGATTTTTGACCTAAAAGTTGGAGAAATGGAGTCATGCAGCCTGTGCAGTTGCTTTGGAGATGTGTTCTCTGAACAATTGCAGCTAAACCATGTAATACAGGCAGTGCAGTATAACATAAACACAATAGAGCATGTCAGACCAACAAACACAAAAAGTAACAAACAAGTGAAAACAAAAAACAGAAGACAAAATAACCCTGTACTTGTGAACGCCAAGGAAATTCTTGTATAGTCCACACTTGTGAATTCTCCACACTTGAATGGCTGCTGTAGACAAAATCCAGGATTAAATCAGTTGTGTTAGATGCTAAATAAATGTCCACAAAGAGGTCCTATGTGACAAAATATCCATATGAATCAAGTAGTAAAAAGATTTCTCCAAAAGCTTTATTGAACCAATACTGTGAAGTGCTTTTTGTCCCACTAATAGTGGGACTTCTTCAGACAAACAGATTCTGACAAAAACCAAGGTTTAAATACTGGTTCTGGCCAAAAGGTGCCGTTGTTAGATTACATTTCTATGCTACAATTAGTTAAAGGTATAGTATCCTAACAACTAATGAGATGAATCTATAAATGAATTTAAAACAAAATCAACAAAACTTCAGAACCATTAAAAAGATTAAAAGCATCGCTAAGATGTCATTATTACAGTATCTAAATAAATACTAAATATAAAACAAATATAAAAGTATGTAAAGTATATATGGTAATACAAATCACATCTATATATTACTACATGTTTCAGACTAAGAAATGAGCAGTAAAAAAACGAAAACCAGTATGTACAAAAGTTACTCAACTTGAGCACTGAATACGTGTATAAATAAATCACATCAAGTAATCGAGTGGTTACAAAAAAGAAAGAACGTTATTGTGGGAGATTGCTATTCAAAGGTGGAACAAAGTCACATTAGAACTGCAATGGTCTGGTTAGAATCCCACCTAAAACGCATACCTAACTACAAAGTCTAACAAAAGTCATAAATATATGTTCAGGATATATAGTGACACCTGAACAAAACTATTAAGTAGTGCAATTAATGTAATCAGGTCATGTAGAAAGCATGTGTATTGTAATTGTAAAAGAAATATGAAAAAATATATATGCTAACATGTAAACGATAGATTTGGAATCAAACAGCAATTAGTTAAAGGTAAAATGCAAGGTTACTAAGGACAAATTACTCCATAAGTGCGCGGTAATGTACAGAAATTCACTCCGAAAACAAAGCAAGCAAACCCCCCCCACAAGAGTATATAACATGACAGTGGTATGTATCAACATCGTAGGCTTCTTGCTTTGTTTTCACTAGGTACCTGGAGTCCAGCTGAAAAAAAAAATGTTTGCTAGTTCACAAGGATTTACATTATTGCCGCTTAGAAATGTTCTAAATAAGAAATATGCTGCTTAATCTTCTTCATCCTCCAGTCAGCCCTGTGTGTTAGCTCCTCCCACAATACTGCTCTGTATAGGACTATGGTTCCCAACTTCCTGCTGAAACCATGCTTGTATACCCCCATCACTGTAGTTCTGTAAAATTCACATTCACTATGCAACTTTAATGTAAATCTGGCAAAATCTTGTTTCAGAAAGCCTAATAGATTGAAAATAAGAAATAACACATAACTGAATGGCACAGTTTGAAATATATTTCCCCAATGTACCATGTACTCCCTCCAAACTTAACATTTTTCAACTCCACAATTGCACAACATTGGAGAAGGGAGAATCTCCCCAAAACTGTGCACACTGGGCTTGAGCAGCCATTGGTTTCATGGGTTCATAGGTAGGTACTAGGCTAACGGCCTGAGGGCCAAAGCAAGCCTAGCCAACAGTGTATTGGCTTTCACCACTCACGTATTATTACATTCTTGCCCCTCTATCGAGCAGTGCCCCAGACATAATCCCAGGGGTGAACTTCCTATCACCCATCCACTTATCAAGGTTTCTCTTGAATAGTGCTAATGATGAGCTCTGCTTGACATGGATGGGAATTTTGTTCCAGAGCATGGGAAGTCTCTGAGACATGAATCTGTCCCTCCAGCATGTCCTATTTATTGTTATGGTGAGGTTTAGGTCACTAGAGCATGTAGCTTGGGGAGACTGGGATTTCTTCAAGTGGAGCATGTCCAACAATTCCGAGTTTGTCATAGCTTTGTATGTCAGACAGAGGTCTCCTCGGATTATGCGGTATGCGACGGAGTAGAGTTTGAGTTTCTTGAGTCGGTCAGCATAGGGCAATTGTTTGAGTCCAGTGATCCTCTTGGTGAAGTACTTTTGGGGCCTCTCAAGTTGTTGTAGGTGTCTTGTGAGGTACATTCCAAACAGGGCATTGTATTCAATGCGGGGTCTGATAAGTGATGAGTAGAGGGGAACAATGACTTCCTTATTTCTAGATGTGAACCCTTTTGTGATTAAGTGGGCCACGTAGAAAGATTTTCTGACCACTGTGGCAATGTGGTTATCGAAGGAGAGGTTACTATCCACTATGGTCCCAAGGTCTCTTATCACACTTTCTGTGTTAAGTGAACTTCCCCCTATTTGGTAATTCATGGGTACTTTGTTTTTGCCAAAGGGAATAACAATGCATTTTTTGGCATTTAGTTTGAGGGCATGATTTTGACACCAGGTGTCCATCTCAGTGAGGCCTTTTTGCAGGATGTCTATGTTGACAGGGGAATCAATAATGACACCCAGTTTGCAGTCATCTGCGAACTTGGTTAGCCATAGACCCTTGGTGTTCACTTGTACTTCAGAGAAGCATAGGACCAAACAGGAGAGGTCCCAAGACTGAACCCTGGGGTACTCCACTTATCACTGGTTTGGAGTTGGATCTGGAGTCAGCAACTCTTACCATGTGGGTTCTGTCCGTGAGCCAGTTGGCCATCCATCTCATGATGTAAGGGTTTATGTTAAGGTTGGTGAGTTTATCAATGATTCCTGTATGAGGAAAGGCTTTAGCGTGGTCCAGGTAGGCTGTGCAGACCACCTTGCTCTCATCTATGGCTGTAGTAACTGTTTCAAAGAAGTCTATCAGGTTTAGGAGACATGACCTACCTTTTACAAAACTGAATTGGGCAGCATCCAGAGTTTGGAGGTTACCTATATCTTTGTTTATGAGTTTCATGATGATACGTTCCATGGCCTTGCAAGACCAGGCTTGTCAGGCTAATAGGTCTATAGTTCCCGCGATCTGTGGTGGTTCCTCCTTTGTGGAGTGGGATAACCGTTGCTGTGTGCCAGTCTGTGGGCACATAGTCTGTGGTGAGGCTGTGGTTGAACATGAATTTTAGGTGGGGGCTAGTTCATTTTGGAGTTCATGTAAGCTGGGATGTTGTCCAGTCCCATGGATGCTGTGTTTTTGGCTTTAGATTACCTGTGTGTTTGTGATTGCCGGGGTTCTACAACCATCTGGTATAGCTATGGACACTTTGGGGGGGTGAGGGGGAGTAAAGTTTGCACTGAACCTGTCTGCCAATATGTTGGCAATATCAGTTGGCTCTGTATATTTTGTACCATTCTGTTGTAGCTCGGTGCAGATCTGAGTGTTGCCATGGAGATTCTTGACATAGCTAACCAATGCCTTGTGGTTGTCTTTGGAATCCATGACAATTTTTCTTTTGAAGTTAGCTTTGGAGGATTTTATGAGAGACTTTAGTTTCTTACTGAGGCTTGTCAGTGAGTTTGCCCATATCTGGGTTTTTACTCTCTTTTGCAACAGTTTCTTCCTTCTGTTGTAAAGTTTGTTAATGGCAGGGGACCACCAGACTGGCTTCCTTTTTTTTGGAGGATAGCGTTTTGGTTTTATTGTGGATAGCACGATCCATGCACTCATGTAGGTGCTTGTAGAGTGCATTTGTGTAGGATTCAGCAGTCGTGACTGTATTGACTGTGTTATCCATCTGCGGGGGCATCACAAAGTTAGTCACCTCATTCTTGAGAAGTGTGAAGTTCACTTTGGAAAAGATTTTATGATGGTTTCCTTGTGTGGGGGTGGGGTTGGGATGTGATATCTAGGGTGATTAGTTTATGGTCTGATCTGACAAGCAAGGAGTTGATCTCGGGCACTGAGCACCGGTCACCCATGTTGGTAATGGCCAGGTCCAGAATATTGTATGCCTGGTAGGGGCATTGATAAGTTGATCCAGGGCGTTAGAGTTTATGAACTTCAGGAATCGTTGAGCAAGGTGGCTAGTACAAGAGTAGTTTTCCCAGTTTATGTTGGGGTAGTTGAAATCACCCATTATTATGGTATTTGTTTGGACCCTCATTTTTTCCAGTGTCCCCAGGAACGAAGAGTGAGCGTCCTGGGTCATGGTGGGGGATCTATAACCAGCTACAATTTGGAATGCATTTTTGCCCTGGGTTAGTTGCACTTGGATGATTTCAGAGGCATCGTATTTTGCAACTATCCTGGAGGTGTGGATGTCCTTGATGAATATCGACACACCTCCGCCCTTCTTGTTTTGGTCTGGGTTTTGTGGCTGAAATGTGTGGTATGAATTATAGCCTAGTAGTGCTGGAGTGCTCACAGGAGCCTTGAACCAGGTCTCAGTCACTGCACAAATATCGATGTTCTCCATTTTGAAGAGTTCCTCGAGTGAGTGCATTTTGAGGTTTAGACGCCTAGCATTGAGTAACATTGCCCTCAGTTTTTTGTTTCTTGTAGTTCTTATGGTGGTGGGTTTGTTTTTTGAGCCTTGCCTAAAAAAGGCACTATAGAGGTGGCAAGAGCCTTGGCCAATATTCTGAATCCCAGAGGTGACAGGTGCAGGCCATCTCTGGCATCGTGGCCTGTCAAGCATGTCATCCCAGGCAGACAGATACTCTAATATGAACAAGTAAGTGATGTCTGAGGAACAAAATGTAAAATCCAATACAGAAAATACAAAATATACTGTCACAGCATTGCTGGCAATACGAGCATGGTTCTTTTATGTCTGGCCTTAGGGTGTAACCGTACTGACTTCCCTTTTCCTGTTCCTCCTCCACATTGTACTATCCATTCTGTTACATGCAAAATACACATGGATGCTTTCAGAAGTTGTTTGCTCCCTATGTTTTTTTATTGAATAGATGATACAATTTATCCACACACAAAGTTTTAATAGTGCATTTTCTGATAAACGGTATTGATCTTCTGTTCAAATCATACCTACTTGAATTGTATATCCTATGCCCCTCTCCCTCCCTTTTGTAGCCAAATATATGATCACAATTCATTTATTACTCATACATGTGTTTAGTTTCAACTGAATATAGCCTATCCACTCATGGATGCATTCTAAACCTCTTGCAAGAGTATCCATGGCTGACAAAGATTCCTAAAGAAACATAGTACTGGTAATACAATCTTCTCTTCTGAGGCGTGTACACTGAAAATTACTGGACTAAGTACAGAACTCTGTTGAGCACCACATCAAGGCAGTATGGTACAGAGGCCATAATCCCTCAAACTAGATTATGTGTACATCTGGACATGTAGGAGGCAAAACAGCCCAAGACATTTCCGGTAATGCCGCAGGCAAACTTGATGGAAACAGTTTCATACACTCCTATTTTTCTTCTGAGATAGGGATCAGTTTTAGCTTAGTGGAGGCTTTTCAGACTGGTCAGTTATGGCCAGAACAACAGAAAGAAAATAACAGCAATGACATTGGTGCAGAAAAAGGAAGATAAATGGAGATTTCAGTAGGAGGGCAGGGGCAGTGCAAGCAGCAAACACTCACTTGTAGTACTGGCAGCCACGCTGCTGCCATATTGCATGCACTCACCAAGAACAGTAGCACCAGAAAAGGCAAAGAGCTGAAATCTCAGAGGAAGAAAGAGGAAATCCTTCCTACTGTGATCCCCCTTCTGGACTAACAGGTACATCACCTATCATCCACTCGACCCTGTTATATCCCTCACTACCTGATCTTGTGTTCTATATTCTGGTCCATGTTTCATGTTGCACATACCCTACTATAAACCTGTACTTTTGCAGGAGGTTGGGATTGGGAGGAAAAAAATGAAATGGAAAACTCTGAGTTACAATGTTGACCAATCATTCCATATTTAGTATTAGACCACATCCTTCCTGTTCCACCCCTGTAGACATATCCTAACTGACTGTACCCATCCCTGTTTTAAATCCTTCCTCCCCAACAGACTTTTTTTTCTAATGAGCTTTACTAACAACAAATGCAGTCTGCCTGTGGTTTGCTTGCCAGACCTTGGTATTCATCTTCAGTGTACTATACATGGAGCACCAAAGTTCCAAGTGGTATTTCTATGCCTGATGTGTCTTAGGGTGCAGTTGCATTTATACAGGAAGTGTGGTTATGTATAGAGATTGGGACAGCAAAGCCATTTCAGCTACAGTGTTTCACTTGCTTCATTTACATTTAGTTGATTCTAAATTCAATGAACTATCAAATGGGTGAAACAAACTGGTCATAGCTTTAACTGAATGACAAGCAACAATA